>NC_051269.1:1752500-2055109 GCF_015220745.1 Sebastes umbrosus
TCTCAGAAAGACGACAACAAAAGGAAGCATGCTGATGGCGAGGAAGAGCCGGACCAGAGAGAGCTTTTCTGTTTGAGGTCCAGCGTGTGGAAACATTTTGGCTTTTATAAAAAGGGAGATGTCCTCGATAAATCACTCGCTGTTTACAGAATATGTAAAGGTCAGATAAAATACAACGGTAACACGACCAGTCTGTCCACGCACCTACTGAGACAACATGACATTTATTTAGTGTTAAATATTACTGATCGACCGTTTGAACTGAAAATGAGGACAGAAGTCACAGGTTAAATCACTGTTATTTAACTGGAATACAAGTTGGTTTATTTTATTCTGTGTTAAATATTTCACTGCTTTGTATCTTGAGAACTGAAGCAGCAGGTCCTGCAGTTGCACTTTTTATTATGTTCTAATAAAAGCTGTATGTATTTGTCATTAATCGTTGTTTACTTGTTTATATCCATAATTAATTTATCCCTGATTCCCTCACAAGACAAACTTTGAGGAATCCTGACCTGCTCTGTCCAGTATCAGATATTTATTTCAAAGTCCCACTGATTGAATGTTTGGCAAAAAGAAGTTACTGTATTGATTTCAAATCATTGAATCGCATCATATCGCTCTAGATGAGCCAAATATCATCATTGAATCGTATCGTATCGCTCTAGATGAGTCAAATATCATCATTGAATCGTATCGTATCGCTCTAGATGAACCAAATATCATCATTGAATCGTATCGTATCGCTCTAGATGAACCGAATATCGTTCTTGAATTGTATCGTATTGCCCTAGATGAGCCGAACATCGTCCTTGAATCGTATCGTATCGCTCTAGATGAGTCAGATATCGTCCTTGAATCGTATCAGAACCATGGAAAGTGATACTTATAGTATCGTTGTAAAACGTATGGTTAAACCCCTAATTAGTACATACCGTACTTGTTTTTTCCAGGCAGGTTAGAATACATTGGTGTGTGTGTGTGTGTATGCTTGTGTGTGTGTGTGTGTGTGTGTGTGTGTGATGTAACCTCCATTAACCCCTCTAATCTAACAGCGACAGCAGACACCCTGTCAGCATGTGGTTTCCCGCTGGGATTACACTCTTTATGACGTCTGAGGAGCTAGAGGCCAGCTGGTCAGGTTAATTACTATACATTATATATATATTTATATTAACTATAGGTTACTATATTCTAACCTTTAATGTAATGTGCAGGCAACAATGCTGGTTTAACTTAACAGTTAACCTTTCATATGATGCACCAGAAGAAAACGGCGTGTCCATTTGTTCTTTTTATCATTTTTCACTGTCTTCTGATTCATATCATATTTTAAGTAATAGTATCAGAATGCTCTCACATGAATGATACAATGGGCTGTTTGTCGTACACTCTCTCACACATACACACACACACTCTCTCACGCATACTCTTTCTCACACACACACAAACACACACACACACTCTCCAGCCCATTTGCCACTTTAAAATAATCTATTTTCTGCTTGATAGAGCGATAAGTTTAGGTGTCTGTTATTCTGTCACAGTGTATATAGTGTGTGTGTGCGTGTGTGTGTGTGTGTGTGTGTGTGTGTTGGTGGGCCGATGGTGGGGTCGGGGGGGGGGTATGTAGGTCATATCACTGTCTACCAGTGAAAGCGTTTGTCTGGTCTTCTTAAGCCCTTAATGGACTCAAACTGGACTGTTAACTGGTTCCTGTAGGGAGTGTGTGTGTGTGTGTGTGTGTGTGTGTGTGTGTGTGTGTGTCTGTTCTATAGGGACCTCTGAGAGCTGGTTTGGTGTGATCATATTTGTATTATGTGTATATATCTGCTGTATTATATTCTAGAACATTGTCACACACTCCTGCAGTCAAACACACTCATGGAGGAAAGTGTGTATAAGCAAATGTGTACTGTAGCTCATGCGTGTGTTTATACATGCACACACATGAACACACACACACGTGCATGTTTTGTCCTTGCTATGTGTGTTCATCTTGTGAAGAGGGCCAGCATCACAGCAGGAAGGGAGGACAATCTGTCCCCTCTTACTTCAAACCAACACCTGCAACCCCCCCCCCCCACCTCCCCGATCTAGATCTAGCTGAAAGCTCAGGAACAGTTTGGACATTGAAGTTGGCTGATGAGCTTTTAGAGCAAATTAAAGCAAAGCATCTAGAAATACAGGAAGAAAGAGGAGAGCTCACACTCAGCTCAGTGACCTGTAGCTCCACCATTATCAATCAGCAGCATGAGGTTACTTCCAATGTACTAAAGTATTTTCAATACTTACTGTTAATGTTGGCAGCTGTTTTACATTTAGTCTTTGTCTGCTGATTACTTTTAGTCACATTTTAGTCATATTTATCCTCCATAGTTTTAATCAACGACAAGTCAGAACGTTTTAGTCCAGTTTCCGTAATGAGAGCCAATCAGCAGCATGAGTTACTCAACCACCCCGACCCAGACCCAGACCCAAACCCAGACCCAGACCCAGACAAAACCGCCAATTGTATGCATTATAGTAGCACATCTGTCAGGACTGAGACCAGAAGGACGGAGACGGACTGAGCGCCGCCGTCTCCGCCACAGTGCTTTTTTCGTCAACGATATTGCATGTTTGATATCGTCACCGTCAGTGTTTAATGACGTCGGTGTCATTGTCATGGAAAAATAAGGTCATTGATGAAGATATTTCATCAAAGTTTCCATTGAGGAAATGAACACTGGCTTTCACTTAAGCAGACTAACATCACTTCCACTGTGAAATATTAATATATATATATATATATATATACATATAGTATATATAGAGTGTCACTTCCAGACAGATGTGTCTCTGAACACCGTCTCACTTCATCTTCCATCTCTCTTTGGTTCTGTTAGTTGTTTAAGTTAAATCACATCTTGTGTTGTGTTTCAGCCGTAATGCGCTCGCCGCCCTGAGTGCTCTCATTAATATTCATGGTGCTGGTTTAACTGCTCCGGGCATCAGGCCATATCTGATGCATATTCATACCTCCATATGAAACCGTTGTTGTGTGTACATGTGTATGTTCAGGCCCTGGCGGAGGGACAGGCGGCACCCTGGGAAACGGCCAAGAAGGACGAGAACCGCAACAAGAATCGCTATGGCAACATCATCGCTTGTGAGTACTGCAATGACATAGATGGACTACTGGTGGACTACTGTCTGCTGGTGGGGCTGTTGATTTAATTCTGCTCAGTTTGACCTGTAGTTGAGCCAGAGAGAGAAGAGCATACTGATCGATTGATTGATATCTTCAATGTCGAGTATCTAAAAGTTTCTAGTACCAGAAGTTGTCCTGAAATGCTCCTTTGTCTTTATCTGGAGACGTCCTGGTTTTAATGCTGTTATTTGTTATGAAGCTGTTGCACAGGAGCCGGTATGAGCAACTTTCAGCCCTAGAAGCACACACACGTACTGAGTGTCTAGGAGGGAAAAAGCAGAGGTCCATTCATGGGTTTAATAAAACATGCTGAGGTACCAGGTGTACCGGGTAAAGAGAGCGTCCTTCAGCTGGAGGACACTGGTCCAAACCATCTGCCCCGCTGAAGTGTCCTTCAACCAGTCACTGAGTCCCTGCAGCTCCGGGTAGGTCCGCCTGCTGACAGCCAGATGCCAGCACAACTCAGGACACTTTGAGAGGATCAAAACCTTTGAATTGAACGTTTGACATTCTCACCACCTCTGACAGGGAGGCCGATGCAATTAAAGCAAAGCAGTATGTTTCATAGAGAATAACACATACATGTTTAATAAGATCCGTCCTTTTTCAAATGTAATATCAAAGTCCATTCACACTCATTTCCTAAACCTCTGTAAGTCTGATACAGGAAGTACTGTGTCAAAATAAGTGTCCTTCTGCAGAGGGATTTATGTCAGTCGTGCTGCTGATCAAAGCTGCCGTTTTATTCAGACTGACTTTAGTCAGAATGAAGCTTCGAGCTTCACGTCGGAGCAGAGACGAGCTGCTGTAATGATGCAGAGTGTGTGTGTGTGTGTGTGTGTGTGTGTGTGTGTGTGTGTGTGTGTGTGTGCGTGCTTGTTATCCTGTAGGAGGCAGCCTCCGGTCTCTATTAGGATGAACAATAGAAGCAGATTGTTTGGTTGAAGTTTTATTGAAACAGTGTCTAGTATTCATCCATGTGTCTGTGCCATTAGACCCAGTTACATGACCAGTATAATCCAAAGGAGTGCTCTTGTGCGCTCACATTGTGCGCTTTGCGTGTGTGTGTGTGCGTGTGTGTGTGTGAGTGAGTGCACACAGCGATCCATGCGTGTGCACACATCTAATTACGAGGGTTTAGATGTCAAGGCAAAGACACTGCACTAACCTGAAGGCTGTAAAATGAAACATTGCACTGGAATGAAATAGCCTGTCAAGGACTTGATAGCCAACAGGAATTATGATAAATTTGCTATTAGTACGAATCCTTTAATTACAAGGACCTGGTAATGGAAACTGTCCATCTTGCTTGCTGTGACTGTACAAAGGCTCATTTTGCAGAGAAAATGTTTTAAAAGGCCGCTGGGGAAACGACTTTGTGCGCCGTCTTTATTAGAAGGAGGAAATGTGGTGAGACAGGCGGCCGAGTGGCTGCAGCTGAAACTTTAAATATCAGTTAAAGGCTCTTTTTTCTTCAGTCAGGTTGAACTTTAGTTCCCCTTTTGAAATAGTGGATCAGCTTCACTGTATAGTTCTGCATAAGTTCCCTCACTACCAACCCTCATCTCCACTATCTCCTCATTAATCATCATTTCACTTCCACATTTACAAAGGAGACCCAAACAGGCAGCTACTGATCCACTCCTTCAACCATAGAACCACCATAGAATGAGGATCCTTTTAAATACAGAAGTAACTAGACCTCACAGTTAACATAGAACATGTACACATACAGTATATAAATTATATATATATATAAAGATGATGTATAGTCTAGCCTTTCCAGTGGCGGCTCTGTTTTGCTAGTGTGAAAGATTTCTACTGGACATCAGTCAGGCCCAACAGCTGGATTGATACCTGACAAATCAGTAATCAGTGGTGAATTGTTTCAGTGATCATGTGACTCACCAGCCTGGTTGCATGAAAAGCGTATGAATGACACGATAATTCGCAAGGCATTTAGAAAGCCGTTTGTGCTTTAGATGTGTCATGTGTACGCCATGTAGTCTGACTGCAGTGTAAACGTAGATATACTCCACTCAGAGTTAGTGAAGTAGAATAAAAAGAGAGAGAGAGAGAGAAAGACTGCTGATGGAGGGAGGGAGGTGGACTGGTCCAACAAACACAGGAGACTGCTGTTTCGTTTTCTAAGTTAAGTTAGTGACCTGTTTTTAGTGGTGCTTGTGACGTGTTTTTAGTGACGTGTTTTCAGTGATGTTTGTGACGTGTTTTCAGTATTGTTTGTGATGTGTTTTAGTGACATATTTTTAGTGACGTGTTTTTAGTGATGTGTTTTTAGTGACGTGTTTTCAGTGACGTTTGTGACGTGTTTTCAGTGATATTTGTGACGTGTTTTTAGTGACGTATTTTTAGTGACGTGTTTTTAGTGACGTATTTTTTGTGACGTGTTTTTAGTGACGTATTTTTAGTGACGTGTTTTTAGTGACGTGTTTTTAGTGACGTATTTTTAGTGACGTGTTTTTAGTGACGTGTTTTTAGTGATGTTTGTGACGTGTCTTAGTGACGTATTTTTAGTGACGTGTTTTTAGTGACGTGTTTTTAGTGACGTATTTTTAGTGCCGTGTTTTTAGTGACGTATTTTTAGTGACGTGTTTTTAGTGATGTTGTGACGTGTTTTTAGTGACGTATTTTTAGTGACGTGTTTTTAGTGACGTATTTTTAGTGACGTGTTTTTAGTGACGTATTTTTAGAGACGTGTTTTAGTGACGTGTTTTTAGTGATGTTTGTGACGTGTTTTTAGTGACGTATTTTTAGTGACGTGTTTTTAGTGACGTGTTTTTAGTGACGTATTTTTAGTAACGTGTTTTTAGTGACGTATTTTTAGAGACGTGTTTTTAGTGCCATATTTTTAGTGACGTATTTTTTGTGACGTGTTTTTAGTGACGTGTTTTTAGTGATGTTTGTGACGTGTTTTAGTGACGTGTTTTTAGTGACGTATTTTTAGTGACGTGTTTTAGTGACGTGTTTTTAGTGGAGTTTGTGACGTGTTTTTAGTGACGTGTTTTTAGTGATGTTTGTGACGTGTTTTAGTGACGTGTTTTTAGTGACGTATTTTTAGTGACGTGTTTTTAGTGACGTATTTTTAGTGACGTGTTTTTAGTGGAGTTTGTGACGTGTTTTTAGTGACGTGTTTTTAGTGATGTTTGTGACGTGTTTTAGTGACGTGTTTTAGTGACGTGTTTTTAGTGACGTGTTTTTAGTGACGTGTGATTAGTGACATGTTTTTAGTGGCGTTTGTGACGTGTTTTTAGTGGTGTTTGTGACGTGTTTTTATTGACGTTTGTGATGAGTTTTTAGTGGTGTTTGTGACGTGTTTTAGTGACCTGTTTTTAGTGGTGCTTGTGACGTGTTTTTAGTGACGTGTTTTCAGTGATGTTTGTGACGTGTTTTCAGTATTGTTTGTGACGTGTTTTAGTGACATATTTTTAGTGACGTGTTTTTAGTGATGTGTTTTTAGTGACGTGTTTTCAGTGACGTTTGTGACGTGTTTTCAGTGATATTTGTGACGTGTTTTTAGTGACGTATTTTTAGTGACGTGTTTTTAGTGACGTATTTTTTGTGACGTGTTTTTAGTGACGTGTTTTTAGTGACGTATTTTTAGTGACGTGTTTTTAGTGACGTGTTTTTAGTGATGTTTGTGACGTGTCTTAGTGACGTATTTTTAGTGACGTGTTTTTAGTGACGTATTTTTAGTGCCGTGTTTTTAGTGACGTATTTTTAGTGACGTGTTTTTAGTGATGTTGTGACGTGTTTTTAGTGACGTATTTTTAGTGACGTGTTTTTAGTGACGTATTTTTAGAGACGTGTTTTAGTGACGTGTTTTTAGTGATGTTTGTGACGTGTTTTTAGTGACGTATTTTTAGTGACGTGTTTTTAGTGCCGTGTTTTTAGTGACGTATTTTTAGTAACGTGTTTTTAGTGACGTATTTTTAGAGACGTGTTTTTAGTGCCATATTTTTAGTGACGTATTTTTTGTGACGTGTTTTTAGTGACGTGTTTTTAGTGATGTTTGTGACGTGTTTTAGTGACGTGTTTTTAGTGACGTATTTTTAGTGACGTGTTTTTAGTGATGTTTGTGACGTGTTTTAGTGACGTGTTTTTAGTGACGTATTTTTAGTGACGTGTTTTTAGTGACGTATTTTTAGTGACGTGTTTTTAGTGGAGTTTGTGACGTGTTTTTAGTGACGTGTTTTTAGTGATGTTTGTGACGTGTTTTAGTGACGTGTTTTAGTGACGTGTTTTTAGTGACGTGTTTTTAGTGACGTGTGATTAGTGACATGTTTTTAGTGGCGTTTGTGACGTGTTTTTAGTGGTGTTTGTGACGTGTTTTTATTGACGTTTGTGATGAGTTTTTAGTGGTGTTTGTGACGTGTTTTAGTGACGTGTTTTTAGTGGAGTTTGTGACGTGTTTTTAGTGACGTGTTTTTAGTGATGTTTGTGACGTGTTTTTGTGTCGTGTTTTTAGTGACGTGTTTTTAGTGACGTGTGATTAGTGACATGTTTTTAGTGGCGTTTGTGACGTGTTTTTAGTGGTGTTTGTGACGTGTTTTTATTGACGTTTGTGATGAGTTTTTAGTGGTGTTTGTGACTTGTTTTTAGTGGTGTTTGTGACGTGTTTTTAGTGGCATTTGTGATGTGTTTTTAGTGACGTTTGTGACGTGTTTTTAGTGGTGTTTGTGACGTGTTTTTAGTGGCATTTGTGACGTGTTTTTAGTGACGTTTGTGACGTGTTTTTAGTGACGTTTGTGATGTGTTTTTAGTGACGTTTGTGATGTGTTTTTAGTTAGTTTGTGACGTGTTTTTAGTGACGTTTGTGACGTGTTTTTAGTGGTGTTTGTGACGTGTTTTTATTGACGTTTGTGACGTGTTTTAAGTGGTGTTTGTGACGTGTTTGTATTGATGTTTGTGACGTGTTTTAAGTGGTGTTTGTGACGTGTTTTTATTGATGTTTGTGACGTGGTTTTAGTGGTGTTTGTGACGTGTTTTTAGTGACGTGTGTTTAGTGGCATTTGTGATGTGTTTTTAGTGACGTGTGTTTAGTGACATTTGTGACATGTTTTTAGTGGTGTTTGTGACGTGTTTTTAGTGACGTGTGTTTAGTGGCATTTGTGATGTGTTTTTAGTGACGTTTGTGACGTGTTTTTAGTGACGTGTTTTTAGAGGTGTTTGTAACGTGTTTTTAGTGGCCTTTGTGACGTGTTTTTAGTGACGTTTGGTACGTGTTTTTAGCCTCAGACTGACTCAGTAACCAGTTAGAGAGCAGTTAAATGTTTTCTGAAAGTCCATCACAGTTTTCAGTCTGAAAATCTGAAGAAAAGGAAGACATGGCAGCACCATCAGCAGCAGGAAGGGTTCATGTTTACGTCAAACAGAAGAAGAGGAACAAATGACATCGATGTTTACTGGTTACGGCACCTCTAACTCCTGCAAACACCGGTTGAGCCTCGGCACATCACAGCTACATTTTTGGCCTGGCTTTGCCAGACTTCAACCAAAATCTGGAATCTGACCCCAACGATCCCCTCAGAGGAAGCTCTGATCATCTCTCTATCCTTGTGAGGACATCTGACTTTCTGTCACTTTTCTGTCACACATTGGCTCACATTGAAATTTGTCTTGTGTTGTGACATAAGCCAGTTCTACTGTAGTGCTGTCTTCTGTCTTCTGGGAGGGTTAGAAAGTTAGGATCAGAGATTTTCTGGTTGAATTTGAGGACAAATTCTTCTCCTGTTCCACAGTTGGTACAAATTCTGTTTTTCTCTGTTATGGCCAACCGTTTTAATGGCCAGTTTATGGTTACTAAGTCTTTATCTAGTGTGGGTTTGTCTTTTTATAGGGTGTTTTATTTGGGTTAAATATTGGGCTATTGAAATTCTCTCTTCAGTAGATTATAGCATTCAAGTTTCTTTATTGATTGGGTTTATGTTTTCCACTGTTTGGGATATCTGAGGTTATCATCTGTGTCTATTTGTTTAACTTGTGAGTTCGGAATTATTGTCATAGCATCACTTTGACATATGAATGTTTATCTGGTTTCAGATCGCATGGCGATTGTCTTTTTTACTGTTAATTAAGGGGGGGATTGGCCCAGTTCTGCTCTACATCGTGGTTGGGACAGTTTCTCTTGACTCAATATGTTTTTACAGAACTCAAGATGAACGTATTCTACGGGGTTTGAGTCACAATGCTCTTGTTTCATTAATGGGCCCCAAACATGATTCCCATATAGAAGGAGTGGTTCTAATCAGAATCTTTAATGGGGGTTTAATCTGAATAGGAATCGTCTACGAGCTTCATCTCCCAGTGTACTCGCAGCCGTGACTAAATGTCCAGAAGCAGTGGTAGTCGGGTCTAGCTCTGTATACTCTGTTGCATGACTCATATTTGGCTCTCCAAAAAAGAGGATATTTTTTAGTTTGTGATCGTGCTTTTTTTGAACGATCATAATATTAGTTTTATCTAGATGTCCTGTGATTTTCCAGTTTTCTCAGTAATCCTGGAGTATGTTCATATGGTTCTGTGTGTGATAGCAGTGATAGTCCAGTCCTGATTGGTGAATGTATACATTGAGTGTTGGGATATACTGCACTCTCATTTTCTGAGTATTTATATTGAATGGAGTTTTGCATCCAATACTATTTCAGAGAAACTGATCTAAAAAAAACAACTAACTAACTAACTAGAACTCTAATGACACGTTGACTTTCATTATTATTCAGATGAGTTTTAGACTATAACTTACTAGGACTCTACTGACACGTTGACTTTCATCATGATTCAGATGAGTTTCTTTCCTCTCCAGCTGAGTCTGAAGTCTGACCTGTGCATCTGTTAGGATCATTGATTTGCTCATTGATTTCTTCATACTGTCTTTTTTTCCATCACTGGGAATAGTGCAGAATAAACAGCTTTCTTTATTGAACACAATATATTTCTCAAAGACAGGCAGTCTATTGTTTTAATGTCTTTAAGTCATTTAACTCCCTTCTCACCGTCTCAAATACAGATATACATTTACCCACCTTTCTATTGCATGCTTTGGTTCTCCCCAAGAGCAGCTCATTGAAACTCAAAAACTCAAGAAATAACCTATATATATATATATATATATATATATAAACAGTATATATATATATATATATACTGTTTATAACTTATATTAAAAATCTGTCCGTCCTCTTTCCTTTTCATTCGTTCACAGAAAATATGGTGAATCTAATGTTATTGGTACATTTGATTGGTAATCAGAGCCGCGCTGTTATTTCCTTGTTTTTTTAAGGGAGTTCTGCTGATAGAGACACCAGCTCAGAGTGAGACTGTGGTTTATGACCTGATTTAATCTTCTCTTGTTGACTCCATCCTTCTGGTTATCTCTACAGTTTAGATTAGACTCCATCCTTCTGGTTGTCACTACAGTTTATTTTAGACTCCATCCTTCTCGTTATCTCTACAGTTTAGTTTAGACTCCATCCTCCTGGTTATCACTACAGTTCAGTTTAGACTCCATCCGTCTGGTTACCTCTACAGTTTAGATTAGACTCCATCCTTCTGGTTGTCACTACAGTTTATTTTAGACTCCATCCTTCTCGTTATCTCTACAGTTTAGTTTAGACTCCATCCTTCTGGTTATCACTACAGATTAGTTTAGACTCCATCCTTGTCAGTATCTCTACAGTTTAGTTTAGATTCCA
Source organism: Sebastes umbrosus (assembly GCF_015220745.1). Taxonomy (NCBI): domain Eukaryota; kingdom Metazoa; phylum Chordata; class Actinopteri; order Perciformes; family Sebastidae; genus Sebastes; species Sebastes umbrosus. Next base: position 1,763,406 of record NC_051269.1, read on the forward strand.
TCCTTCTGGTTATCACTACAGTTTAGTTTAGATTCCATCCTTCTGGTTATCACTACAGTTTAGTTTAGACTCCAACCTTCTGGTTATCTCTACAGTTTAGTTTAGACTCCATCCTTCTGGTTATCACTACAGTTTAGTTTAGACTCCATCCTTCTGGTTATCTCTACAGTTTAGTTTAGACTCCATCCGTCTGGTTATCTCTACAGTTTAGTTTAGACTCCATCCTTCTGGTTATCACTACAGTTTAGTTTAGACTCCATCCTCCTGGTTATCACTACAGTTCAGTTTAGACTCCATCCGTCTGGTTATCTCTACAGTTTAGTTTAGACTCCATCCTTCTGGTTATCTCTATAGTTTATTTTAGACTCCATCCTTCCGGTTGTCACTACAGTTTAGTTTAGACTCCATCCTTTTGGTTATCATACAGTTCAGTTTAGACTCCATCCTTCTGGTTATCTCTACAGTTTAGTTTAGACTCCATCCTTCTAGTTATCTCTACAGTTTATTTTAGATTCCATCCTTGTCAGTATCTCTACAGTTTAGTTTAGACTCCATCCTTCTGGTTATCACTACAGTTTAGTTTAGACTCCAACCTTCTGGTTATCACTACAGATTAGTATAGACTCCATCCTTCTGGTTATCACTACAGATTAGTATAGACTCCTGCAGGATCCCAATATTGAGGGCGTCCTCTAAAGCAGAGCGTTGCACACACACACCGCCCCGCAGTCGCACATTGACGCAACTCACAGCTCGTATACAAACACCGTCATTCTTAAAGTACCGGTACTAATTAAACAGTGTATGGTACTGTTTTAAGGGCAGAGTATCTCCATACCTTTCTAGCATCGCCATACCTTTCTAGTATTGCCATACCTTTCTAGTATTGCCATACCTTTCTAATATTGGTATACCTTTCTAATATTGGTATACCTTTCTAGCATCGCCATACCTTTCTAGTATTGCCATACCTTTCTAATATTGGTATACCTTTCTAGTATCGGTATACCTTTCTAGTATCGGTATAGCTCTCTAGTATTGGTATACCTTTCTACTATTGGTATACCTTTCTAGTATCGGTATACTGTGCGACACTACAGTCTGCCAGTGTTTGGTGTTACTACACATTCACACCTTCACACAGTGATTCACCTCCAACACTGCTGACACAATCAGGATCCCCTCCTGCATCATGTTGCTTCTCATTACAGCCGAGGGCATGAGTGTGTGGTTGTGTGCGTGTGTGTGTGTGTGTGTTATCCTGGTGCAGATTCTCAACACGTCTGCCGATCTGCTCTGAAGTCAGAATGCCAACAACTCGTCTGAAGTGTTTGACCAAAGAACCAGCAAATATTAGCATCCCTCAAGCTGTCTCACACACACACACACACACGCAAACACACACACGCAAACACACACACACACACACACACACACACACACACACACACACACACAGTCCCACTGAGCTCTGCAGCTCGTTCAGATCACAGCAGTCTAGTTGGAGCCTTATTGCTTTGCAGCAGAGCAGCACTGCTGCAGCTTTATTCCACCTGCTCACCTCAGTGCACCAACAAGAATCCGTCATTGGTGTTTTTAGAAAATTCAGCTTGTTTTTCTTTATTCATAGCAAGCATTTTAAAATAACTCTATTTCTAAATAATAAAAGATGGTCCTTTATTGTGATAATGCATAATTAGTTTCATAGTGTCATGATGTAGCCTAACGGGCAAAGCTCTCTTTCTCCAGCTGAAACTACCGTACTGTCTGACATACGGTCGTATCTTGTCACGTTACAGATAAGGTTGGTAGTTTTCATCAAAACCATTTTTTTGATATACTCATTTAAATTCTCTTCACATGCCGACAGAAATCAATTAATCAATTAATCAATTAATCAAATAATTTCACAAAAAATATTAAAATAAATCTGGTATCTGTCCCTGTTCATTTCATGCAGCCTGAATACCTACCTGTCTCCCTACCTGTCTCCCTACCTGTCTACCCACCAGTCTACCTACCGGTCTACCTACCTGTCTCCCTACCTGTCTCCCTACGTGTCTCCCTACCTGTCTACCTACCTGTCTGCCCACCTACCTGTCTACCCACCTGTCTCCCTACGTGTCTCCCTACCTGTCTCCCTACCTGTCTCCCTACCTGTCTACCCACCAGTCTACCTACCTGTCTCCCTACCTGTCGACCTACCTGTCTACCCACCTGTCTACCTACCTGTCTCCCTACCGGTCTACCTACCTGTCTGCCCACCTACCTGTCTACCAACCTACCCGTCTCCCTACATGTCTCCCTACCTCTCTGCCCACCTACTTGTCTGCCTACCTACCCGTCTACGTACCTACCTGTCTACATACCCGTCTCCCTACCTGTCTACCTACCTGTCTGCCCACCTACTTGTCTGCCTACCTACCTGTCTACGTACCTACCTGTCTCCCTACCTGTCTACCTACCTGTCTCCCTACCTACCTGACTACCTACCTGTCTACCTACCCACCTGTCTACCTACCTGTCTACCTACCTACCTACCTACCTGTCTACCCACCTGTCTACCTACCTACCTACCTACCTGTCTACCTACCGTTCTACCTACCTGTTTATCTACCTGTCTACCTATACACCTGTCTACCTACCTGTCTACCTACCCACCTGTCTACCTACCTGTCTACCCACCTACCTGTCATAAAAGGTGCAGAAGTCTAGTTTTCTCTCAGAACACTTTAACTACAATATGCTGAAAGGTTATTATGGGATTTTGTTGCCTACTGAAGCTTTAATTGGTGAGTTAAGTGGTTAGTTAAGTGTTTAGTTAAGTGGTAAGTTAAGTGGTTAGTTAAGTGTTTAGTTAAGTGGTAAGTTAAGTGGTTAGTTAAGTGGTGAGTTAAGTGGTTAGTTAAGTGTTTAGTTAAGTGGTAAGTTAAGTGGTTAGTTAAGTGTTTAGTTAAGTGGTAAGTTAATTGGTGAGTTAAGTGGTTAGTTAAGTGTTTAGTTAAGTGGTAAGTTAAGTGGTTAGTTAAGTGGTTAGTTACGTGTTTAGTTGAGGGTTAAGTGGTGGTACTCTGAACAGGAATGTGACAGAGCGCCAGACGTCTTCTTCTTCTATAGTGTAAAAGGGTAGAAACAGACACCCCCCCAGATATTGGTGCTAATGAGGCACAGCGGTGGTATTGTTGATAGTGTTGACGGTGATTGCTGTTAATCATTGTTCCTCTTCAGGGGGGCAACAGCAGAATTTAACATTTGTTGTTGATCACCAGAATGAAAGCAGGATACGAAGGATGATTGTAGTTTTAATGAGAAAGTGGAGGGGGGGAGGGGGGGGGGGGGGCTGCTGTGATCATTAACAGTGTGTGATAATTGATTGTTGATGAATGAATCAGATGGAATGAGATGTTCTGCTGAAGAAGGATTTTAAGTTAAACCTCTGTCAGATCACTCCTCTCCTTTTCCTCTCTGTTCCTCTCCTCTTCCTCTCTGTTCTTCTCATCTTCCTCTCTCTTCCTCTCCTCTTCCTCTCTGTTCCTATCCTTTTCCTCTCCTCTTCCTCTCTTTCCTTCTCCACTTCCTCTCCTCTTCCTCTCTGTTCCTCTCCTTTTCCTCTCCTCTTCCTCTCCGTTCCTCTCTTTTCCTCTCCTCTTCTTCTCTTCTTCCTCTCTGTTCCTCTCCTTTTCCTCTCCTATTCCTTTCCTCTCCCTCTCTGTTCCTCTCCTCTTCTGCTCCTCTTCTTTTCTGTTCCTCTCCTCTTCCTCTCCTCTTCCTCTCTCTTCCTCTCCTCTTCATCTCTGTTTCTCTCCCCTTCCTCTCTGTTCCTCTCCTCTTCCTCTCTGTTCCTCTCCCTTCCTCTCTCTTCCTCTCCTCTTCCTCTCTGTTCCTCTCTCTTCCTCTCCTCTTCCTCTCCTCTTCCTCTCTGTTCCTCTCCTCTTCCTCTCTGTTCCTCTCCTCTTCCTCTCTGTTCCTCTCTCTTCCTCTCTCTTCTTCTCCTCTTCCTCTCCTCTTCCTCTCTGTTCCTCTCCTCTTCCTCTCTCTTCCTCTCCTCCTCCTCTCCTCTTCCTCTCTGTTCCTCTCCTCTTCCTCTCTATTCCTCTCCCTTCCTCTCTCTTCCTCTCCTCTTCCTCTCCTCTTCCTCTCTGTTCCTCTCCTCTTCCTCTCTCTTCCTCTCCTCCTCCTCTCCTCTTCCTCTCTGTTCCTCTCCTCTTCCGCTCCTCTTCTTTTCTGTTCCTCTCCTCTTCCTCTGTTCTTCCTCTCCTCTTCCTCTCTCTTCCTCTCCTCTTCATCTCTGTTCCTCTCCTCTTCCTCTCTGTTCCTCTCCTCTTCCTCTCTGTTCCTCTCCCTTCCTCTCTCTTCCTCTCCTCTTCCTCTCTCTTCCTCTCCTCTTCCTCTCTCTTCCTCTCCTCTTCCTCTCCTCTTCCTCTCTGTTCCTCTCATCTTCCTCTCTCTTCCTCTCCTCCTCCTCTCCTCTTCCTCTCTGTTCCTCTCCTCTTCCTCTCTGTTCCTCTCCCTTCCTCTCTCTTCCTCTCCTCTTCCTCTCCTCTTCCTCTCTGTTCCTCTCCTCTTCTTCTCTGTTCCTCTCCTCTTCCTCTCCGTTCCTCTCCTCTTCCTCTCTGTTCTTCTCCTCTTCCTCTCTATTCCTCTCCTCTTCCTCTCTGTTCCTCTCCCCTTCCTCTCTGTTCCTCTCCTCTTCCTCTCTGTCCCTCTCCTCTTCCTCTCCTCTTCCTCTCTGTTCTACTCCCCTTACTCTCTGTTACTCTCCTCTTCCCCTCTCTTCCTCTCCTCTTCCTCTCTGTTCCTCTCCTCTTCCTCTCTGTTCTTCTCATCTTCCTCTCTGTTCCTCTCCTCTTCCTCTCTGTTCCTCTCCTCGTCCTCTCTCTTCTTCTCCTCGTCCTCTCTGTTCCTCTCCCCTTCCTCTCTGTTCCTCTCCTCTTCCTCTCTCTTCCTCTCCTCTTCCTCTCTCTTCCTCTCCTCTTCCTCTCTGTTCCTCTCCTCTTCCTCTCTCTTCTTCTCCTCTTCCTCTCTGTTCCTCTCCTCTTCCTCTCTGTTCCTCTAGACTGATTCAAACAGCAGCTGGAGGTTTGTGTTGTTAACACGTCAGCTGAAGGAGCTCTGCTCTTAATAGGCTGTTACACACTACAATACACACACACACACACACACACACACAAAAACCTTTCAACACCCTTCTTAAAGATGTTTCAGAACATACAAGCAAGTGAAGAAGACAAACTTTAACACACTTTAACACACTTTAACACACATTTTACACGCTACTCAATCTCACACACACACACACACACACACACACACACACGGTGTTCCAGTCAATCACACATGCTATTAGCCTGTTTAAGGCCGTTAGCCGGCTGACAGCAGAGAGCCGTCAGTGAGCTCGGAGCTCCGGAGGGAGTTAACTGATTAAGTCTATCTGTGACAGACACAATCCTGCTTAGTGGCTGCTGAAAGAGGAGGAGGAGGAGGAGAGAGGAAGGTGGGATAGCAGAGGAAAACATCTTGTTCAGCACTTTCAACTTTCAGCTGCTGTGAGCGTTTTCTTCTTCTTCTTCTTCTTCTTCTTCTTCTTCTTCTTCTCTGTGAAATACATCACATATATACATATATATATATTTATATATATATATATAAATATATATATATATATAGTGTATATAATAGCTAAAGCTCCATCTGTTTAACAGAGTTGTGCCTGTTTAAGGAGGATTGTGTTTCAAACATTTGTTTCTCATGTTTGTCTACATGGAGGTGTGATTCCTCCTGCTTTATGGAGGTCAACACTCTCGTGGTTCTCCAGAGCATCCAGCTAGTGTCTCTTTAAAGGGACTGTTTGTAACTTTTTAAGCGCATAAATGTAGCGGGTCGCCACACATGCGCGTTCGCATATGCGCGCTCGCGTGTGGCCGGAGCCTCGTCTCCGCTGCCTGCTTACCTTCACTCAGACAGAGCGCGCGTTCTCGCGTACTCGCTCCACCTCTACTAGACGTGAACGCGCGCTCACTCCACTTTGCAGAAGAATTAGTTTAGCTCTGAGAATATCTAGTGAATGTACAGGGGACGTTTGTGCAGAAATAACGGCTGCAGCTCCTCCAGACCAACAGAGGTTTCCCGTGTCTTGTGAAGTGATGGGGCTCCTCCACGTGTTACGTTGTCGTCTCGTTACCGACCGGGTGCCGGTGTCTCCCTGCGGCTGCGGTCGGGAGGCGATAACGTAACTCATTGAGTAGCCCTGCTGCCTGAGCCTACGCTGAGGCAGGGAAAGCCAACACTAGGATCAGCAGTGATTCATGGAGAGACCTTTGTCTGGTCAACTAACATTACTGCCAAGCAGCTGAAATATAGAGTGATATTGTGCTTTTAGCTGACGTCTGTCGCCTCACTGTTTTGAGCGATGCTCGTCCATGTCTATTTAGAGCGAGCAAGCGCGAGCTCGACGCTGACTTTCGTTGATTTCAAGGCCACAGGTGTCACTGTTAACAAGCATTTCTGAAAGTTACAAATAGTCCCTTTAAACATCTGAGTGACGATGAATGAAGGGAAGGACAGTGCGCTTCATATCTTCGGGTGTTTTCACATCTAGTCCTTTTTAAATGAAGCAAACTCAGTCCTCTTAACGTGGACCAAAAGAAAAGGGACTCAGTTGAGGTTCTGGTCCACTTCAGCTCTGATGGGTCCTCAGTCCTCCTTCTGTTCACACTATAGTTCGTCCCTTCATCACCGTTGGTCAATGCTTCCCCTTCAGTGACATGTTTAGGGCTGGAACAGGTGCTTCCACACAGAATACTGTCCAGTTGGTTGTAAAAGTGGCATGTGTCTTTTATGGCAGTTTTTCTCATTGTATTGCGTGTGGTGAAGTACTTTTGACGTAGTTGTTTTACTGTGACGCGGCGCTGTAGTGCAGTCCTAATGAAGCCCCTCGCTTTCATATGAACTGAAGTTGGAAAATTGAAAAAAAAAAAATGGGTTGGGTTAACACCAGTGACGGATGACTTCACTTGGACTCGAGCCTTTTGACTTGAACATACTTGATACCTTCCCCCAAATCCAAAGATTAGAATGATGTTCTTTAAAAAGTGTGTCCCAAATCAGTTCACTTCCTCAGATCCACTGTGTTGGAACCGATCATACAGCATCCCGTCACGTTTCAGGAGAAACCATGAAGACCTAGCGTTACCTTACTGAGCGCCAGTTAGAAAACAAACAATGATACCAAAGATCATCAAAAACTGTGTGGTGGTCAACAAAAACAAACAGTATTTAAAACGTCTGGGTGGGAAATGACAGGAAATGACAGGCAGAGAAGCAAATAGCATCCGATTTAGTGACGAGCACATTTTGAATTGTTTAAGACTCAAAACTCAAAGTTGAGGACTTGACTTGAGACTTTAGTGCAAAGACTTGAGACTTGGTCCCACCTCTGATAAAGGGGGATGTGTGATGTGGTATTTTAATAGCAGAAATCTCCCATCATGCATCTAATGGTCATTCCCACCACTGTATGATAGTGTGAGATCTCCTCTAGTCTCTCTCCAGCTTTGTAACATCAAACCTTTATTGAAGAGTTCTTGTCTCTCCGTCACACTCTCCTGGAAACACACTGGAATATATGAACTGCCTCATGGCTCAAGTGACCAGAATCTGTCTGCAGCAGCTTGATAAGGGTTTAGTTCAGTACCAGTGACCCAACCAACACTTTGTCCAGAGCTATAAACAACAAGAAGCTCAGCCATCACGGTTGAGCTGCACCCTCCGTTATGATGCTGTTTACTACAGCCACGTTTGATTAGCTGCACAGTTCTATTATCATTATTATTATAGTTACATGATGTGTGGTGAAAGTACTTTTATTCAGGGTGAGGAGTAAACGTCTCAAACAGCCATCAGTTATATACAGTATACATCTCTAGACGATGATTGAATCCCAGGAGGAAGGTTGAGAGAGCAGAAAGCCTCACTAGTCTCTGATACATACAGTAGCTCAGTGAAGGTCACAGATCATTTAAATCCCCAAATATGATCCAAGCCGGGTCGTGCAGGTTAGAAGGATTTCATTAGTACTGTTTTCAGTGGAGGATTTTAGCATTATATAACCTAAGTACCTCTTAAATGTCTTTTGCCTCATCGAGCGAGAACAATGTGGGGTAGACGGCGGCCTTCTGAAGAAATGAAAGAGCAGTTTGAGCAGAATGACTCCATAGATTATCTCCGGCTCCAATTAGGAGAGTTCACTATATGATGTGGGTATTACTGTTGGTGATCTGAAAAGTCATCCTGACCTCTGACCTCAGAGCAGCTCATGGTGGCAGTCATTAGGCTCTGGTGCTCTTCTGCTGCAGACTCTCAGTTCATAACATCTGATCTGAGGTCTGCAAATTACAGCAGCTCTCTGCTGCATTCAGCTGCTGCTGCTGCTGCACATCTAAAAACACAGAAAACAGGCCAGTCTGTCTGATACCACCTCGTCTGGACCTCCACCAGCTCACCACAACCACAACCACTTTACTGACAGGAGGAGAGGAGAGGAGAGGAGAGGAGAGGAGAGGAGAGGGGAGAGGAGAGGGGAAAGAAGAGGAGAGGAGAGGAGAGGGGAGAGGAGATGGGAGAGAAGAGGAGGGGAGAGGAGCAAAGAGGAGAGGAGAGGAGAGGAGGTGAGGAGAGGAGAGGAGAGGAGAGGAGAGGAGAGGAGAGGTCATATATATGACTTCAATATATATATGATGAGGATGACTTCAGGCTGCAGTGGCTCCTCTAAACACTTACTAACCTGAGTGTGACACCAGAATCATTATTAAACTTCCTGTATTCTTTGTTCACGCAAACACGGATTACACTAATTAAAATAAATATTCAACACACACACACACACACACACACTCTGTCAGCCTCTTCAAACCTGTGGCCTGTGTCCAGATCTGCAGTGTTTGCAGACCAGCACCTCCTGCCATCGTAGCCCAATTAGAGGCTCCCTCCCTGGGCTGAGAGAGGAAGAGAGGGCCCCTCCCTCCAGCCGGCCTCACGGCGCTGGCTCTGCTGTTATGACAGCCTCTGACACCAGCACAGTGTAATTACTGCTGTCTGAAGGAGAGAGGAGGAGGAGGAGGAGGAGGAGGAGGAAGACAAGAGAGCAGAATCAGACGGGAGGAGGAGGAAGAAATGAAATGGAAGTAGAAAAAGAGGCACATGAGACAGAGGAAGAGGAGGAGAAGAAGAAGAAGTCAGAAGAGAGAGAAAGAGCAGCAGGCTGGCAGACAGACGACCTCCTGTTGTTTGTTTTTACATGCAGTGTGTGTGTGTGTGTGTGTGTGTGTGAGCTGATAGCTGATGACAGTATCTTGTACCAGCAGAGTGGAGTCATGCTGCCGTCATTGTTTCCTCTCAGCCGGAGCTGAAAATGAGTCTGATAGGAGCTGAAGTGATTCTCCTGAAGGTGATCTGATAATCAATGCGGGATTCATTGTGTTATTATTATATTATTATATATATTATTAGTGGTGGAGATGAACACCCCCGTTGATACGTTGCTGGGGTAAGTCCTGGGAAAGGAAGAGAGGATAGCGTAGCATAGGCCCCGAGGGGAAGCACCGAGAGACAGGAGGTCATTTAGACTTGGAGGTCAGCGACAGTAATAATTACAGTACAGTAATGTCATGTTTGGCGGTACGTACGTCAGTGATTAGTGTTTACTACTGTTGCCAGGCAACCTACTTTCCTTTCCGGTACCTCGTTGACTTCTTGCTTATCAACAGAATATTTAGTTATTTCGCCTCCTGGTGGTTCGGAGCATACTGCAACGAACAACATGCATAAACGCCTCCGTGCATGCTCGTAGTGCGCGCGCCATCTACGGAGGCCCATGCCAACTACGGAGGCCCACGCCATCTACTGAGGTCCATGCCAACTACGGAGGCCCACGCCATCTACTGAGGCACACGCCATCTACGAATGCCCACGTCATCTACTGAGGCCCACGCCATCTACCGAGGCCCATGCCAACTACGGAGGCCCACGCCATCTACAAAAGCCCGCGCCATCTACAAAAGCCCGCGCCATCTACTGAGGGCCACGCCATCTACGAAAGCCCACGCCATCTACGAAAGACCACGCCATCTACTGAGGCCCACGCCATCTACAAAAGACCACGCCATCTACGAAGGCCCACACCATCTACTGAGGCCCACGCCATCTACGAAAGCCCACGTCATCTACTGAGGCCCACGCCATCTACGAAAGCCCACGCCATCTACGAAAGACAACGCCATCTACTGAGGCCCACGCCATCTACGAAAGACCACGCCATCTACTGAGGCCCACGCCATCTACGAAAGCCCACGCCATCTACGAAAGCCCACGCCATCTACCGAGGCCCACGCCATCTACGGAGGCCCACACCATCTACGAAAGCCAACGCCATCTACGGAGGCCCACGCCATCTACCGAGGCCCACGCCATCTACCGAGGCCCACGCCATCTACCGAGGCCCACGCCATCTACAGAGGCCCTCGCCATCTACAGAGGCCCACACCATCTACAGAGGCCCACGTCATCTACTGAGGCCCACGCCATCTATCGAGGCCCACACCACAGTGTCTCGCAAGAGTATAAACAAAGCATTACAGGATTTGGAGCTAGTCCTAGTTAAACGTTGTGTAACAGTGATACTCGTTACTATACTATACTATACTATACTATAGTACTATACTATACTATACTATACAATAGTACTATACATTGTACTATACTATAAAGGATCTTGCTTGTTTAAAAACCTTTTCTGCTACTTGTGATCGACTGTTGAAATCCTCAGTCTGTGTCAGCCATGAAGAGAACATTCACATATCTATTCTAAGATATTCACCACTAACAAAACATGTTAACAGCTAGTTGACACAGTGCCCCCCCCCGGACTGCAGGCAGCTAACGGACTGGAGGCAGCTAACAGACTGCAGGCGGCTAACAGGCCTGCCAGCTAGCTATGTGCCGACTATAATCAGCAAAGTCACTTCAAAGAACCACTGAGGTGATCCTCTTTGTATTCCCCCCCCCCCCAGTTGCCAGTTTTTTCTTCCCATCCCCACTCCTCTCCCAGCCATGATCCTCTTTCTTCCTCCTGCCACTTCACTCAGTTTGTTCTCCACCTCTTCTTTTACCTCTCTCCTGCTCTGCTCTTCTTGTGTTCTTCGTATCATCTCCCCTTCACCCTCCTCCTCTTCTCTCGTACGTCTCAGAGAGTGAAAATGAGAGAGGTGAACTGGATCACGTCAACACTAGAAAGAAAAAGACTCGGGGTGAGAGAAAAATAGAGATAATCAGACTAAAGCATGTCCGCTTCATCTGCAATTACCTGCTGTTGCTACGTTACGACTAAACCAAATCCTAACCAGCCCCGTGGCCGTCCTCATACTACGGACGGCTGTTAGAGCGCACAACTAAAGAACTGACATTCAAAGGGAACACATCTAGTTTAGGTGACTACTACTACTACTACTACTACAATAGTACTACTGTACTTTCACCACTGAGCAGTGGTTGTGCTGATATGAATGGCTCATAGATATCTGATATTCAGAGCAGGTCATATACAGTAAATCTTATATATTGTCTTGAAGTAGTAATATGCAAGATCGTTAATTAATTACTGTTATTCTGGTCAAATTCATTGACATTTTTAGTGTGCTCATTGCTCTGGTTTCAGCACCACTTCAGTCACCTGAAGGCCAGTCCCCACTACCAGATGTTTCAGATGTTTCAGATGTGTAAAATTAGAGAGCGCCCTCAGATAACGACAGGTTGTGTTAACTTTAACAGTTTAGTTCCTATAGGGTGTGGAGAGAAACAGCAACACCACACACCAACACATTCATTCATCAACAAGAGTCCCACTATCTTTTTAGGATGGATGGATGAAGTCATGGAGACACGTTATATAAACCCTGATGAACAAGGTGCTCCTCCAGCTCTAAGCTCCATCTTACTACTACTTCATGCTTCACGTGTAGCACTAGCTCATGCGTTAGCCGCGGCCACCATGACGGCGGTGGTTGTCCTTCCTTCTTCCGTCAGCTTGGTTCTCTATCGGCTGTCGTTCTTTCCCACGTGACTGCGTCATCAGCTGTCCTCGGGGTTCCCCACACACAACAGGATATCTGATCGTAAATATTCCACACGTTTAATATTTACGGTTTGAAGTGGGTGCGTCCAGGATGGACTTCAGAGTTGATCGGAGGATGTAAAAACACTCTGAACATACCTCACACCACAGGAACATCTGGAAAGATCTTCTTTAGAACCATCAAACAATCAGGACTCTGCTGACCATCGTCAGGAGGAATCAGGACCAGAATCAGGACCAGAATCAGGACCAGAATCAGCTGATTCAGGACCAGAATCAGCTGATTCTGGTGCAGTGTTGGACCCGGCATAACTTGTCTTGAATTTGTCGGGTTATATATTTGAAAAATGTGTTGATGCATTTAGAGTTTCTGTTTGTTCATCTGTCCAACCTAACAATGAATCTGAAACGGCCTGTGATATCTTCTAAAAACGGTTTCATATCAAAATACTTTTTTAAACAATCATTCCACACAGCTGGTTTTACTTCCTTCGTTATTCATTCTCTCCACAACACTTTATTTTTAGCTAACGGCTGATAACAGATGTTTGTGGGCAGCGCAGGTTGTTCAGGGTTTCAAGGTTTTCAAGGCACTATTAGGAGTGTGTTTGAGGTGCTCTTTAGCTAAAAAGAGAATATAGATTATTGTTAACCTCTACTGCTCAGTGTTCTTAGTGCTTTAAAACATCCAGCATGCACCAAGCACAACAGTGGACATTTGATTTTCCTAAATTGCCAGCGACTTGTGGGAGTAAACGTCAGCGGAGAGCGATGTGAATGGTGGACCGCATTGATTCAACCAACCAGCAGGAAGGGGTGAAAATAGAGACATTAATCAGAGAGTTTCTGTTGGTGGTCACTCTGCTGTTATTGGTTATGGATTATTGGATTCTCGTGTTTGCTGAGAGGCAGATCGTAATGGGAACAGTGTTCATCACCCTGACTTATTCAAACACTGTTGGCTATAAATCTGCATTAGGGAGTAGTGATGTGACGGTGAGGAAATCACACCGTTTAATAAATTAGTGACATCACCGGTGTAATGGATTACGCCGGTGTTACGGATTACACCAGTGTTACAGATTACACCGGTGTTACAGATTACACCGGACATTTAACAGGAAAAGATGACGCTCAAAATATGTGTACTTTGATCTTTACGGTTGGGTGGCGGTGTGTATGATCTATCTGGTCCAGCTTTCATCGCGAGGCCTCGCAGGGGTCTAACGTTACCTGGCATCGCTGCACCGCGCACACTGGCTGTGACCGTTCTGTCATGTAGGCCTACGTAATGTATTCGGTGTGTCACCGACCACCATGTAACACCGGTAACCCTGGCTACCGGGACAAGTCTATTAGGGAGTCCAGTAACAAATGTTTATAACTTGTGTGTTGTTCTGTCCTGCTCATTGAGCTCATCTGAATGGACCTGAAGTGAAAAAGATATTCGGAATGAAGTTGCTGAATGAAACCAGTGAACCAAACTGTGTGAGTTTACAGTCAGTAAATCAGAAATTGAGATTAAAGGAAGAGGGAACTATCCGGTCTATCAGTGATATGGTATTTCTATAGTTCTGGTTTGGTTCAGTTGAGACGGCTGAATCTACTTGTTAGGGAAAGGTTGTGTTCATGGGTGTTGGTAGAAGACGGGACAGACCAGATCTGTCTCATGACCTGCTGTGTTTGCTCAAACAAGACCTTCCTTTGCCACTGAAAGAAGACTGTCATGAGGTTGCTTGGTAGGTAAAGGTAAACTTAGTTTTGGTCCAGATGTTCTCCTAACGTTGGTTCCCAGTCCAGCCAGTTAGCTGCTCCAATCTGTGGGTAAATGTAACTTTAGGCCTGTTGTATTGTTGTGCTATCTGACCCCACAGACGACCACACCAGAGTCCGACTGCAGCTGCTGGACGGAGACCCCCACTCCGACTACATCAACGCCAATTATATCGACGTGAGTGTACACACACACACACACACGCACACACACACACACACACACACACACACACACGCACACACATATAGATTTGTACTTTAACCCTTGTGATGGCCTGGAGGGACCCTAACCCTGATCATATAGTAACCCTACATGGACCTAACCCTAGTAACCCTACATGGACCTAACCCTAGTAACCTCACATGGACCTAACCCTAGTAACCCTATATGGACCTAACCCTAGTAACCCTACATGGACCTAACCCTAGTAACCTCACATGGACCTAACCCTAGTAACCCCACATGGACCTAACCCTAGTAACCCTACATGGACCTAACCCTAGTAACCCTACATGGACCTAACCCTAGTATCCTCACATGGACCTAACCCTAGTAACCCTACATGGACCTAACCCTAGTATCCTCACATGGACCTAACCCTAGTAACCCTACATGGACCTAACCCTAGTAACCCTACATGGACCTAACCCTAGTAACCTCACATGGACCTAACCCTAGTAACCCTACATGGACCTAACCCTAGTAACCTCACATGGACCTAACCCTAGTAACCCTACATGGACCTAACCCTAGTAACCCTACATTGACCTAACCCTATTAACCTCACATGGACCTAACCCTAGTAACCTCACATGGACCTAACCCTAGTAACCCTACATGGACCTAACCCTATCAACCTCACATGGACCTAACCCTATCAACCTCACATGGACCTAACCCTAGTTCTAAATATCTGTTTGAGGAGGTGAAGGGACGCTCCTTTCTCTTTACAGAGATGGAAACATAAACACACCAGCTCACATGCAAGAAGTAAACGTAGAAATATTGGTGTCAGGTAGGGATGCACTGATACTGATCAGATATTGGGCTGATAATGACTCAAATAGCTGGATCGGGTATCATTGACAATTCAGTTGTATATGTCTATGTCAGTCTATGTGTACATACTATACATTATAGAGTGGAACCTTAATTCCTGTTTAAGTTTTGACCAATTTGTTGCTGCAACCCGTGGGATGGTGGGATGGTGGGTGATCCCGACCAACTTCACTGTCTTTCAGAGGCTGTAGCAGGTTCAGTTTTAGAGCTAGTGAAGGTTCAGATATCATATGGAACTAGAAAACCTGAGAATTACATGGCTACCAACCATGTCATGGTTGCAGAAATCTCCAAATGTCAAAAGTTTTTGATACCAAATCATAGCATGTCTTTTTCTATTGTGTTCCTCAAGGTCTTGGTGTCTTAATGTGGTATTTTGGAGGGATTATTGATCATTTTTACCAATTCTCCAGTGTAACAAATGGCATCAACACAAAGATTACTGCAATAACTCATGAGACATAGAGCATGGGGATGACCATTATATACTTATATTATAATGTTCTAAACCCTTTTATACTTTCACTGTTTATTGTAATTATTTAATTTCTGATTAATGACTAGAATAACTTGACCCACAGTGTACACCACTTCTATGTGACAACTACTGTTGACCTGCTATCTCCCCCTAAAGACCCCCTGTACCCCCCTAATACCCCTCCTAAAGACCCCCTGGACCCCCCTAGAAAAGACTAAAATGGCTCTATTGTGGGTCTCAGAGGGTTAAAAATGTTTACACCTAAATTTTAATTCCTGTTCATTTCGAAGTTTTTTTTTACCAAGTTGCTGCATGATAGTGATAACTAACAATTAGGTCAATTTATATCTGAGTATTTATTTGTCATGTTGTGTTTTACAAAGTTAGTTACTCTTTTAATTACCTGGCGACAGTTTTTCCTCTGTTGTATTTATTAGTATGATTTTGTGTGACCTCTTTGTAAAGCGTCCTTAGGTTTCTTGAAAGGCGCTATTTACGTCCAATTTATTATTATTATTAGTATTATTAACATTTAAGTCCAGCCCTACACATAACAGAAGGATCCAGTCACTTCCACACAGTGAAGCATACAGCTCATTAATTATCGGATCGGTACTCAGGATCTCTTGTCCTCCTTTCCTTATCCATCCCTCCATCCCTCCATCCATCCATCCATCCATCCATCCATCCATCAGTTTCCTCCTCCTCTCCTCTTTGCCCTCCGGGCGTCGTGCTTCACTTATCAGTTTAATCTCCTGCTCACAGCTGACTGTTGTAATAATGCTCTTAATGAATTTGGTACATGATGCTTATTTTCAATCAGTCTGCAGACACAATACATCCCCTCAGTGGGGATAACGGCGTGCTGCTAGCGTGGTGTTAATGACAATATGAGAGTGATAAATGTCTCATCTCAACAAGGTTATCTGTCTCATAGGGAGGTGGTGGGGAGGGGACAGGAGGGGGCTTATCATTGGTTTGAGAGTCAGAGCTTTTCATCTGTCCCGTGGAGGGAAAATTAAGATCCCTTCTATTATTTAATTTGATGTTTATTCAGAAAACGACCTTGAGTTGTTCTTCTCAGAGGAGAGCAGGGACCGCAGAGAGACGGGACAAATTAAAAGACAACAAAGGATGGAAGACAAAGACAGAGAGAAACTTAGACGCACCCGCTTCATATGTTATCGGCCCATTAAATGGGCATCATCAGCAGTTAGGGCCTGCTACACCTGCTGTGGTAGGCTCAGAAGGCCAGTGTCATCTATTCACATGGCTGATCACCGATTCGAAGACAACAAGACTGACCTCTAGTGGCCGTAGTAATTATGAAGGAGGTAAAGGAGGAAGTCAGGTGACGTAGTATAAAGAGTCGATGTAGGGAGGAGGACAGTAAAGTCAAATGATTAGAGGATGGAACGATGAAGGGATGAGGAGATGAGGAAGGAGAGACTGACGGAGGACAGGAGGGACAGAAAGAAGTGTTGTGTGGAAGTGTGGAAATCTGGGAAGACTGCAAATGGACGGTCTGGGAAAAGGTGAAAGACAGGAAGGAGAGCAGAAAATAAATGTAGAAAGAGGAGGTGAAAGACGAAAGACGACAATAATGTGGAAACAGGAAAAGAAACATGATAAAAAGAGAGAGAACATAAAGAGAAGGAGAAGAGAAGGATGGAGAGTTGACTGTGTTTCTGTCTCACAGGGCTACCACCGACCCAGACATTACATCGCCACGCAAGGTAATTAAACTGACATGGACGGTGTGTGTGTGTGTGAGTGTGTGTGCGTGTGTGTGTGTGTGTGTGTGTGTGTCGCAGCCACTTGGTAAACGCCGTCCTTTCGGGCTGGCAGACTATTACCACAACCTCCTAAATCTAAACCGCCGTATAAAATCCCCCCGACAAATTTAAGACCCCATTACCTCGAACCCACCAACCACTATCTGGGATTGATAGTGTGCGAGTGCACGTGTGTGTGTGTCTGTGTGTGTGCACGTGTGTGAGTGCACGTGTGTGCCTCTCCGTTCATGTGTGTGTGTGTTTGTCTGATGTACTTTTAAACGTTGGGATGAGGGTGTGTTCATAAATACATCTGAGTGTGTGTGTGTGTGTGTGTGTGTGTGTGTTTTTATATATCTAATGTGTGTGCGTGTGTGTGTGTGTGTGTGTGTGCGTGTGTGTGTGTGTGTGTTTTTATATATCTAATGTGTGTGCGTGTGTGTGTGTGTATCAGGGCCCATGCAGGAGACAGTGAGGGATTTCTGGAGGATGGTCTGGCAGGAAAACTCGGCCTCTATCGTCATGGTTACCAACCTGGTGGAGGTGGGCAGGGTGAGTTCATCATCCAAGAGATTACAACATGCGTGTGTAGAGTGTGTGTGTGTGTGTGTGTGTGTGTGTGTGTGTTCATATAATCTTAATTACATTTACAGTCCAATCAGAATGGAACCAATGGTTCTGTCTGATGCCAGATTTACTAACGATATCTGATAATATTGTGTGAGTGGTGTGAGGGGTTTGAGGGGTGTGAGGGATATGAGGGGTGTGAGGGGTGTGAGGGGTGGCGTGGGCCTGGCTGGAGGCTCCAGCTGGTGTTTGTGATGTCATCACAGGGGTATTGTGTAAGACGTCGGGGATGCTGAGGAATTTGTGACCATATTAGTTGGCTCTCGCTGAATTGATTAGCCGGCTGTTTGTAGGGGTTGGATCATTGGAATGTGGGGCGGCCGGACAAAGAATAGAAGGAAGGACTGTTCCTGCGTTATCTGCTATAAATAAACACTTCAAACTTACGAGCCGTGTCTGTTCAATAGTCAATCTTTTTAAAGGCTTAGTCTCTAGTTCCATTTGTCTTCAACATAATGTGGCGTGACGAACAGGATGGCAAACATGACAAACCTCGTTTATATATAAATATAAATATATCATTACACTGAGGTCAGAAACATTTTACCATTATGAAGAGACACTGAATACCTCGTTAGTTTGCACATTCCAACCTGAGCCATGATGGAAAGGAGAAGTTCAGTTTAGGCAACGTAAATACACTTTTATTTTAATTTCATTTTATTTTTTACTACTTAATTTACTCTTTTCTTAATGGAGCTTCCCAGCAAAAAGTATTTCACACGATTGTACTTGTATAACCGGTATGAAAATAAACATCTTGAATCTTGGATCTTGAATCTTGTAAGGACAGTTTTAAGCTCCACGCACTCAAGTAAGCAGGTTAGTCGGAGAAGCCGGGTTACGCAGGTAATCAGAGAACACGTTGCGTTGTAGTAACCTGGTTACTGTTAGTGTGTGTACATGCAACAGGTCAGTCATCAGGTCTTCCTCTGACCCTAACCTCTCCTTTAGAAGATCGCTGATTAGAAACCTGGTTAGTCATATACAGTTCATGTCCAGGAGAATCTGTGGATTCTCTCATTCTCCACCCTGATGAAGGAAACCGTGTCTCTCATTTACTCTATGTTGGAGAAATCAGCTTCCTGGAGAAAGCTGACTGTGACCCAGTTACTGAAAAGCATGTAAAGTGGAAAGCACCAACCCAGTCGCCAGAAAAAATGTTGTTTTTACAAACCACTGATACGCTGAATGTTGACGTTTCTCAACCAAAAATACGTTTCATAAATACGTTTCATATCAGCCTCGTATCACGCTAACAGAAACACACAATGCCACGAGGTCAACATTGTGAAATGATTGGTTTGATTTAGGCAACAAATCTACGGTTGTGAACACGGGACACAAACGAACAGCTGATTGTAACGTGAAAGTTAAACATAACTCAAGGGACAGTAACAGCGGTCTCTTGGATGATAGCCATGTGTTTGTTGGATTAAATCAAATTGTGTTTAAATGGTGTTTTCCAGGTGAAGTGTGTGCGCTACTGGCCAGATGAGACGGAGGTTTATGGAGACATCAAGGTGACCCTGATAGAAACCGAACCACTGGCTGAATACGTCATCAGGACGTTCACCGTCCAGAAGGTAACAACAAGTCAACATTAAAACTGACTGAATAGGATTTATAATACAGGGATCCTTACTGTGGCTGCATCATTATGGCCAAAATCATAATCATGATTATTTTCATCAATATTGAGATCACGATTATTTATCACGATTATTTATCACGATTATTTCTCACGATTATCACAATTTTTTTTTATTGCAAATTCACATTTAAATAAACAGAGAGCTGTTTTCAACTGTTAAATTTCAACTGTCAAGAATTCTAAATGTTATCCTTTTACTTTGTTATTGTCATCTATACTGGTTATTTGCAGAAAAACACACAATTCAAATAATTAGGAAATAAATTATGATTATTTTAGATAAAAAATAAGTTTTGGAATTAGTAGCGTTAAATATATATCTATCTGATTACAAATTTGCGGTTAAAACATATCCTTCAAACAACTGTAGTTATTCAAGTTTCTCACCAAAAACTCCATTTTACAAGATGACATTTGAACGCATCATGATCGTGTCATAATCTACCATCGGCCAATCCTCATTTTACTGAGTGGAGCTTGAACACATGGAGCTGTGTAGCCTGTAGTCACTGTGATCACTGAGCAGCGTGATGGGAATGAATTACAATATAATAACTTTCTGATTAAGTTAGTTGTTCTTAAAGGTAGAATATGTCACCGTTGTCGGTTGCTGATTGTGAACGGTGGGGCGTTCACGGTTGGCTCCTCCTCCTCGTCGGCTCAACGAGCGAGGGAGGGAGAGAGAGAGCAGCGATGGTCGAGCGAGCTGTAGAGTGAATGAAATTAGGGACCGCAGTAAGAACAAAGCAGCAAATCAGAAATAAAACGTTATTTCTGATTGTTTCCCGGCGGTCACGTTCTAAAACACAAATAAACACACAGCTAACTCCACATAACTCTGCGGGAAGGTGCTGAATGAATGCAGCTTCCTGTCTGCTGGCCTTGGCTCAGCGCTGCTCTCAGTCAAACTCCAGACACACAGCGATCAGAGCTGCACTCACAGCCCAGAGAGGAGCAGGACATCCCTGGAACACATGAACATAACACAACCTGGTCTCATCCGTCAAATATGGCCGCTGGAGACTTGTGCCTCGGTATCAGAAGCCGAGGGGCGTGACACAGCGGTGGTATTGGACCACCTGAATGGGCTGCACACCCTGTGTGCTGTTATTGGCTGCTGGGAGGGTTACACCCCCACGTGGGGCCCAGAGGCTGTTTGCTGAAGCCCAGCAGCGTCCCGAATAATGCCAAATAAGAAGAACAGAGGAAATCCATGCATGCAGCAGAGTTTTCTTTGAGCGTTTTAAACTTCAATATCACAGACGATCATAGTCATTTAATTGTGGGAAGCAAAAATCATGATTGTGATTAATATTTGATGAATTAATTCTGTAGTGTGAAGACTACAAAAGCAAGTCCATTTACTATTTAATCCTTACCCCCAATATGCCGTGGGGAATATCCACAAAAACAAACAAACACAAAATAGTAAATCAATAAAAAAAATGTGTTTTTCACATTCATGACTCAGCGAAATGTCACTTCTACAGTTTAACAAAGAACATAGATTATAAAGACTTCTGGTTCCTGATATATTGGTCATAGTATTTACTAGGGCTGACCCGAATGCTTCAAAGCTTGGACCGTTGCCAAGGTGATCGACCTCCAAATCAGTATTCTAATGCTTTGTCTTTTGATTTGTATACAAGTATGAAGTAATAATGTATAATTCCCAAAATAGCCCATGAAATGAGGAATAATCCCACATTATTTATTATTCCTACTCAACATTAATCATTATTAGTTATTCTCCGATGGATATCGCTGTTTGTTGTGTGTAGAGGTGTGTGTACAGTAGTGCTGCAGCGGCACTAAAACGGCGTACTGCAAAGCTTCAAATAGATTTTTCCCCGAAGCTTCAAAACCCCAAAAATGTTAGTGAGTGTGTTTCTGTGGTAGCATGAAGTCATATCAACATACTGTGACCCTGTGTGGCTGTCATGATGTTACTGATGGCTCCCGCTGTCTCTAACCCTAAAACCTGGATTACCCTGACAGCCGCTGAGTGACTGGGAGTAGAAGTGTTTCTGGTCGGTTTCTCGCTGTTTTAGAGGAGGCTTGAAAGCCTAACGGGGGCTCTTGTAATCAGGCAGGAGGATTTAAAGTGGAAGATGTTCCATCACTGTTGTGATGCTGTTCTCCAGGAAACGCCACAAACACACTTCACAATAAGAGAAACAGGCCAAACTGCGCTCTTTACATCTTCTTCTCTTCTCCGTCTCATATCCATTCTTTCTCTGTTATTTTACTTCATTTTTTGTTTCAAGTAATTCATTTCAGTTGATTTATTGTTATTAACAGCTAGGGCTGTCAATCGATTCAAATATTTAATCACGATAATCTCACATTTTTTTATCTGTTTAAATGAACCTTAAAGGGAGATTTGTCAAGTATTTAATCCTCTTATCAACATGGGAGTGGACAAATATGCTGCTTTATGTAAATGTATGTATATATGTATTATTGTAAATCAATGAACAACACAAAACAATGACAGATATTATCCAGAAACCCTCACAGGTACTGTATTTAGCATAAAACAATATGCTCCAATCATAACATGGCAAACTGCAGCCCAACAGGCAACAATGGTAAATGGACTTGCATTTATATAGCGCTTTTCTAGTCTTCCGACCACTCAAAGCGCTTTACACTACATGTCAGTATTCACCCGTTCACACACACATTCATACACTGATGGCAGAGTCTGCTAAGGTGCCAACTTTGCCCATCAGGATCTAATCTAAATACTCATTCACACACCGATGGCTATGCCTTCAGGAGCAATTTGGGGTTAAGTGTCTTGCTCAAGGACACATCGACATGTGACCCGGAGCAGCCAGGGATCGAACCACCGCCCTTCCGATTGGTGGACAACCTGCTCTACCCTCTGAGTCACAGCCACAACAGCTGTTAGTGTGTCAGTGTGCTGACTCGACTATGACTTGCCCCAAACTGCATGTGATTATCATAAAGTGGGCATGTCTGTAAAGGGGAGACTCGTGGGTACCCATAGAACCCATTTACATTCACACATCTGGAGGTCAGAGGTCAAGGGACCCCTTTGAAAATGGACATGAACCCGCTACAACTTCCAAAAGATCGATTGTGCTAACATGTTACTATCACGTTAACTTTGACAGCCCTACTAAATATACATCAACAGTCAACAGCGGCACTTCACATGTAATCAATAATTATTAAAATCACATAAATCACATTGATCATCAGAAACATGCAGTCTGATAACTAGTCTAGCTCTTTCCTGCCTGCTGTCTCTCTCTTCCTTCCTCCTTCACTCAGCTGAAAGCAGCTTATGAAAACGAGTCTTCAAGTCCTCGCTGTCAGCTCGCTTAGCGCGCCATTAATCCATACCACCTCTGTGAGTGTGTGTGTGTGTGTGTGTGCAAATATAATAATTCAAAGGAAAGCTGATTTTGAAATGCCTGTCATTCTGCAGTATGTATTAATACCTACAAACGCACACCACACACACACATTAATACACAATTATCCATCTACAGTAGGTTCTGTGTGTGTGTGTGTGTGTACTGTGTACAGGTCCTGCTCCACTTAGGGGTGTAGGAACATAACAAAAAAATTGAGTATCGCGATATTCTGTTTTGTGATACTGTATTGATTTTCAAAAACCATGTATTGATTTTTAATCAACAGTTTACCTGCAGAGTTAAAACAGTCGAGTAGATCGTTTGTGATGTAAAGCCAAGTGATCACACTGTACGGTCCAGTCGTCAGCCACGACCTGAGTGATTACACTGTACGGTCCGATCATCAACCCCAACCTGAGTGATCACACTGTATGGTCCGATTGTCAACCACGACCTGAGCGATCACACTGTACGGTCTGATCGTCAGCCACGACCTGAGTGATCACACTGTACGGTCCCGTCATCAGCTACGACCTGAGTGATCACACTCTACGGTCCGCTCATCAACCACAACCTGAGTGATCACACTGTACGATCTGATCGTCAGCCACGACCTGAGTAATCACACTGTACGGTCCGATCATCAACCACGACCTGAGTGATCACACTGTACGGTCCGATCGTCAACCGGGACCTGAGTGATCACACTGTACGGTCCGATCTTCAGCCACGACCTGAGCAATTACACTCTACGGTCCGATCTTCAGCCACGACCTGAGCGATCACACTGTACGGTCCAATATTCAGCCACGACCTGAGCGATCACACTGTACGGGCCGATCTTAAGCCACGACCTGAGCGCTCACACTCTAAGGTCCGATCGTCAGCCACGACCTGAGCGATCACACTGTAAGGTCCAATCTTCAGCCACGACCTGAGCGATCACACTGTACGGTCCGATCTTAAGCCACGACCTGAGCGCTCACACTCTAAGGTCCGATCGTCAGCCACGACCTGAGCGATCACACTGTACGGTCCGATCATCAACCAGGACCTGAGTGATCACACTGTAAGATCTGATTGTCAACCAGGACCTGAGTGATCACACTGTTCGGTCCGATCATCAGCCACGACCTGCGTGATCACACTGTACGGTCCCGTCGGCTCTTGTGAACCGTTATAGCTGTTGACAGTTAGATTTGTTTGAAAGCTCCAGGTTTTAGCTTCAGAGAGAGACGTCACTACAACACTATACACAACATATTTTCACAGTCGGTTAATAAATGCTACAACTCCTCAGCTCAAGACCGGAGCCAACTTCCTGTATCTGCAACGCCGCCTCAGACTCTCTTAAGGCGGGCTGTTAAGGTCGACTAGCTTTTCTCTCTATAAATTGACGAGCCCTCTGAGTTTTGTTCAGCTTTTCATTTCATCTTTAATATTTCTTTTAATCATTTAAAATTCCTCATGTCGGTTAGCGGTTAAACGGTTAATTATAAACATCCCTACTGAAGTGTCAGATAGCCTTTGGAGGATTTGTACTAAAGACAGTTTGTCAGTATTTACAGGGCTTAATTCACCCGATGGAGCGCGTCCAAACCAGCAGAACAGTAATCTGGTCTACGGCCCTCAAGCGCTGGCGTTCCACAGCGGAGATTAGACTGCACAGGGCCGAACTCAGCAGAGTACACAAAACTCCAGTCCGCCACAGAGAGAACAGATGGCTGGAGACACTAGCAAAACAGGCTGTTGATGTCAGAGCATGAAACTCAGTCAGAGAGGTTTATACCTGTACGTATGACATGAAACACCAGCAGCTTCAACATTCATACTTGACAATCCTCTCTCCCGGGTTTCCTCCTGGGGTCACAATTCTCCTGACAAATGTTCACACTTCTTTTTTGTCGTCGTGGTGTGGTGCGAGCCTTTGGAAATAACGTGTTTCAGAGCGCGGTGGTGGCGTTGTCACGTTGTGAATGATGTCTGACTCTTACTGTTAAAACCAAAAGAAAAGCAAAGAAACAAAGATACATATTATCTGTCCTTCATCCAGTGGAAGAAGTAGAGCGTTTAAAGAAAGGAGCGATCAGTGCTTCTATTTCCAACCTTCATGTTGTTGTTGTAGTTCTGTTTTTACCCAGCAGTCATTGCTGTGAGGCTGTTGGACCGCCGTCAGTCGACTTACAGAAGTCATTTCAACATCACTAGAGAGCAAATGAAGTGCTTTTCTATTTCTCCTCCATCTATCGTCATATATGTCTCGTCATCCTGACCTCCGCTCCTACTCAGCCTCTTTCTTCACCTCTCCCCCGTCCTTCTCCTCCTCATGACATCCCTTCTTCTCAGCTCTTCATGAAGCAGAAAACAAAGACAATCCAACCTTGAGCCAGAATGGAGCTGCAGTAGCATCCGAGTCCTCCTGAGGAGGCATATCTCTCTCCGTTTAGGGCCCGTTTAGTTTACAACAGTATAATGGGATCGATCAGTCTGAATTATTAAAGCAGAAGCAGCATGTGGTGTTGTGGAGGGAGATTGAACCGCTGGAAGCAGAAGAGAGAGAGAGTCATGCATATCTGATGCTGCATTCTGGATATTGGTCCATCCTGTGTGTATAGATGCAGGTCAGACCTCAGAGGAGGGAACTAGAACCTGACCTGCCCAGGATGTAGCATCACCTTTACATGCTGGCCTGAGAAAATCACAGCTCAGAAAGAAACAAAAATAACAGCCCGGACACACCAGGAACGTCAGCAGCGCGTGGCGGCTGCGTTACCTGTTGTTTTTTAGTTTAGCGTGTGTGTTAACAGGTTAGAGCAGCCACACTGCTGCGTCTCTTCTAGAGAATAGAGGTCTCGCCTATTTTTGACGCGTGCCGAGCGCGTCTAACAGCAACAACAGACAGTGAAAGTGATCTATTGACAGTATATTAACATCATACCAGCAAGATTACTACAGTTTCAATGTCTATCTGTAGAATATGTTACGGAGATGAAAAAAAAGTAAAGACTTATTTTTAAATCAACACTTCCTGCTTTAATTTTTTTTAAAAAGCCCTCAAGCGTTTTTTCTGTGGACAGAATTCCTTCATTTCCTTCAAGGCTTTTATTCTGAAATATGAGCAGTCAGTGCTGTGGAACATGCAGTGACTTAGAGAGCTCCATGAATTGAAAAAGTATGGGGTTTAAATCAACACTCCCTGCTTTCATTTCAAAATAAAAGCCCTCAAGCGTTTTTGTGAACGCCCAACGCGTGAATCACGCAGCCACCACGACCTCCTGGTGTGTCTGAGGCTTAAGTGTAATTATGACTGAAACATGTGGGAATTCCCATCATGCAGTGCAGCAAATCCAGAGCGGATCTCTTCAGTACGCTACAGTTCTGTGTCTTTGTGATGTGGGACTTAATATCTGTCTCTCCAGCATCATAATGTCATTTTAGTTTGCTAATAATCTCTCCGTTGTGAGAGACAGATGTTATCTCTGGACAGACACAATAGAGGCTTGCTTCCCTCTTATTCAGTAGTCTCTATTTTATTATTTTCAATTTATTTCTTTATTTTTGATCTTGTTCTTTAAAAGCTTCCTTTCCACCTAACAGTTTCCATGTCTCTACTGTTGAACTGAGTGTCATAAAATTATACTTTTCTCAAAACTGAATTTTTTTAATGAAAGTACATTTCTGCTTGGTTCAAATGTTTTAAGAAAAACGTATTTTTGAAGATTTCTGACATCTTAAAGTTCATTCAGAAATGATCTGTGTGAGAGTCAGGCAGCTTCACTGAACCATCCCTGAAGGGCCATCGTGAGATTTGTGAAATCAATTAATCTTTTTTTGTGGAGCCAAAATGGCCATCGGTTTCCTCAAATCTCCCCTGTAAATTAGGCAAATGAGCCACGATAAGTCTTCCTGTCTCTCGTTCCCAGAAGTGGCCCAAAGTGGCTTCTTGACATCACAAGATCAATTTATTTTCCATCTGAAGCCAAAGAGGCAGGACGGTCCCTCGACTCCTGAAACCCTGCTGTAGATTAGATCAGGCTGCTCAGCCACCACGTGTCTCTCTAAAGGGCCGTGATAACATCTCTGAGTCCATCATCATCAGGACACAAACAGCACACAATCCTTCAGATATACATATACACTACATATACAGTATACAGTATACAGCATACAGTATACAGTATACAGCATACAGTATGTATACAGTATGTATAGCTGAGGTGTAACATCTGTCCCCTGTGTTTTTCAGAAGGGTCATCATGAGATCCGTGAACTCCGTCAGTTTCACTTCACCAGCTGGCCCGACCACGGCGTTCCCTGCTATGCCACCGGACTGCTGGGCTTCATACGGCAGGTCAAGTTCCTCAACCCGCCTGATGCCGGGCCCATCGTGGCACACTGCAGGTGAGTCACACAGGGTCACACACACACACACACACACACACACACACACACACACACACACACACACACAGGGAACTGTAGAACAGACGGGTTGTAGACTAACGAGGTGAACAGACCGCTGTAGTAAAAGTCTATGGACAGACAGGCAGGAAGTTACCGCTGTCACTTCTGATATCCAGAGGAGCTCTGACGCTATTGGCCCGTATCTTAACACACACACACACACACACACGCACACACACACACACACACACACACACACACACACACACACCAGCAGTATTCTGGTCTCAACATTAATCACAGAGGTTGACAGGTAATCTGTCGAGGCGCTGCCTCCTCCTCCTCTCTCTCTCTGGTTACTGTCGGGGGGATTGTGAAGTGAAGGATGGGTCCCCCTCCCTCCCTCCATCCCTCTATCCCTCTCTCCCTCCCTCCATCAGTGCCTCCTCTCCTCCCTTGATGTCTCCCCTGTGATGACCACTTCTATCACTCCCCATCACTAACCTCTCCTCCTCCCTCTGTCCCTCTTCATTCAATCCATCCATCCATCTGTTCAACCGTCCTTCCATCCATCTTTCCCTCCAGGCGTTTCCCTTCAGGATGCGCCACCAGAACACCCGACAGTCTCTACCTGTTAGTGTGTGTGTACTAAACTCCATGTTCATGTCAGCCGTCACATCAGTTTCTCGGAAGTCTGACGGTATTTCAGTGTTTCCTCAACATGATACAGTGGTGCAGGGATGACGTCATTCTGTAGTCCAACAGGAAGTGATCATCTCCTGGTTCCCTCCACTAACAGGAAGTGATCATTTCCCTGGTTCCCTCCACTAACAGGAAGTGATCATCTCCTGGTTCCCTCCACTAACAGGAAGTGATCATCTCCCTGGTTCCCTCCACTAACAGGAAGTGATCATGTCCCTGGTTCCCTCTACTAACAGGAAGTGGTCATCACCCTGGTTCCCTCCACTAACAGCCAATGGGATTGTTCCATTGGGTTTTGGATTGTTACAGATAATAATCTCTGTGGTAAACACACGTTTATGATACTGACACGTTTTGTTCATCAAGATAATCTCCACTTATGAACACCACTTTATGACTGATGAAGAGTGAAGTAAAAAGCTAACGTTAGGCTATAAACCAACTCCACCACGGTCACATGAGCGTGAGTATAAACACAACGAGGCTGTAATGAGGACAAGTCGGCGTGCTGACGTTTTGTCAGCGACCCCCTTTTTTAAAACTCACCGGTGGGATATTTACTGACCTATTTTATATCGTAGAACAAAACGTTAAAATCTCTTCAGCTGGTGTTAACCACAGACATTATTTCAGACATCTAACTAAAAACACATTGACCTCCAGATTAGGGAACAGGAAGTGACATCATGCTGACTCAGTTCTGGGTTTTAGGACTCATTGCTGTAGCACTCTATATGACACCTAATATGAAAATGTGACACTTAGCGGTAACAGTTTAGCATTTATCTCCTGTTTAGTGTTTCTCCAGAGCAGAAACGCTGAAAAGAACCTGTCTACGTGTATTCAGGAGGTGATGTGGTTGTTTGTTTGTGTCTTCAGCGCCGGTGCAGGGAGGACAGGCTGTTTCATTGCAGTGGACATCATGTTGGACATGGCAGAGAATGAAGGCGTGGTGGACATTTTCAACTGCATCCGAGAGCTGAGATCACAACGGGTCAACATGGTCCAGACAGAGGTGGGTGTGCATGTGCAGACAAAACCAATACTTAATACGACGTCACTGCTCCGACCGTCGGTTCAGTATGAAATTACTTTATTTTCTTATTTAATTTCTACAGCAGGTGACGTAGAACTAACCAGAGCTAACTGAGCTAACCAGGACTAACTAGTACTTATTCAGTGAAGACCATAATGCCAGATTAAAGTAGAGCTGACAAAGCTCAATCAGTCTGCACCATCAGCTCAGAGTCAGTACGTACATCACTTTATTATTCAGTATCTCTTTAACATTCAGGACCTGTTTCCTAAAAACTTCAGCCTTTCTGTGAGCGGAGGACTTGTTAGTTACTGTCCTCTACATGGTGTCTTAATGTGTTAGTTACTGTCCTCTACATGGTGTCTTAATGTGTTCTAATGTTGAACTATCAGTCCTTTATAACCAGTCTGCATCTTCAGAAATTAGCTGTTTCATTTTCAGTCCCTTTCTAAACTACCTTAAGACGACCTAATCCACCCGTTTCTTCTTTCCATTTGTAACACTGATGAAAAAGCTGCATATCTAAAGACTCGACTTCAGCAGGAGTGATGAGAGACAGCCTCATTTTCACTCTGACAGCTGAAGATCGCAGCCTCAAATTGACTTCTGAATGTCTCTGAACAGTTTTAGGATCAGAAAAGTTACCCAGGGCAACACTGTGACAGCAGTGGTACGAAAGCTACTTCTCTGTGTGTGTGTGTGTGTGTGTGTGTGTGTGTGTGTGTGTGTGTGTGTGTGTGTGTGTGTGTGTGTGTGCGTGCGTGCGTGCGTGCGTGCGTGCGTGCGTGCGTGCGTGCGTGTGTGTCACTATTGTAGGTAATGGCCACAGGAGGACATTTCAGTGATGCTTTTAAATCTCTCCTCCCGGCTCAAAGGGCAACAATTAACATAGGACAGAGAGACAGAGAGACAGAGAGACAGAGACGATAGAGAGACAGAGAGACAGAGAGACAGAGAGACACAGAGACGGGGATAGATGAAGAGAGAAGCAAACTGAAAAAGAGAGACGGCAGAAAAACAAGTGTGAGAGGAAACAAGAGAAAGAACCAGGAGGGAGAGAAAGAAAGGGTTTTAGAAGTGTAGATAAATAGGACAAATAGTGTGAGAGAGACAGGGGGACATTAAGACATTAACATGCACAGTGCTGGTAGCTCATTGGTGGTGATGCTTCTACCAGCTAGCTGGAGCACAAAGAGCACAGTTGATCCAGAGAAACACTGCAGGCCACGACTGCTTTTAATTCACCGTTTGGCTGCCCAGAGAGCACACACACACACACACACACATACACACGCACACACACACACACACACACACACACACACACACACACACACACAAAGCAAAGCAACCGGTGGGATGTTTGAGTTTGTCGGAGACTTGAAGAGGGTCCAGCTTCCTCCGTCCCACAGCTGTCACACCTTCACCATTATGGATTTATCCATTAATCTTACAACTCATTTTTGAAACTCCTGCTTTATAGAAGCTTTAATTTAGCTGAAATAAATATCCAAAATGGGTCTGATTAATATTTCAGTAATGTATTCATTCATCTTCTCATCATGTTAAAAACAAAGTGATGTCACATGATAATATTAGAAAATACTGGACCTTAAATGAAAAAGATTGAATCAGCGTATTTCACAGCGACCCTCTCCCTGAACACGTTACGGAATCAAACTGGAGGAATATGAAGTTAACATCATCAGTGTGGGGCAAAGGGAATGATAGAACTGTGTAACAACACGTCCTACATGGACTTTAAAGTAAACAGAAAATAGAGCTTCTCAGTCTCACTTTGAGAACCACTTCTTTACAGGATGGCAGGAGAGGCATTTTAGCTGCAGCTTGTTCTCCAGGGGAATGAATGCATCCTGCCCGCTCTGACCGGGCGCAGTGATGCACGTCGTGCAAATAGACGCGTTTTTGTGATCGATGACGTTGATTGTTTCGATGACCGCCTCAGCCCTACAATACTGATAGAGACACAAAGAAAGTGGAGTGGAGTCCTGTGTTTACTGATGGAGACCAGAGAATGGTTGGGTTTTTGACAGTTCTGTAATCAGCTGTTTGGCTCATGTTGCAGGAGCAGTACGTGTTTGTTCACGACGCCATCTTGGAGGCGTGTCTATGTGGGAATACAGCCATACCAGTGTGTGAGTTCAGAGCCATCTACTACAACATCAGCAGACTGGACCCACAGACCAACTCCAGCCAGATTAAAGATGAGTTCCAGGTGAGAACGCACGCACGCACGCACGCACGCACGCACGCACGCACGCACGCACGCACGCAGGCACGCACTGGACCTACATTCAGTCCTTGCTGACCCAAACTTTAACCCTGAACACAATCCTACCTTTAAACAGAAAATTCAACCTCACCTCTATCCATCTGAGTTTAGGGATATAGAGTATATCCAGTATATCTCTCTCTCTCTCTATATAGATATATATACATATATATCTATATAGAGAGAGAGAGGATATAGGATGACAAACGCCTGCAGTTCTGGTCAATGTTTTCTGTGTCTCTGGGGCACAGCTGCAAAATCTGTAGTTCTTCCTGCTTCCAGTGACGTAGTTGTAAACAGGAAGAACTACAGAGTAGTTGTGTAACTGTGGGCCTCAAAAACATCCTCGTTCTCTTCGCTTGTGTTACGTTTCCAACTAGGGATACTAATTTTGAATTATTTTTTTAACTGATAACCGACCCTCATTAACCAATTATTAACCGCTAACCGTCAAGATTAGTGTCTCATGCAGCGGTGCTCCAGCTGCAGTGTATGAGCACAACAGACAACGGAGTGCCCAGTTCACCGTCAGGAGAGTTACTGTAGCAGCCACGGTGCTGCGTTCACTGTCTCCAGTTCACCGTCAGGAGAGTTACTGTAGCAGCCACGGTGCTGCGTTCACTGTCTCCAGTTCACCGTCAGGAGAGTTACTGTAGCAGCCACGGTGCTGCGTTCACTGTCGTGGACACATGCAGCCACTTTCCCAGTAAGTCTCCACCACATCATTTAGTTTAGCAGGTTGTCAGCTGTGTGTCTGCCCGGCGAAACGTTAGCGAGTGTCCGACAGACCGTGTCTGTTTGTTTTTTGCTACGGTTGTAACTGTAGTGTTGCTGGTGGTTTTGTGCTCGCCGTTGTCACAAACATACAGTCTGTCAGCGAGTAACCAACAACGGTCTGTGTGTTTGTGTGGCGGCTCTGAGTGTGGGGTTGTCGGTGGCGTTATAACTGTGAACGTAGCTGTATCAGTGTGTATACAGTTTATTTGTCGGTGAATAAATGCTACAACTCCTCAGCTCAAGACCGGAGCCAAATCCTGTACTTGCAACACCAGCTCAGACTCTGTTAAGGTGGGCTGTTAAGGTCGACCAGCTTTCCCCTTAAAGTGACGAGCCGTCTGAGTTTTGCTCAGTTTTTTAATTCATTTCAAATTTGTCTTTTAACCGTTTAACCGATAGCAGTAATCGGTTTTTAACAGTGAAAATGACGTCACAAAATATGAGTGCAGAGGACGTTATGGACAAGGATTTCTTACAGTATAGATTTGATTGTGTTTTGACTGACATCGGCGGATATTTAGCTGGAGAGAGGCGGCGCCAGGCCGCTCCAGGCTGCTGTTGCTGCAGCGGGGAGGATACAGCCGGCGGGGAGTCTCCAGAACGGAGCTGCTGATAGCAAACAGCGACTGGTAGAGCCTCCGATGCCAACAGAACCACCATCTTTCTGCTGTAATAAACGTTAGCGTGGGCAGTTTGTGTTGGAGCGAGCCGTGCAGGCGTTACTGTGCATCAAAGTTGTCCTCCTCACTGGGACAGAGGTGTGCTGGAGTCCGTCTCCAGGATCCTGAATATAATATAATAAAAAGGAGGTCTTAGTTGGTTTTAGTAGCTGTAGAGCCAGCCTATCTTACTCTGTGACTTCAAGTTTCTTTAGACCAAACCAGAGTTGCTGACTGTTGAAACAGTGAACTACATTTACCATTAGCATTGATTGGATGTTCCCTCGCCTGGGGACCACATGTTTGTCCCCAGGCGAGTCTCCATAATGTGACTGTGTCACTATCTGATGAGTACTTTGGTTCAGTCTCCTGTGCTCTACTATCTCATTCAGTAGAGCAGGCTGTGTTTGGGAGAGTAAAGTTCAAATAAGAATAATAAAGTGCTTTTCTGTCATTCAGACTCTGAACATAGTGACCCCTAGAGTCCGTCCAGAGGACTGCAGCGTGGGTCTGTTACCCAGGAACCACGACAAGAACCGCAGTATGGACGTTCTGTCAGCAGATCGATGCCTGCCGTTCCTCATATCCGTGGACGGAGAGAGCTCCAACTACATCAACGCTGCACTAATGGACGTAAGTCAATGTGTTACTACTGCAGAGAGACCTCAGTCTGTTAGCATCCCTCTGTTCACTGGTCTGTTCATCAACGCTGCGTTCATGGACGTAAGTCAATGTGTTACTACTTCAGAGAGGACTCAATCTGTCTGTTCATCTCACTGTATTTATTTATTTATGGTCTCGACGCTCCAGAGCCACAAACAGCCAGCGGCCTTCATTGTTACCCAGCATCCTTTGCCAAACACCATGGGCGACTTCTGGAGGCTGGTGTTCGACTACAACTGCTCCTCAATCGTAATGCTCAACGAGATGGACGCAGCGCAGGTAATATACACACACAGATACACACACACAAACACACAGGTACACACACACACAGATACACTCACACGGCTAACATTTGAGATACATTGCCCTGAAGGGGTTTATTTCACAACAATGACCCGCTAGCTCTAAATTTTCCCGCTTATTACACGGCTATTTATTGAAGAAATCAATCATTTGACCCAAAAACGGGCCTCCAGAGTCTGACATCAGAGCTGCGGCCATAGCGACGGTCTGTTATACATAGCAACGGTCTGTTATACGTGGCAACGGTCTGTTATACCTAACAACGCTCTGCTATACGTAGCAACGGTCTGTTATACATAGCAACGGTCTGTTATATGTAGCAACAGTCTGTTATACGTAACAGCGGTCTGTTATACGTAGCAATAGTCTGTTATACATAGCAACGGTCTGTTATAGGTAGCAACAGTCTGTTATACGTAACAACGGTCTGTTATACATAGCAACAGTCAGTTATACATAGCAACAGTCTGTTATACATAGCAACGGACTTTTATACGTAGCAACGGTCTGTTATACATAGCAACAGTCTGTTATACATAGCAACGGTGTGTTATAGGTAGCAACGGTCTGTTATACATAGCAACAGTCTTATACATAGCAACGGACTGTTATACGTAGCAACAGTCTGTTATACATAGCAACGGTGTGTTATAGGTAGCAACGGTCTATTAACGTAGCAACGGTCTGTTAAACATTGTCTCTGTTTTCTACAGTTATGTATGTAGTACTGGACTGATCCTTGTCTCTGTTTTCTACAGTGTTGTATGCAGTACTGGACTGATCCTTGTCTCTGTTTTCTACAGTGTTGTATGCAGTACTGGACTGATCCTTGTCTCTGTTTTCTACAGTGCTGTATGCAGTACTGGACTGATCCTTGTCTCTGTTTTCTACAGTGCTGTATGCAGTACTGGACTGATCCTTGTCTCTGTTTTCTACAGTTATGTATGCAGTACTGGACTGATCCTTGTCTCTGTTTTCTACAGTGTTGTATGCAGTAGTGGACTGATCCTTGTCTCTGTTTTCTACAGTGTTGTATGCAGTACTGGACTGATCCTTGTCTCCGTTTTCTACAGTGTTGTATGCAGTACTGGACTGATCCTTGTCTCTGTTTTCTACAGTTATGTATGCAGTACTGGCCTGAAAAGAGTTCCTGTTGCTACGGTCCCATTCAAGTGGAATTCATATCCGCAGACATTGATGAAGACATCATCAACCGAATCTTCAGGATCTGCAACATGGCCAGGGTACTTCACAGTTTCATAGCAGACTAGTCTAGAACAGACTAGACCAGACTAGTTTGGTCTAGAACAGACTAGATCAGACTAGTTTGGTCTAGATCAGACTAGTTTGGTCTAGAACAGACAAGATCAGACTAGTTTTGTCTAAAACACACTAGATCAGACTAGTTTGGTCTAGATCAGATTAGTTTGGTCTAGAACATACTAGACCAAACTAAATTGGTGTCAGCTGGAGAGAGGTCGATTCTCGTCTTAAATGTCCTCAACCTGATCCTGAACCATAACTTATCTTCCCCCCACCACCCGTTGATGGGCATTTTGGGAGAATCAGGTCTGTAGTCTCAGCCTGCAGTTAGTCCCGACATTTATTTTAAATTTCTTTAAATAATGCATTTCTTGACCTATATTTGGCAGACAACAATAGATAGTGGAACGATACACTGAGGAACACAATGTAACAACACATAAAAGGCATTTGACCGTAGCACACCGACCACAGCAATAACACACTGGAGTTCTGGTTTAGAGAGAACTCCATAGAACTATCAGTATCAGTATCACTTCTTTCCCTTCACTTCCTCACTTCATTCCCTTCACTTCCTCACTTCTTTACCTTCATTCCCTCACTTCTTTCCCTTCACTTCCTCACTTCATTCCATTCACTTCCTCACTTCTTTTCTTTCACTTCCTCACTTCTTTCCCTTCACTTCCTCATTTCTTTCCTTTCACTACCTCACTTCTCTTCTCACCTCTCATTTCCCTTCACTTCTTCACTTCTTTCTCTTCACTTCTTCACTTATTTCCCTCCACTTCCTCACTTCTTTCCCTTCACTACCTCACTTCTTTCCCTTCACTACGTCACTTGTCTTCTCACCACTCCTTTCCCATCACTTCCTCATTTCTTTCCTTTCACTACCTCACTTCCTTTCTCACCTCTCATTTCCCTTCACTTCTTCACTTCTTTCCCTTCACTATGTCACTTGTGTTCTCACCACTCCTTTCCCTTCACTACCTCACTTCCTCACTTATTTCCCTTCACTTCCTCACTTCTTTCCCTTCACTTCCTCACTTCTTTTCTTTCATCTCCTCATTTCTTTCCTTTCACTACCTCACCTCTCTTCTCGCTTCTCCTTTTCCTTCACTTCTTCACTTATTTTTCTTCACTTCCTCACTTCTTTCCGTTCACTACCTCACTTCTCTTCTCACCTCTCCTTTCCTTTCCTCATTTCTTTCCTTTCACTACCTCACTTCCTTTCTCACCTCTCATTTCCCTTCACTTCTTCACTTCTTTCCTTTCACTATGTCACTTCTCTTCTCACCTCTCATTTCCCTTCACTTCTTCACTTCTTTATCTTCACTTCTTCACTTATTTCCCTCCACTTCCTCACTTCTTTCCCTTCACTACCTCACTTCTTTCCCTTCACTACGTCACTTGTCTTCTCACCACTCCTTTCCCATCACTTCCTCATTTCTTTCCTTTCACTACCTCACTTCCTTTCTCACCTCTCATTTCCCTTCACTTCTTCACTTCTTTCCCTTCACTATGTCACTTGTGTTCTCACCACTCCTTTCCCTTCACTACCTCACTTCCTCACTTATTTCCCTTCACTTCCTCACTTCTTTCCCTTCACTTCCTCACTTCTTTTCTTTCATCTCCTCATTTCTTTCCTTTCACTACCTCACCTCTCTTCTCGCTTCTCCTTTTCCTTCACTTCTTCACTTATTTTTCTTCACTTCCTCACTTCTTTCCGTTCACTACCTCACTTCTCTTCTCACCTCTCCTTTCCTTTCCTCATTTCTTTCCTTTCACTACCTCACTTCCTTTCTCACCTCTCATTTCCCTTCACTTCTTCACTTCTTTCCTTTCACTATGTCACTTGTCTTCTCACCACTCCTTTCCCTTCACTACCTCACTTATTTCCCTTCACTTCCTCACTTCTTTTCATTTATCTCCTCATTTCTTTCCTTTCACTACCTCAATTCTCTTCTCACCTCTCATTTCCCTTCACTTCACTTCTTTCTCTTCACTTCCTGACTTGTTTTCTTTCATCTCCTCACTTCTTTCCCTTCACTTCCTCATTTCTTTCTTTTCACTACCTCACTTCTCACCTCTCATTTCCATTCACTTCTTCACTTCTTTCTCTTCACTTCCTCACTTCTCACCCCTAGTGAACTCATCACCACTCTGCTCTCTATATTCTCTCTCTCTCTCTCAAACACATCACCAGTCTAGCGTGAAATGGCTCATATGATCTCACACTGAGAGAGAGGCTGAGTCTGAACCACCAACCACTACGCTATCAAATGAAGTGGGAGAGAGAGAGAGAGAGAGAGAGAGAGAGAGAGAGAGAGAGAGAGAGAGAGAGAGAGAGAGAGGCTCAGTCTGAGCCACCAATGAAGAGGGAGAGAGAGAGAGAGAGAGAGAGAGAGAGGGAGGGAAATATAGAAAGAAGAGGAAAACAAAAAGAGTCATGGAGAGAAAGAGTAGTGGAGTTACTGAGTGTGAGAATAAAGGAAAGAGGAGTAAGGCACAGTAGAAGTTAGAAATATGAGTTGATTGGAAGGGGAGATGGAGGAAGTGGAGAGAGGGATAGAGTAAGGGAAGAAGGAAGAGAAGAGAAGGAGTAAAGGGAAGAGAGGTATGTGGCTGTGTGGAATGAACAAGCGTAGCAGTGAATGAGTGTGACAGTGATGGCAGGTCTTGGTATTGTAGGTGGAGGATGCCAACCGCCTCGGGGCCAGACGGCTACCGTGAAATGGAGTTAAACATTTTAAGATGTCGTCTTTGTTGAGTCCAAAGCTCGTTCTTTTGAAGAGGCAACCAGAACTAACTGGAGCACAACAGCATGCTGACACATGAACAGTGCTTTATGGATCAGATTAGTGTATCGTGGATTTACCGCTCTTTGTTGATTGTGGTGATAAAATGGTCTCTCTGCAGCCACAGGACGGTTACCGCCTGGTGCAGCACTTCCAGTTCATCGGCTGGCCGGCCTACAGGGACACGCCGCTCTCTAAACGCTCCATCCTCCAGTTGGTCCGGAGGTTGGCCAAGTGGCAGGAGCAGTATGACGGAGGAGATGGGAGGACGGTGGTACATTGCCTGTAAGTTCAGCATGCACACACACACACACACACACACACACACACACACACGCACACACATGTAGGTGTACACACTCCATCACGTGTAATAACACAGTAGGAAGTAGATCAGATCAGATTAGATTAGATTGTTTATTAGCCACACGACCAAGTTACTCTCTCAATCATGGTAATGATGCATGTCAGAGGTGTGTGTGAGGTAGTGTGGTTGACCTCTCTGTAAATAGTGAAACCGGGGTTCATCAGCAGTTCATCCATTTTATTTTGGAGAGATGGCACAGTGTATAGAATCAGAGCTGGTAGCGGAGGCTGATAGGCCCTTTAGGGCCGATAGGGGTCCGAGATGGGGCCAATATAGGGCCGAGACGGGGCCGAGACGGGGCCAATATAGGGCCGAGACGGGACCGATATAGGGCCAGTAGAACCGAGACGGGACCGATATAGGGCCGATAGTGCCGAGACGGGACCGATATAAGGCCGATAGAACCGAGACGGGACCGATATAGGGCCGATAGAACCGAGACGGGACCGATATAGGGCCGATAGTGCCGAGACGGGACCGATATAGGGCCTGAGGATCTCAGCTTCCGGGACTGTGTGTATGGGTGGAGGATGTCAGAGAGGTACTGAGGAGCCAGGGCGTTGAGGGATTTGTAGGTGAGGAGGAGGATTTTGTAAGTGATGCTGGACTTGACCGGGAGCCAATGGAGGTGGATGAGGGTGGGGTTGATGTGCTGCCATGGCTTGGTGCGGGTGAGAACCCTGGCAGCTGAGTTTTACACATACTGGAGCCTGTCCAGGGCTTTGTTGGGAACCCCGGACAGAACTCCATTGCAGTAGTCTAAACGGGAGGTGACGAAGGCGTGGATGAGGGTTTCTGCCACGGAGTCAGAGAGTGATTGCCAGAGTCCAAAGATGTTTCTTAGGTGGAAGAAAGCGGATTTGGTGATGGACTTGATGTGTGACTGGAATGAGAGAGTCGGTCCAGGATGACACCCAGGTTGGGGA
The DNA here is from genome assembly GCF_015220745.1 of Sebastes umbrosus. Lineage (NCBI taxonomy): Eukaryota > Metazoa > Chordata > Actinopteri > Perciformes > Sebastidae > Sebastes > Sebastes umbrosus. Next base: position 1,802,483 of record NC_051269.1, read on the forward strand.
CTTCCGAGGATGGGGAGAAAGAGCAGCCGTCAGCGTCCAGATGTAGATCTCCAACCTTCCAGAGCAGGGCCTTAGGAGCCACAACCATGAGCTCTGTTTTGTTGCTTTTGAGTTTTAGGAAGTTAGATGACATCCATATTTGTATTTCATGCAGGCAGTTTACAAGTGACTGTGGGGGGAGCTGGGTGGATGCTTTGGTGCTAAGATACAGTTGTGTGTCGTCAGCATATGAGTGAAAGCTGAGACCATGGTGGCGGATGATCTAATGATGATGATATAATCATGTACTGCCTTCTCAGCCCCGTCACCATTGAAAAAGCGATTTTATCTCAATTGTTTTATGTGGTTAAATAAATGTTGAATCAGACTAAATAAAGAGCGGAGCAGAAGAAATGGAGCTGATAATGATAAAAACCTCACTAACAACAACAGTCCGATCACTGGAGCTCATCTCAGCAGCGTCCTCAGTCACAGCTCACTGGGCCAGTCACAACTAGCACTGATGTGTGCTTTCTAGGTGTCGGGAGGTTTTGTTAGTTTTCACTGTGTTTTCTATCTCTGTGTGAAAGAGAGAGATGTAGAAATACCAGCTGTTGGGGTTTAAAACGTCTTGTTTCTAAGAACAGCAAACAAATGGAATACTTGTAAACATGCAGTTTATATCTTTATATATTTTTATAGATAGTAGGCTATGTGCAGTATGTAAGGAATCAAATTACTGCTGGATCTCAACTCAACCAATAATGCTTATGTATACGATCGATGGTTAAACCCCCGTCTTATAGGAACATCAATAGTGACAGAGATGAATATCCCATCTTTGACCCACAGCTCAAATCAATACCCAGAGCTATTGATCTCATGGGCTTAACTGCTTAAAGTGTTGCACACAATCAGGTATGATCGTTCATCGATTCAAATGAAAAATGCAGAATGAAAAAGTTTGTATATGTGCATCTTCTATTTGACAATAAAAGAAGAATCGTGAAATATAGAATAGTGGCAGATAAACAGGCAGTGAATGTGTTTGAAGGGGACATCAGCTTATTGTGCTTCTGGCTGAAGACGTTGACACGGCTAATCAGCCCCACATATTGATTTTACACACTCCGTAATACCAGAGATAAGAAGAAACATGATGGTTCAATCAGTAGCTGGTGAAAATTGATTCTGTTCTGCTCTCGTCTTGTCCTAGAGGTTGGAGGCTGATGGGTCTTTAATGCCGAGCACATGTCTCATTTTCAGCAAATCACGCTGAAAGAAGCTGTTAGAGAGCTGCGAGGAGCAGCACACACTTCACCCCGCCATCTGTCTCTGCTCTCTTTATTTATACGGGTTTTAGATGGAGGACAATAACTACAATATTGTGCTGTCTTCTCCCAGAAGATCACTCAAATATTCACAGCATGCAGCAGCTCATAAACAGCTTTAGACAAACGTCAGACTGAACCAGTGACGTCCATCACCACCGACTGTTTTATGTGGATCAATTTAGAGAGCAAACAGGATTTAGTTCTGTGGTATATTTTCAAGTCTTGCATAAGACCGTGAGGCCCCTAAAGGTAAACATATGTGTAAGAAGCATACGTGGAGACATTTATGGTCATACGCTAAGTCCAGGGGCTGAAAGATAAACATGTAGGATAAAGGAGACATACATGGTTATACGCTCAGCACAGATGTTGCATGATGTTGCATGACATGAAACAGATATAAGGAGGCGCGAGAGCCCCGAAGTGCAGGACTTTCAGATTTGACTTGAGACCTCCGGACGCTCTAGACGTTCGTTATGACATTTGTTGCTTGTTTGTAATAAACTCTATTATACCAGCAAGAACAGTGTCCGCGGAGCATCCTTTCTCATCACTTCAACAGCACTTTCGCAGGAAAGATATGACAGTTCTGAAATAGTAATATCAATTTAGTATATATATATATATAATAAAATCTATTCTCTAATATTCATTTTATACAGTATATATTCATTTAGTCCTTATGGACATATCATCATCTGTACAAGCCTCTCCTGTATAGATATACATTTAACTCCACCTACAGTATATAATTGATTCTTTATAATACTCTTATACAACATTTTATACAATATTTCATCAGTATGCAACTTACACTTAACTCTTATTCATCAGAATATAATACTTGTCTATCCTTTTCACCTTAACTGCAATCAGTATATATGTATATACACCATGTACGCATATCCTCATTGGTCTTAATCAGCACTTTACTAGTTTGCATTCTGGTTAGATGTAAAACTGCATTTTGTTTTACTTGTACTTGTATTGTACTATGTGCAATAACAATAAAGTTGAATCTAATCTAATCTAAAATAATCTAATCTAATCTAAAATAAGATAATGTAAAATAATTTAACCTAATCTAATCTAAAATAAAATAATCTAAAAATAATCTAACCTAATCTAATCTAAAATAATCTAATCTAATCTAATCTAAAATAAAATAATCTAACCTAATCTAATCTAAAATAAGATAATCTAAAATAATCTAACCTAATCTAAAATAAAATAATCTAAAAATAATCTAATCTAATCTAAACTAATCTAATCTAATCTAAAATAAAATAATTTAACCTAACCTAATATAACCTAATCTAAAATAAAATAATCTACTCCAATCTAACCTAATCTAATCTAAAATAATCTATTCTAAAATAAAATAATCTACTCCAATCTAAAATGATCTATTCTAAAATAAGATAATCTGAAGTGAGGAGTTGATCACCCTGTGACACTGAATTAGCTCGGGGATGTTAAACCGGATAATAGTGAATAGCAACGTATCCTCATACAACGGTTTGTATGATTTCTTAAAAAAAGTTATTCCTCATATTTCGTGTGTTTTCCTACGAATGTCCAGCAACGCTCCAGTCTTTTCAAAATAATGTTCCATCTTCACAGGAAACAACCTGGTTAAGTTTATGGAATAAACCCACTTAGTTAGGTTTAAAGCCGTTTCACAACAAGAACAGATTTTGTTCCTTGGAAGCATTCGGACTGGTGGACGCTCCCGGCTTGGTCATCACCAGCGTGCTAGGGAGCATCTTCACCTGTAAACATCAATCACTGACATTGATTAACATTGATTAGCTGCTATTGATAGTATGTACAGTGTTTCTATAACGTTAACGTTACTGTTCTCCACAGCTAGCAGAGCGTTTAGCTCAAGCTAACTAGTGGTGTGCTAACGAGAGCGTGTCTCCCCTCTCACTATACATTGTTTTCATCCTGTTAGCAGTTAGCTTTTCTTTCTCACTTTTATTGTTGTACGTGTTCCTTTGGTTAGCTCAGGGGTCAGCAACCTGTGTCTCTGTAGCTCCTCTCCAGTGGCTGCCTGTGGATTTTTAAAAATGGAAATGAATAACTGTTTCTCATTTACATTTTCATTTTTATTTTTCATTGTTTTAGGTCTATGGTACGACGGTACGACGGAGTATTAGGGCCACATTGAGGGAAAAAAAATCAGAGATTTCAAGAATAAAGTCACAATATTATGAGAATAAAGTCAAAGGTTTACGAGAAAAAAGTCGTAATATTATAAAGTAGTATTTTTACGTGTTCTGACTTTATTCTCATAATATTATGACTTTTTCTCGTAAAGTTTTGACTTTATTCTCGTTATATTATGACTTTTTTCTCATAAAGTTATGACTTATTCTTGTAAAATTACGACTTTTTTATTGTTAAGTTATGACTATATTCTTGTAATATTATGACTTTTCTCATAAAGTTATGACTTTATTCTTGTTATATTCTGACTTTTTTCTCGTAAAGTTATGACTTTATTCTTGTAATGTTACTACTTTTTTCTCGTAAAGATATAACTTTATTCTCGTAATGTTACTACTTTTTTTGCATTTTGGCCCTCACTGCATTAGACTGAGAGTATATACTGTATACTTAGACTACAAGCTGTGTGTAAACTGTATAATGTTTTGCGGCCCCAGACAGGTTTTCTTTTTTTTTTTTTTTGCCTAAAATGGCTCTTTTGATAATAAAGGTTGCTGACCCCTGGTTTAGCATTATAACAATTATTCTAACATATCTATATACTACTATATGGGTGTATATACTCTATTTTAAAATAGATTGAAATACTGTACAATCAACCGATCAGAATATTGACATTTGTTAAAACAGATGTAAAGCTAATTCACTCTAACCTGGTGTTCCTATGCTTTAAATGAAATCACAACTCACTAACAAACGTTACTTCTCATAACCGGTTTCATTAAGTATCATTAAAAGACATGTAAAGTTTTTGTGGTTAGGGTTCAGAGGTTTCTGAAGCATCTTTTAAACGCTGACACAGTGAACCTGAACACAGCAGAGGAGGAGAATCTCTCTGCTGATAAGAAACACGTGTTAAAAAGCAGCACTAGGATGGTGAAGGGCAGACAGCATTTCTCCTGTACAGGACAGTGTTGAACATCTGCTGCTGTTTTACAGTCTCTGTTTTTGATTCATTCTCTCTATTCCTATATACCTTTATACCTTTAACTGTTCCTCCTTCTCTTCCATGATGATGATGGAGAGGTCAGCAGGAGGATTCTGGCACACAGTACACAGTGAGGTTTACAGGATGACAACGTGCAGTAGTTGTTTAATGGTGAACATCGTGTGTCCTCCCTCCTCCTCCTCCTCCTCCTCCTCCTCCTCCTCCTCCTCAGTACCGGCGGAGGGCGTTCTGGAACGTTCTGTGCCATCTGCAGCATCAACGAGATGATCCAGCAGCAGAACATCGTGGACGTTTTCCACACCGTCAAAACTCTGAGAAACAACAAGACCAACATGGTGGAGACGATGGTGAGGACTCACAACGCACAACCACACACACACACACACACACACACAGAGGTAGTAGTAGAGGATGAGGAGGTAGTAGTAGAGGATGAGGAGGTAGTAGTAGAGGATGAGGAGGTAGTAGTAGAGGATGATGAGGTAGTAGTAGAGGAAGAGGAGGTAGTAGTAGAGGATGATGAGGTAGTAGTAGAGGATGAGGAGGTAGTAGTAGAGTATGAAAAGGTAGTAATAGAGGAAGAGGAGGTAGTAGTAGAGGATGAGGAGGTAGTAGTAGTGGATGAGGAGGTAGTAGTAGAGGATGAAGAGGTAGTAGTAGAGGATGAGGAGGTAGTAGTAGAATATGAGGAGGTAGTAGTAGAGGATGAGGAGGTAGTAGTAGAGGATGAGGTGGTACTAGTAGAATATGAGGAGGTAGTAGAGGATGAGGAGGTAGTAGTAGAGGATGAGGAGGTAGTAGTAGTGGATGAGGAGGTAGTAGTAGAGGATGAAGAGGTAGTAGTAGAGGATGAGGAGGTAGTAGTAGAATATGAGGAGGTAGTAGTAGAGGATGAGGAGGTAGTAGTAGAGGATGAGGTGGTAGTAGTAGAGGATGAGGTGGTACTAGTAGAATATGAGGAGGTAGTAGTAGAGGATGAGGAGGTAGTAGTAGTGGATGAGGAGGTAGTAGTAGAGGATGAGGAGGTAGTAGTAGAGGATGAGGAGGTAGTAGTAGAGGATGATGAGGTAGTAGTAGAGGATGAGGTGGTACTAGTAGAATATGAAGAGGTAGTAGTAGAGGATGAGGAGGTAGTAGTAGAGGAAGAGGAGGTAGTAGTAGAGGATGAGGAGGTAGTAGTAGAGGATGCGGTGGTACTAGTAGAATATGAGGAGGTAGTAGTAGAGGATGAGGAGGTAGTAGTAGAGGATGAGGTGGTACTAGTAGAATATGAGGAGGTAGTAGTAGAGGATGAGGAAGTAGTAGTAGAGGAAGAGGAGGTAGTAGTAGTGGATGAGGAGGTAGTAGTAGAGGATGATGAGGTAATAGTAGAGGAGGTAGTAGTAGTGGATGAGGAGGTGGTAGTAGTAGAATATGAGGAGGTAGTAGTAGAGGATGAGGAGGTAGTAGTAGAGGATGAGGAGGTAGTAGTAGAGGATGAGGTGGTACTAGTAGAATATGAGGAGGTAGTAGTAGAGGATGAGGAGGTAGTAGTAGAGGATGAGGAGGTAGTAGTAGAGGAAGAGGAGGTAGTAGTAGAGGATGAGGAGGTAGTAGTAGAGGATGATGAGGTAGTAGTAGAGGAAGATGAGGTAGTAGTAGAGGATGAGGAGGTAGTAGTAGAGGATGCGGTGGTACTAGTAGAATATGAGGAGGTAGTAGTAGAGGATGAGGAAGTAGTAGTAGAGGAAGAGGAGGTAGTAGTAGTGGATGAGGAGGTAGTAGTAGAGGATGATGAGGTAGTAGTAGAGGAGGTAGTAGCAGTGGATGAGGAGGTAGTAGTAGAATATGAGGAGGTAGTAGTAGTGGATGAGGAGGTAGTAGTAGAGTGTGATGAGGTAGTAGTAGAGGATGAGGAGGTAGTAGTAGAGGAAGAGGAGGCAGTAGTACAGTATGATGAGGTAGTAGTAGTAGTAGTAGTAGAGGATGATGAGGTAGTGGTAGAGGATGATGTGGTACTAGTAGAATATGAGGAGGTAGTAGTAGAGGATGAGGAGGTAGTAGTAGAGGATGATGAGGTAGTAGTAGAATATGAGGAGGTAGTAGTAGAGGATGAGGAAGTAGTAGTAGAGGAAGAGGAGGTAGTAGTAGAGGATGAGGTGGTAGTAGTAGAATATGAGGAGGTAGTAGTAGAGGATGAGGAGGTAGTAGTAGAGGATGATGAGGTAGTAGTAGAATATGAGGAGGTAGTAGTAGAGGATGAGGAAGTAGTAGTAGAGGAAGAGGTGGTAGTAGTAGAGGATGAGGTGATAGTAGTAGAATATGAGGAGGTAGTAGTAGAGGATGAGGAAGTAGTAGAGGATGAGGAGGTAGTAGTAGAGTATGAGGAGGTAGTAGTAGAGGATGATGAGGTAGTAGTAGAGGAAGAGGAGGTAGTAGTAGTGGATGAGGAGGTAGTAGTAGTGGATGAGGAGGTAGTAGTATAATATGAGGAGGTAGTAGTAGAGGATGAGGAAGTAGTAGTAGAGGAAGAGGAGGTAGTAGTAGAGGATGAGGTGGTACTAGTAGAATATGAGGAGGTAGTAGTAGAGGATGAGGAGGTAGTAGTAGTGGATGAGGAGGTAGTAGTAGAGTGTGATGAGGTAGTAGTAGAGGATGAGGAGGTAGTAGTAGTGGATGAGGAGGTGGTAGTAGAGTGTGATGAGGTAGTAGTAGAGGATGAGGAGGTAGTAGTAGAGGATGAGGAGGTATTAGTAGAGGATGATGAGGTAGTAGTAGAGGAAGAGGAGGCAGTAGTACAGTATGATGAGGTAGTAGTAGTAGTTTTAGAGGATGATGAGGTAGTAGTAGAGGATGATGTGGTACTAGAATATGAGGAGGTAGTAGTAGAGGATGAGGAAGTAGTAGTAGAGGAAGAGGAGGTATTAGTAGAGGATGAGGAGGTAGTAGTAGAGGATGAGGAGGTAGTAGTAGAATATGAGGAGGTAGTAGTAGAGTATGAAAAGGTAGTAGTAGAGGATGAGGAGGTAGTAGTAGAGTATGAAAAGGTAGTAGTAGAGGATGTTTAAAAATATTTAGAATTTAAATGAAGTTATTTTTAATCTTTGTGTAAAATAAAGATGTTTTCTTTCTGTCCATAGGAGCAGTATAAGTTCTGCTATGAAGTGGCTCTGGAGGCACTCAGCTCCTTCTAAATCTCTCAACGCCATGCCGCCACTCAGAGCGCCGACTCCGAGGGCCGACTCAGAGCACCGACTCCGAGCGTTGACTCAGAGCGCCGTCTCCGAGCGCCGACTCAGAGCGTCGAGGTGCTTTGTGACGACACAAACCTGCGAGCATATGTGTGTGTGTGTGTGTGTGTGTGTGTGTGCGTGTTTGAGAGTGTGTGCATGTGATTCTGTGTGAATTAGAGAGCGCATGCTTGCATATTTGAGTGTGTATCTATGTGTGTGCCTGTGATAACACACACACACAACCTGTACAGAAGAGAAAAGAAGCGACACACACACACACAATGTGTGTGTTGGCTTCCTCCAGACTGTGAACTTTACACACTGTACAAAGAAAACAGAAAAAATTATGTTAAAAAACAAAATCAGAGGTTTAAAAAAAGAAGCGCCACTTTTTCCTTCTGCGTCTCTCCGTCCTCTCTGCTGGGCTGTCATGTGATTACTGTACAGGATTTCCTTTTTAGATCTATTCTCCGCCTTGATTGTTGTCTCCCTGTGAAGGCTGGATGCTCGCTGAAGGAAAGTAAAGAAGTATTAGGCTGACATGTTGATGCTGCTGGATGAAACCAACAGACACATGTTGATATATCTGTTCTTCTTCTTTGAAATCACAAGCTGATAAATTACCTTGTGGCTCGGGCCTCTTGACTGCCTCAATGCTAATTGTACTTGTAATTCAGTAATCGGTTTCAACATTTCTCAGTATCAGCCCAGACACACCAGGAACGTCAAGAGAGCGCGTGGTGGCTGCGTAACCTGTTGTTTTTTATTCCGGTGTCCATGTTATCAGGTTAGAGCAGCCACACTGCCCGCGTGAGACGCGTGTCCCAGCTGCGTCTCAAGCGCGTCACACACGCGTCTCAGCTGCGTCTCTTCTAGAGAATAGAGGTCTCGCCTATTTTTGACGCGTGCCGCGCGCGTCTCACAGCAGCAACAGACAGTGAAAGTGATCTATTGATTGTATATTGAAATCATACCAGCAAATTACCACAGTTTCGATGTCTATCTGTAGAATATGTTACGGAGATGAGAAACTTATTTTTAAATCAACACTTCCTGCTGTCATTTCAAAATAAAAGCCCTCAAGCATTTTTTCTGTGGACAGAAGTCCTTTATTTGTTAACACAAGGCTTTTATTTAAAAAAAAAAAATCCTGACAGTGTTCTAGAACATGCAGTGACTTGGAGAGCTCCATGAATAAATATAGAATGGAGTTTTAATTGTGGATTATTACTATTATTTAAAAATTACCACACGTTTCTTAACCTTTCTCTGTCTAAAATAAATATAAATTATATTTATAATGAAATGAAATGGCCATTTAAAGGCAAATTCTATGTAAAAAAGAAAGGGCTGACAGCAGCAGCTGCAGCAGCAGAAACACAGCAGACACGCAGCTGAAGTGCAGCTGGTGTGAACGCCTGACATGTGAATCACGCAGCCACCGCGCGCTCTTGACATTTCTGGTGTGTCCGGGCTGTATGGGTTCTTTTCCTTCAAACTGCATCAAGGCAGTGTGACTTTCTTTTGACACTTTTGCTTTTAAAGAGGAAAAATGGTTCAACGTGGTGTTAAACCAGGAAGCAGCAGCATGTTAGAGGCTACAGAAAGGGCATGGTGAAGAGTAACAACAGCATTAAACAGAAAAAAGAAAGGTTTCAGAGATGGTCTAGGATGGCTTCTTTACGGAGAGTCAGTCTTTCGCTGTGCATCCAGCATTACTGTAAATAAGATACGACAACCACAGTGAAACAAACAACCAGACAAACATCCCGCACCAGACACGTTACAAATACCGCATTTCATTTCAGCAACTTGCTCTTATCGTTTGGAACAAAGTCTTATGCCACTTTAAACGTGTTGTCTAAAAAAATTAACATATGTATTTTTGCATATTGCACATTTAGCTGCCGCCCACATCCAGAGTGAATCACAATGAGGTTATGTTCCAGATAAGAGATCGACTCATATAAAAGCACCACCTACTGACCAATCAGAGCTCAGTGAGCAGATTGAATGATAATATTACACACATATGAAGATCCAGTCATAATCAGACTAAAAACAACACAGTTTAAACTGACAGATGCAGGAAGGACAGCTGGAGCCGGAGACAGAGACGCAGCTGAGAGAAGGTTGAAATAGTCACGCAGGCCATAACTTTATTAAATGCCATAATGTGATCAATTTAATTTAGTCATCCAGTAATCCCTGAAAGCTTTTTATATCACTGCCCCATCTAGACGACTATATCTGACTTTTGAGTGGTCTGTTAAATTAATAAATCTGTTAATTTACGCATTCACACATTGACAATTTGATTTCTTTTGCCAGCTGTCCTTCCTGCATTTGGCAGCTTCAAATGTGTTACTTTTAGTCTGATAATGTGTTTAACTTCTTCGCATGTGTCTAATATAGTTTGCTCTTTGTTTGTAAAATATGCCGCTTTGCCTGTCTGTCTGCAAGTTGTGGACTTGTCCATGTCTGTGATTGGTTATATGCTGTAAACCCTGCACCTTTCATGTGAACGCGCTCACAGCCAGACTGGGAAACCCTGGGTTGATTTACTGAGTTGATAACCAGCGTCATAGGACCGCTTAGCGGGATCTCGGTTGTTAGGGTTAGTGAAGCCAGATAAGGAGAAGATACCCTGGGTATGTTGAACTCGCTTCGTAGTACAGGCCTCTGGACAAAAGCAATCCATCAGTAGCATCGTAAAGTTGGAGCTGCATTTTGATGATTTGGTCTTTTGACTGTGTATTTTTCTCTATTTTCCTTCATGCAACATGTGTACCATGTCTAAAGGTCAGGCTTTATCGGATTTATTTAAAGCTTTTTTTTTTTTTAAATCATTCACCTAAAGCAGCATTAACATGTGAGAAGGCAATATGCAGTACCAGTATATATATACTGGTACTGCATATTGCTTATCCATAAATAAGTAAATCCAGAGATGGACAGGAATGACTGCAGTGTAAACTTTAGATGAGATATGAGTCATGCTGTGTTTCATGTAATACGAGAAGCTGCCTGCCATCAACACAAAGACCAAGAGACAGCTCACAGTTACCTTAAGCCTCACGTTTACGATTCGCTAAACCCATGGAGGTGTGCACGTTTCAAAATGAATGTGGCAAACTCACTGGCCAGTCTAATAGGAAATGATTTCAGTTGATGGTTGACCCTGGGGTAAAAGAAGGTCAACATGGCCGACCTGTTGGAGGGTGGGAGTTAATGAGAATTATACAAGATGTAACATTGACCTCAGCTTCCCATCATCTGCTCATCTGATCACACGTTTGTCTAATGTCTTTCTCTGTTGTCCATTTAAAAGACAAAACAACCGGCTCATTTTAAAGATGCACTGAATCCTTGTTGTGACAGCATTTAGGGATTCGTTGGCACTTTTGAGGAGCGACACATAGCGCCGGTAGAGTCTGACGTATGTGGCCAATTAAAGAACAACACACCAGATTAAAGGCTTCATTTTCAAAAACCTTGGATCTGTTTTACAAGAATCATTGAAACTAATGGTGAAAACAATTTTCTCAGCCAATATCTGAAGATAAAAAACCCAACTGTGACACATAATGTGATTTCTGTCAGCCATTAATTCATAGAGGCATGTGTCCGAATGAACGCTGAAGTTCTCCGCTGAACATTTGTTTAGTTTGCTTGTAGGTTTCAGTTTTCTTGGCCAGAACTTGCGGGCTTACCTTTTCTGTAGTCGCTGGAGTCCAGTCCGGCTCCTAATGGACCTATTGAGACAAAGACTTTAAGAGCGTTTTATTGAAGAGCATCTTTATTACTACTACGGCTTCATTTGTTCATATTGGCTTCATTCATGGCCGTTCATCTGTATTATATATTTCCTTTGTATTTCTTTGTTTTGTTTTCTTTGTCCTGAATTTGTACATTTCTTTTGTATAATTATTATTCTGATGATTATTTGTCTAGCAAAGTGTTGTTTAGCTCTGGTGAAGCCATTACCATTGGTTGTTTAGTTGTTTGAAATGTGGTTAACATGAAATAAAGGGACCAAAATGTTGAATGTGATCTCATGACTCTCTTTACAGGCTCACAACACATGACCAAATATTCCTGTGATCCTACAGCTCACTTTTCTTCTTTCTATATATTTGCATATATTGTTTGTTTAGCTCACAAGTGCTACCGGTGGCTCACGAGGGCTACCGGTGGCTCACCAGGGCTACCGGTGGCTCACAAGGACAACTGGTGGCTCACGAGGGCTACCAGTGGCTCACAAGGACTACCATATATAACTGTGAATAAATGGCACCAGCTTGTTTAGTTTGTTTTATGGGTTCATAGGATGTTGTTGTCTTACTGGGATGGTGGGTTCATAGGATGTTGTTGTCTTACTGGGATGGTGGGTTCATAGGATGTTGTTGTCTTACTGGGATGGTGGGTTCATAGGATGTTGTTGTCTTACTGGGATGGTGGGTTCATAGGATGTTGTTGTCTTACTGGGATGGTGGGTTCATGGATGTTGTTGTCTTACTGGGATGGTGGGTTCATAGGATGTTGTTGTCTTACTGGGATGGTGGGTTCATGGATGTTGTTGTCTTACTGGGATGGTGGGTTCATAGGATGTTGTTGTCCTGCTGGGATGGTGGGTTCATAAGATGTTGTCCTGCTGGGATGGTGGGTTCATAGGATGTTGTTCTGCACGGATGGTTGGTTCATAGGATGTTGTTGTCCTGCTGGGATGGTGGGTTTATAAGATGTTGTTGTCTTACTGGGATGGTGGGTTCTTAGGATGTTGTTGTTCTGCTGGGATGGTGGGTTCATAGGATGTTGTCCTGCTGAGATGGTGTGTTCCTAAGATGTTGTTGTTCTGCCGAGATGGTGGGTTCTTAGGATGTTGTTGTTCTGCTGGGATGGTGGGTTCTTAGGATGTTGTTTTTCTGCTTGGATGGTGGGTTCATAAGATGTTGTTGTCTTACTGGGATGGTGGGTTCATAGGATGTTGTAGTCTTACTGGGATGGTGGGTTCATAGGATGTTGTTGTTCTGCTGGAATGGTGGGTTCGTAGGATGTTGTTCTGCTGGGATGGTGGGTTCATAGGATGTTGTTGTCTTACTGGGATGGTGGGTTCATAGGATTTTGTCCTGCTGGGATGGTGGGGTCATAGGCTGTTGTTGTCCTGCTGGGATGGTGGGTTCATAGGATGTTGTTGTCCTGCTGGGATGGTGGGTTCATAAGATGTTGTTGTCTTACTGGGATGGTGGGTTCATAGGATGTTGTTGTCTTACTGGGATGGTGGGTTCATAGGATGTTGTTGTCTTACTGGGATGGTGGGTTCATAAGATGTTCTGCTGGGATGGTGGGTTCATAAGATGTTGTTGTTCTGCTGGGATGGTGGGTTCATAGGATTTTGTCCTGCTGGGATGGTGGGTTCATAAGATGTTGTTGTTCTGCTGGGATGGTGGGTTCATAAGATGTTGTTGTTCTGCTGGGATGGTGGGTTCATAAGATGTTGTTGTTCTGCTGGGATGGTGGGTTCATAAGATGTTGTTGTTCTGCTGGAATGGTGGGTTCATAGGATTTTGTCCTGCTGGGATGGTGGGTTCATAAGATGTTGTTGTTCTGCTGTGATGGTGAGTTCATAGGATGTTGTTGTCCTGCTGGGATGGTGGGTTCATAGGATGTTGTTGCCCTGCTGGGATGGTGGGTTCATAGGACGTTGTTGTCCTGCTGTGATGGTGGATTCATAGGATGTTGTTGTCTGTTGTATATATACTGGAAAAACAAAGTTCTGAAACTTGTGTTTGGTGGATTATTTCTCTGTTGTTACAATGCTAATGGTCATTGTATTTTACATTGTTGGAAAGCCTGTTTATTTACCTTCGCAATGATGTCCAACTTGTAAGGATCATGCATTTGTGGGATGAGCAGCACAGCTGATTATGTGGGTAGCACAAGATTAATTTGCCAAAATGCTCTGCCAATGGTAAACAGTGTATTCTCATAAGGCTAACAGGAAGTCTGCAATGACTGCCCTTCACCATCAGGCCCGTTTGCACTGGTGTCGACAACACAGACAATGGAACCTGAACATGTGGGGGAATGTCATGTTCAGTGATGAGTCCAGGTTCTGTCTGCCAAAGTTGGATGGCAGGGTGAAAGTATGGAGACGACGTGGAGAACGCTATGCTGATTGTTGCACCGATGGGGTAACAGCTTTTGGTGGGGGCAGTGTCATGGTGTGGGGCGGCATCTCCCTCACTGGCAAAACAAGGCTTGTCATCATTGAAGGCCATCTCAATGCAGTGAGATATCAGGATGAGATTTTGCAGCCAGTGGCGATCCCATACCTCCACAATCTGGGACCTAACTTCATTCTCCAAGAAACAACGCTCCCCCCCACAGAGCCAGGGTTATCACAGACTACCTCCACAATGTGGGAGTAGAGAGAATGGAACGGCCTGCCAAGAGTCCAGACCTCAACCCAATTCAACACTTTTGGGATCAGCTTGGGCGTGCTGTACGTGTTAGAGTGACCAACACAACCACGCTGGCTGACCTGCAACGAATCCTGGTTGAGGAATGGAACGCCATCCCACAGCAATGTGTGACCAGGTTGGTGACCAGCATGAGGAGGAGGTGCCAGGCTGTTGTGGCTGCGTATGGATCTTCCACCGCTACTGAGGCTCCTGACATATTGTATTAAATGAATAAAGTGTAAAATTGCCAATATGTCTTGTTTGTTCCTTGTTACTGATAGAGAGTTCAATCATCCAATCCACCAAACAACTCAAAACAAGAGTCAGTACCAACAGGAGAATACATTGTTTACCATTTACGGAGCATTTTGGCAAATTTTTCTTGGGCGCTACCCACATAATCAGCTGTGCTGCTCATCCCACAAATGCATGATCCTTACAAGTTGGACATCATTGCGAAGGTAAGTAAACAGGCTTTCCAACGATGTAAAATACAATGACCATTAGCATTGTAACAACAGAGAAATAATCGACCGAACACAAGTTTCCAAACTTTGTTTTTCCAGTTTAGTTAGCTCAATGAGCAGAACGTGCATTTTAAATGCCAATATCTCAAGCGATCATGTTCATTCAATTGTGGGAAGCCAAAATCGTGATCGCGATTAATATTCGATGAATTGTGCAGCCCTATGTTACATTTTTAACTTCACTCTTAGCCAACGAGAGAAAAAGCAATTGAGGAATCTGGTAGAAGAAAACCTCCACAACACAACACTCATAATAAAACGACATATATAGTATAGTATAGTAACAGAGGTGAAGTATTTAGGGATAATTTTAGATTCTCAGTTAAACTTTAAAAATCATGCTTAAAAAGTTATGTGAAACGATAAAGGCTAACCTTAGCTGTTTTAGGATGATAAGAAATTGCTTGACATTTGACTCTGCCTTGCTGTTTCTAAATTCAATGACTTTCTCACATCTGTCCTATGGTTTGGCTGCCTGTTCCCAGGCCAACCAGTCTGTAGTAAAAAATATAGTGTCTTTACAACAGGGCCTTGAAAATCTTGGACAAAAAGCAAATAAGGTACCATCATTGCCACATTTTGAGTAAATACAATATGTTAAGTTATGCAAACTTTATTGATTTCCATTATGTAAAGCTTGTGTTTAAATGTTTGAACAGACTGGCTCCTCTGCCTCTCTGCAAATACATCATGAGACTACAGAGCTGTAGCAGATCCAGAGCAGCTTCAAGTGGTAAGGTCCATTCTGCAAAACATTTTCTGCTCGGACAGCTTTTTCCTGTATTCATTCCTGTTTTAATCTCATATTTTCACAAAAAGCCCTTCTAGGGACAGGTGTTGCAAATTAGCATCCGCTATAAACACTATGACACTTGCATCAGATAGCCGTTTTTTAGTTGTCTATGTACATTGTATTGGTCCCTATCAAATAAACCATGAAATGAAAATATACACTATACAAACAGGCAATAACATGCCCCCAATGTTATTCTATTGAACCGTTCAATGTTGAGACTCAATATTTAGTTTGCTCTCCTAGCAGTCACGTGCTCCCGTTATAATCCCTGAGCTGAGGAGAGGAAAACACAACAACATGCAGGTCTTTATAAGCTGATTCCTTCTCTTTCTAATCAATCAGAGTCGGTGATGAACGCAGCTCCAAGCCAACGGCCTCATCCTTTATTTAGCTGGTTGATTCCCAAGGAGCTCATAAATATGCATGAGCCTGCGATTAGCATAGGCACCAAGGACAGGGCCTGTACCTTGGCATTATGACGATCAATCAGAAACACTAAGGGGCTCCTCAGAGGGAAGCTGTCTGTCAGCTCGGCTTTGGGCTGACTTGATGCAGGAACACACACATCAAAAAAGGTACGCTCACACACACACACACACACACACACACACACACACACACACACAGCATCTACACACCTAAAGGCCTGCATATAACACACACACAGAGGTGCACACAAACACACACACACAAAGCCAATGCCAATGTTTATCATATGTCTCATATTCTTTACTCGCTCTCCTTCGGTTTCCTCCTTTTTTCGCTCCCTTTCACAACTGAGTTTGTAAAGAGATTGAAAACTGGCCCATTTCATTTGCTCTCAGTGAAATGTCATTATCTGGCGGGAGAAGGAGGGGGGTCACACTGGCACTGTGATATATATTTTTTTCCACTCTAACACAGTTATTAATGTATTTTCTCCCAGAGAACATGTAACAAGGTTATTTGGTGTCCGCAGCATCTCCATAAACTGCAATTACACTCATTCAGAAGATCTTTAGCAAATTCTATACTACGACATTTTTAGGACTTTTTTCGACATGCTATACTATGATTGGGCGGCTCAGTGGTGCAGTGGTGTCTTGCTCACAGCAAGAGGGTCGAAGGTTCGAATCCGACTTGGGGCCCTTCTGTGTGGAGTTTGTATGTTCTCCCTGTGTTAGTGTGGGTTTTCTCCGGGGGCTCCGGTTTCCTCCCACAGTCCAAAGACATGCAGGTTAGGTTCATTGTTGACTCTAAATGTCCCGTAGGTGTGAATGTGAGTGTGAATGGTTGTCTGTCTCTATGTGTCAGCCCTGTGATAGTCTGGTGACCTGTTCAGGGTGTACCCCGCCTTCACCCAATGTCAGCTGGGATCGGCTCCAGCCCCACCACGACCCTGAATGGGATAAGCGGTTACGGATAATGAATGAAAGAATGAATATACTATGACTTTTTATAACTTTTTTTTCAACTTGCTATACTATGACTTTTTTCACACATTTTTTCGACATTCTATACTACGACTTTTTATAACCCCGCGACAATTGGTCCGCGTGTCCGACCTTCCATCCGTTCGCGTGTCACACTTTCGTTTCCGGAGTAGAACTTGGAAACTATTTATCTCAGTAACTTCAAATGTGTTATGATGTTGACAGTGTGGTCTAGTTGTGGCTTTTGGGGGTTAGAAGTTCAGGATGCCCACATTTTTTAAACAGGGGAGACACCGGAGTTTTGGTCGGAGACGATAATGTTTCTCTCTGCGGAGCCCCGTCACTTCACAAGACACGGGAAACCTCTGTTGGTCTGGAGGAGCTGCAGCAGTTATTTCTGCACAAACGTCCACTGTACATTCACTAGATATTCTCAGAGCTACGAAGTCTTCTGCAGTGTGTAGTGTGCGCGCATGCAAGCTACGGTCTCCCCCGCGTCCTGCGACCGCGGCCAACACTGTTTTGCAAGACAAGCTTCACTAGATAGAACTTTGCGGTTTTGGTGCTTCTGTGTAGTTTTTGTTGGAGTCTTGTCTGAACAGCGTAGCCACACGCGAGCTCACATGCGAAAGCGCACATGCAAGCGAGCGCGCATGTTACACCGACCCGGTGATTTATACGTGTAAGAAGTTACAAACAGTCCCTTTAATTTAGGAACTCCAAATTTGCCATTACGGTTGACAGTGTGGTCTAGTTGTACCTTTGGGGGGTTAGAAGTCCAGGGTCCAGCCCAAAATCTTTGAAATGTTTCCAAAAGGGCAAAACCTTTGGCAGTGAGTATGTGAGTCATGCTCACTTTTGCCTCATTTTCAACGTTTTCCGACATACTATACTATGACTTTTTTTCATCAGATTTTTCGACATACTATACTCTGACTTTTTTTCACAACATTTTTTGACATAGTATTCTATGACTTTTTTAACAACATTTTTTGACATAGTATTCTGTGACTTTTTTTAACAACATTTTTGACATAGTATTCTATGACTTTTTTTAACAACATTTTTTTTTAACAACATTTTTTGTCATACTATACTATGAATTTTTCATGAAATGTTTCGACATACTATGACTTTCTTTCAAGAAATTGTTCGACATACTATACTATGACTTTTTTTCACAACATTTTTGAACATACTATACTATGACTTTTTCCCCCAAATTATTAAGCATACTACACTATGACTTTTTTTCACAATATTTCTAGACATATGACTTTTTTCATGAAATATTTCAACATACTATACTATTACTTTTTTTTCATAAAATCTTTGAACATACTATAAGATGATTTTTTTCATAACATTTTTCGACATTCTATACTATGACGTTTTTTCATTACATTTTCCGACATACTATAGTATGATTTTTTTTCATTAAATTGTTCGACATACATACTATAACTTTTTTTAACAAAATTTTCTCGACATATTATACTATGACTTTTTCTACAAAATCTTTCGACATACTATACTATGACTTTTTTTTAAAAAAAAATCTCGACATATTATACTATGACTTTTTCTACAAAACCTTTTGATAGACTGTACTATGACTTTTTTTCATGAAATTTTCTCAACAAACTATACTGACTCTTTTCACAACATTTTACAACATAGTATTATATGACTTTTTCATGAAACTTTCTCGACATACTATAATATGACATTTTCTCCTAAAAATTCTTGACATACTATACTATGACTTTTTTTCCACAATATTTCTCGACATATAACTTTATTTCATGAAATTTTTCAACAAACTATACTATGATTTTTTTTCATGTAATCTTCCCGACATACAATAATATGATTTTTTTCATCAAATTCTACAACATACTATAGTAAGATTTTTATCATGAAATTTATCAACATACTATACTATCACTTTTTTCACAAAATCTTTGGACACTATGACTTTTTTTCATAACATTTTTTCGAGATTGCTTTCATTAAATTTTCTCAACATACTATACTATGACTTTTTTCACGGACTTTTTCAACATAATATACCATGACATTTTACCATAAAATTGTTTCGACATATTATAATATGACTTTTTTTCTACCACATTTTTGAACATACTATACTGATTTTTTCCCCAAAATGATTAAACATATTATGCTATGACTTTTTTTCAAAAAAATTCTCGACATATTACTTTTTTTCATTACATTTTCCGACATACTATACTGTGACATTTTTTCATTAAATTTGCTGACATACTATACTATGACTTTCTTTCATGAAATTGTTGGACATACTATACTATGATTTTTATTTCACAAAATTTCTCGACATACTGTACTTTGACTTTTTTCATCTAATTTTTCGACAGAATATACTATGACTTTTTGCACAATTTTTTATGACATACTATACTAAGACTTTTTTTCACAAATGTTTCAACATACTATACTATGACTTCACGCATCAGGCGATCTGTGCGCACACAGGAAGCTTTTCAAAAGCAAAAATAATTAGATCCGTGAAGTTGAAGTTAAAAATCTGAACGTAAAAATTAATATTTATTCAGGTTGTGGAGCGTGCATTTGTAAAATAGTTTTATGTGTGTTCACATTGATTAGTATGTGTGTGTAGACTGGAACATACATTTGTGAGTACCCAAAATTACACATTTGTAAATCTTATTTTTCGTTTTTGTAGATCATGTAATACATACACTATTAGTGACCATTTTAAAACTAATATTACTCCATAGGGTTAGGATTAGATGATGATCAATAATGTTTTGAATGAAGGTAAAAGAGGCATATAGAGAAGCTAGAAATAATAGTATTTTACATAGTGTGCAGCTGCTGGTCCCCACACCGATGCACCACTCTGAACTCTGCTGAAGGACAAGGAAACCTAATTGGACGTAATGAAGCTAAAGTTGGGAGCTCAGTCTCTTTGAGGCTTTTTGCCGACTAGCCTTTAAAAATGATCAGATGTCATTAAAAGGAGAGGGGAAGTGAGGACAGCAGGAGGACCAGGCCATGGGGGGAGTATAGAGGGGACCAGGACCAGGACTGGAGGCTTTCTACAGGAGGAAAGAGAATAAGACAAAGAGGAAAATAGCAAAAACACTTCATTAATGAGAAGAGTCAGATTCTAGTCACTCCAATTGCTGGTTCAAAGCATCCAACATTGAAGATTGTTTTTTTTTTTACGATTTCTAAATAGATTTTTTAATACCAGAATCGATATATTTGCTTCATTTGAGTCTATATGGAGATAGAAGGAAGTGACATCATGTCTGTTCCGTATCCGTCAACCAAAACAAACCTCAGAAAGTAGAAACCGTTGGAGGGTCAGCGTGGATACGACCTGCACCCTCCCATGTTAAATCCAGCGTGTTAAACACTACACATCCAGTAAAGGATGGAAACACTTTGAGTTTATGCTACAACTGTAGAGCACCCATATACTGACATTTCTGTAAAGTGCATTCAAACGGCCCCCGATGGAGCTGACCATGGATGGATAAAGAGAATACATTTAAGAGAATAATAAATATACTCAGGGCACTTTCTGCATGGCTTTACACTCCATGAATTAGCCTAGTGGCTAGCGGACTTTAGTTAGTTAGTTAGTTAGTTAGTTTCTTTACTCATCATAGCTCTCCTACTCTTACTTGGTTTAATGTTAAGTCACTGCATCTCCCGAAAGGACAACACCACGGTTGAATTTCAGCCTAAATGCACATTTTTTTTCAACTCAACATTGTCGAATGAGAGCAGCTGCTATTGGTAGCAACAACCTAATGGACTGATGAGTGCTGTCTCTGTGATCACACAGACTGTGTCACTTACATCTCTGACTACATACATGCTGAAAATCTAATATTTTTACTGGATTCATTTAGAGATTTTCAGTCTCTAGAAATGTAATGTAAAACACTGAAGGGCGAAGAACTGAAATTCACCAACACACCATTCATCATAATAAAGCGGTAATACTCTGCATTATTAATGGCTTACAAATCGCAGAATTGTCTGGGAAGCACGTCTACGAGCTTCCTGATGTGTTTACAGAGAAAAAGATGCCTGTGTCGACAGACACATCATCAGTGATAAGGAGCTTCAGATTCCTCGTATAAGAGCAGATGTTGACTTGTTAATCAGTACCAATGCATTCGAGTTGATAGAACCTTGGAAGGTGATCAACAGTCATGGAGATGGACTGTGTGATATCATAACCTTATTGGGCTGGGTGATAAATGGTTCATTACAAGGAAACAATGACAAGCAGAGTGGGAGTGGCTACCCTGCAGTGACTGTCAACAGAACTATTGTTGACAGGAGACGGCTGAAAAGGAGAGAACAGAAGGACAATAAACCAAAACCCAAAGCTGCAGAGAAGAAACCTAAAGTGGTTGTGGATAGCCCTGCAGAAGTCACCTCTACTAAGCCGCTGGATGAACACTTTTCAAATAATCTCTTTGAGGAGATTCCTGACTTACTTAATGGACCCGACAGCAGCGTAGCCAAAGTGTCAACTATCCACTGTATCGTCGGTGAGAAGCAAGCCTGTTTCTACTGATGAAAAGGATCCTATTAGCAGTCAACGGGAGAGGCCACTGGCTCCATATCCTCAAGGAAGGAATGAAGCTGAGAGACAGAGCGAGAGGGAGCAGGACGGATCTACACAACATCTGGCACAAATTAACAAGAGAACAAAGACAGCGTCCCTCAGCGCCGGGTGCAAATGATTGCTCCTCTGAGAAAGTCAGAGCTTGACGCAAAGTAGCGCCACCAAGGAAACATCTACTGTAACCAAACAAAGTAAACGCCCTGCGTCGTCTAAACCTAATTCTGTGGGAGAAGGGCCGTCATGTGAACACTAAACAGCCAAGTCCCGATCATTTATGGCTTAAAACTACTGTTGCAAGAACAACAAAGATTGACGGAGGAAGGACAATTTCACAGCTGGAGATGGTGTAGTTGTGGATTCTACAGCACCGCCTGGATCATTGACACTTGGAAGGTTTCTAAAAATCTTTCCTGATTTAAAAAAAAAGTTCTGTCAGTCTTCAAACAAAGACCAAAATTATTATTATTTATTGTCTTTAATGTGAAACTACAGATTGTGTTGTCCATATGCTACGCAATAAGAATTATTGCAT
The DNA here is from genome assembly GCF_015220745.1 of Sebastes umbrosus. NCBI lineage: Eukaryota > Metazoa > Chordata > Actinopteri > Perciformes > Sebastidae > Sebastes > Sebastes umbrosus. Next base: position 1,824,577 of record NC_051269.1, read on the forward strand.
GAGTTATTGTTCAACCCCTGTCTAGGGGGTTCAGAGTGCAACATAAAAATATAAAGAATATTCCCCCCCGATCCCCAAACCATTTCCCAGGGCCAGATTTTGAGTTAAGTAAAAAAAGATGTATTACAAAACTCAATTTAACAAACAATACAATGAGACTATATAACTTGAAGGGTGAACTACGGACAAAACAACCAACTAAATCTATCTTTTAAACAAACTATCTATCTAACTATCTATCTTTCTGACTAACCTTAAACAAAAATAATCAAGCAAACAAAACTACAGCTACTAAGTCTGGCTCCCTAGGATACAGAAGAGAAACAGGAGAAAAAGTTAATAAAAGAAAAACGGCAGTTCACCCCTACCAAACAATTGCTATTTTTTAAACAAAGGAAAAGATGATTACAAGTTATACAATTTCACAAGAACTACTAAGGCACTAAGGCCACACTAAGTTACAAGTTTAACCACTAAGGTTTGGAGGCCGAGGACAGAATGAGGCTGCTGTCAGGTAGCTGTCACCGGACTGCTGGGCACCAGAGCATTTTAAACTGCTGAGATGATGAAGGGACCAATCAGCAGCCGACACAACCCAGACCGAACCCACACCTCCAGCCAATTAGAGAGCGAGCACCTAAATAGGAAATCAAAGATCCTCACCACACAAAGACACTCACTCACAAAACACAGTCACACAAAGATCCTCACGAGACGGAGAGAAACTCACTCTGACACAAAATACAAATACATTTCAATGTACGGATGGAGCCGTAACACCCCCCTTCCTGAAAATCAAACATTTCCCCCAAAATGTTTGATAATCAGGAACATTTTAGAAACACGAGAAAGCGCATCAGCCAACACATTTCCTGTCCCTTTCTTGTGACGAATCTCTAGGTTGAAGTCTTGTACAAGCAACGACCACCTCATCAGCCTCTGATTTGAGTTTTTCATCTGCGCCAAAAAAACAAGGGGGTTGTGATCAGTGTCCACATCAACGGGCAGCGAACTTGAACCAACATAAACCTCAGAGTGCTGCAGCGCAAACAGCAGGGAGAGGACTTCTTTCTCAATGGTGCTACACCTGATGCTTACTAAACTTCTTTGCGAAGTAGCAAATCGGGTGGTCAATGCCCCGCTCATCCTCCTGCAGCAACACCGCCCCGGCACCACTGGCACTGGCATCCACCTCCAGCTTGAAGGGAGCAAAGTCAGGAGCCGCCAGGACGGGTGTGCTACAGAGAAGAGCTTTGGCAGACTCAAAGGCGTGCTGACATGCAGGTGACCACACAAAGGCCTCCGGGGCACTAGTCAAACTAGTAAGGAGAGCAACAACATATGCAAAGTTATTGCAAAAACCACGATAGTAGCCCGCCATTCCAAGGAAACGGCGGAGCTCACGCCGGGTTTTCGGCACGGGGTAATTGAGGATGGCCTGGACTTTAACAGCGAGTGGGCGCACCTGACCCTGGCCGGCCTGTTTCCCTATATAGGTAACAGTGGCTCTACCAAATTCACATTTGGCCAGATTCAAAGTGAGGGAAGCTTTCTTCAACCTCGCAAAAATAACGCGAAAGGTTTTAATGTGTTCAGACCAAGTGCTTGAGTGTGCCACAATGTCATCAAGATAAACCTCACAGTTCCGAACACCAGCTAACACGATGTGCATGAGGCGTTGGAATGTAGCAGGTGAGTTTCTGAGACCAAATGGCATAACTGTATACTGTAACAGGTTGTCGGGGGTGATGAAAGTGGAAATCTCAGATGCACGAGGAGTCAAAGGGACTTGCCAATAGCCCTTTAACAGGTCAAGCTTGGTGACAGACTTAGCTGAACCAACCCTGGCTACACAGTCCTCCATTCGGGGCAGAGGATACGAGTCCTATTTTGTAACTCCATTTACTTTCCGGAAATCTGTGCAAAACCGCGGCGTTTTATCCGGTTCGCGCACAAGCAGACACGGGGAGCTCCACGCACTGGAACTGGGGACAGCTAAACCATTTTTTAGCAGGTAACTAACCTTCTGATGGAGGAGTGTCCATTTAGTAGGGTTAACGCGGTAAGCGTGCCGTTTAATCTGGGAATAATCACCAACATCAACATCATGTGAGAGGACAGTGGTGCTGGACGGAGTGTCTGAGAATAGAGTGAGATTATCCCTAATCAAACGCTTGACATCTTCCTGAGCCAAATCATCCAAATGGTGCAGATGTGACTTTAAATCTTTCAGAATCTCTGACTTTTGGAGACGAGGACAGGGTCCAACACTGTTGAAGCGCAAACCATCACTTTCAGGAAAATACTGAGAAGGAGGGACAGGAGCAACAGTGAGAACAGCGGAGGGCACAGCGTATAGAGGCTGGTGTGTAGGAACTATGTATTTTATTTGGGTTAAGGTTAGGGATGCACCGATACTGATACCAGTATTGGGTATCGGGTCCGATACTGTGCTCATGTACTCGTACTTGCAAAACAGCTCCGATAGAACTGCATCGATATCACTTTACAGCAGCTTGACGTTAACCTCTCGTCACCATCTTTCGGGTCCTATTGCAGGCGCCCACGCTCCACCTCCCCGACGGTGCGGGCGAGACGGGCCGGTGGTGCGGGCGAGATGGACCGGTGGTGCGCCCGACCCCGTGGGGCCGGGATCCCACCTCCCACCCCTTACTCAAATGTCAGTACTTGTACTTGTACTCGGTCTGAAAAAAGTGGTATCGGTGCATCCCTAGTTAAGGTGTAATGTATATTATATTCCATTACTGCCAATATATCCCCCCTAAACACACACGATTTAACCATTGAGAAAATGTGGAATGTTGGTAACTTAAAGTTGTATTACTACATTTCTCTTTTTAGACAGGATTCTACCTTAAAGCCTCGACATCTCATATAAAGAGCTCGACCTACGGTCCCATGGCCCTTGAATGTGAAAGTCACAAAAAGAAACGAGCAGCATTTAATTTCTCTTGTAGGTTTAGACCAGACGTACACATCTAAAAACACTGGTATCATCACAACGGTGAACCAGAGAGTGTGTGCTCGTAGAGACAAACCAATCATCGGAGGGCCTGTTAGTGCGCCGAGCAGCATTTTGTCTCCTCAAATGACTCAAAATGACTCAAAAGAAGAGCGACGCTCAGCGCAGCCATCACTTTAGACAGAATTTTATATCAGACACAGCTAATATAATACTCTGCTCTCATTTCAACACTTCAAACTAGACAGCAACTCTTTGTGATGAGGCTGGATCTGAGTGAGAGCAGAAAATACAGAAAAAGAGTATCACACAGGCTTACTGTTATTTTCTTTTGGATGACTGCTTCCATCTTTAACAAGCATCTGAGTGTGAGGATGGATGGATGATGGATGGATGGATAAAACACCCGTAAAGGGGGAAGTACAGAAAGAGGGAAGAGAGGCAGAAAGGAACAAAAACAGCTGCAACACTATAATAAGCTCAAATCAAGTCATGGCGGTTTTGTTCCAGACACCAATTTTACCAGACAATAAAGAAATGCAATGCAGGGTCTTATAGACACAAAGATGAGCAAATAGAGGCTTGCTGGGACAGAAGCTTGAAGGCAGGCAGAAAACAGTGAGCAGTGTAACCAATGATGGTCAGACATGGAGACGCAATTAACTGGTAAACTGGCGCCGTGCAGAGAGGCAGAGGAAACAGAACCGAAGGAACACTTTAAGTGTGTCACTGAGATCTAAGATCTAGATCAACTTGTCAGTGCACTTCACCTGTATTCAGAGCAGGAAGAGGTGATATTGCTCAGTACTCTCAACAGGTTTGCACTTTACTTTGGCAGTATGGGGGAAATGCTTCTTATTCCCCGGTTCAGTCCAGGGCTCCAGAGTTTTTGTTTTTTGCATATGCGACCAAATTAAATCAATTTTTATCCACATATTTATTTGTTATATTTAGTTTTACAAAGTTTGGAAAATAATGTTTAAGTCCAGCCTGATGTTTCCTTACACATAACATAATTATCCAGTTCTCTTCCACACAGTGAGGCATACAGCTGATTAATTAAACACTGGTATCGGATCAGTGCTCGGTATAGGCCGATACCCAAAGCCCAGGTATCGGTATCGGGACTGAAATCGGTGCAACCCTGGTTAAACTATCCAATTGATCTAATAAAGGTTAACTTGATGGACCCTTCATTACTGTGTAATGCCATGTAATGCCATGTAATGCCATGTAACACCACGTAACACCGGTAACACAGCATAACACCGCGTAACACCGCGTAACACCACGTAACATTGTTAACACCACTTAATGCTGCGTAACACAATGTAACACCACGTAACACAGCGTAAAACTGTGTAACACATAGTAACACCACATAACACCGGTAACATCTATTAACACCGCATAATACCGTGTAACACCTAATAACACCAAGTAACACAGGTAACACCAAGTAACACCGCATAAAACCGTGTAACACCACGTAACACAGCATGAAGCCGTGTAACACCTAGTAACACCATGTAACACTGGTAACACCAGTAACACCACGTAACACCGCGTAAAACCGTGTAACACCACATACACCGCATAACACCATGTAATCAAAGCATAAAACAGCATAATGCAGCGTAACACAGCATAACACCAGTAACACTGTGTAACATCCTGTAACGCCACGTAACTGTATAACACTGTGTAACACCGCAGTAACACCACACAACACCCTGTAAAAATGTAACACTGCATAACGCTGTGTAAAACAATGTAAAACCATGTTACAGTGTGTAACACCATGATATGTCACGTAACATGGTGTAATGCCACCTAACACGCGTAAAGCTGCGTAACTCCATGTGACAAGCGTAAAATTGCATAAAACTGCATAACACTACATAACACTGTGTAACACTGCGTAACACTATGTAACAGCATAAAACCGTGTAACACCACATAAAACCGCGCAAAACCCTGTAACACATGTAACACCGCATAAAACTCTGTAATGCCACATAACGTCACGTAACAGCGTATGACATTGTAACACCGCGTAACACCATGTAACATTGTGTAATACTGGTAACACTGCATAACACTAGTAACACCACACAATGCAGCGTAACACAGTGTAACACAGTGTAAGACAGCATAATAACGTGCAACACGCGTAAAACAGTGTAACACATGTAATATCTGTAACACCTCGTAACACCAGTTATATAGTGCAAACAAGCCAACAAAACTTGCTTTGTACCACCCACAGAAATACCGGTAAAACTGCGTAACACCGATACCACCCACAGAAATACTGGCAACACCGCGTAACACCGATACCACCCACAGAAATACTGGCAACACCGCGTAACACCGATACCACCCACAGAAATACTGGCAACACCGCGTAACACCGGTACCACCCACAGAAATACAGGTAACACTGAGTAACACTGGTACCACCCACAGAAATACCGGTAACACTGCGTAACACCCGTACCACCCACAGAAATACCGGTAACACTGCGTAACACCGGTACCACCCACAGAAATACCGGTAACACTGCGTAACACCGGTACCACCCACAGAAATACCGGTAACACTGCGTAACACCGGTACCACCCACAGAAATACCGGTAACACTGCGTAACTCCGGTACCACCCACAGAAATACCGATAACACTGCGTAACACCGGTACCACCCACAGAAATACCGATAACACTGCATAGCACTGGTACCACCCACAGAAATACATCATCATGTTTACTAACAGTAAATGGTCTTATTAATCCAGCTGCTCCTAAATCATCAGCGTCTTTAATGTACTCTGGCTTTAAAAGTTTATAAGAAATAACCTGTCAGGAAACATCAGGGATATTTTAATACACAGTCTGACTGCCTGTGTGTGTGTGTGTGTGTCTCTTACTCTCACACTTTCTCTCTCACACACACTCAGTGGGTTCATGATCTTCACTCATCTCTTGTTTCTCTCTCTAACCTGTGGACCGTCATCCTCTCTTTCACCCAGACCACCCGTCTCTCTGTCTCTGTCGCTCACACGCGCGCACGTACACACACACACACACACACACACACACAATGGGGTTCATTTCACAGCACATTGCCGCCATTATTTGCCATTTCTACCGATGGCCATAATCATGGAGCCTGAGATGAGTATATGGTGAAATCATTCCCTCTCAGTCAGATCGGCCTGCCCTCAGTGTGTGTGTGTGTGTGTGTGTGGGTGTGTGTGTGCGTGTGTGTGTGTTTAGGTGTGTATTGTGAAAATGTGCATGTGTGTGGGAGTGTACAGTATTCTGGGTGCAACTTCACATCGGCATTCATGTCACTATTTTGACTGTAATTTTTGCATTCACATGCTCTATTGCATGTTAATGTGTGTGTGTGTGTGTGTGTGTGTGTGCGTGTGTGTGCGTGTGTGTGTGTGTGTGCGCGCGTGTGTGTGTGGGGTACTGTGTGCAAGCATGTCCTCAGCTGTTGTTCTTATTGGCTGATATCAAAGCATCCTGCTGCAGAGCGATTGGCTAAAGGATAATTGTCTTTGTAACAGCTACTAACGAGCACGGCAACGAACACGCCAATGAGCATGCCAACGAGCACGCCAAGGAGCACGCCAAGCTACTGAGCTGAGAGCTTTATTCATGTGTGTGTGTGATATACTTTACATATAGTTTGGCATTTGTTTGACATCTAAAGGTGCTTTCAATAAAATGAGTGAATAATTAATGTTCCTATGCTCACACTTCTACTCTGCTCAGTGTTGCAAACTTTCCTTGTAAAGACATTTAGAGCTTTGAGATGCTTCTTTCTACAACTCTAATCCAATTATTCTCATGTCAAACTATGATGAAGTTAAATGTAATTTTTCAAGATCCATCCATCCATCCATCTTCAACCGCTTATCCGGGATCGGGTCGCGGGGGCAACAGCTCCAGCAGGGGACCCCAAACTTCCCTTTCCCGGGCCACATTAACCAGCTCTGACTGGGGGATCCCGAGGCGTTCCCAGGCCAGAGTAGAGATATAATCTCTCCACCTAGTCCTGGGTCTTCCCCGTGGTCTCCTCCCAGCTGGTCGTGCCTGGAACACCTCCCAAGGGAGGCGCCCAGGAGGCATCCGTGCTAGATGCCCGAACCACCTCAACTGGCTCCTTTCGACGCAAAGGAGCAAGGACTCTACTCCGAGTCCCTCACGGATGACTGAGCTTCTTACCCTATCTCTAAGGGAGACGCCAGCCACCCTCCTGAAGAAACCCATTTCGGCCGCTTGCACCCGCGACCTCGTTCTTTCGGTCATGACCCAACCCTCATGACCATAGGTGAGAGTAGGAACGAAGATTGAACGGTAGATCGAGAGCTTTGCCTTCTGGCTCAGCTCTCTTTTCGTCACAACGGTGCGGTAAAGCGAATGCAATACCGCCCCTGCTGCTCCGATTCTCCGACCAATCTCACGTTCCATCGTCCCCTCACTCGCGAACAAGACCCCGAGATACTTAAACTCCTTCACTTGGGGTAAGGACTCATTCCCTACCCGGAGTAGGCAATCCACCGGTTTCCTGCTGAGAACCATGGCCTCAGATTTAGAGGTGCTGATTCTCATCCCGACTGCGTCACACTCGGCTGCGAACCGATCCAGTGAGTGCTGGAGGTCGCAGACCGATGATGCCAACAGGACCACATCATCTGCAAAAAGCAGCGATGAGATCCTCAGCACACCGATCTGCAAACCCTCCTCCACCCGACTACGCCTCGATATCCTGTCCATGAATATCACGAACAGGATTGGTGACAAAGCGCAGCCCTGGCGGAGGCCAACCCCCACCGGAAACGAGTCCGACTTACTGCCGAGGATCCGAACACAGCTCTCGCTTTGGGCGTACAGGGATTGGATGGCCCTGAGAAGTGCCCCCCTCACCCCATACTCCCGCAGCACCCCCCACAGTATCTCCCGGGGGACCCGGTCATATGCCTTCTCCAAGTCCACAAAACACATGTAGACTGGATGGGCATACTCCCAGGCCCCCTCCAGGATCCTTGCGAGAGTGAAGAGCTGGTCCGTTGTTCCACGGCCAGGACGGAATCCGCATTGTTCCTCTTCGATCTGAGGTTCGACTATCGGCCGAACCCTCCTTTCCAGCACCTTGGAGTAGACTTTACCAGGGAGGCTGAGCAGTGTGATACTCCTGTAATTGGCACACACTCTCTGGTCCCCCTTTTTGAAAAGGGGAACCACCACCCCGGTCTGCCACTCCTTAGGCACTGTCACCGACTTCCACGCGGTGTTGAAGAGACGTGTCATCCAAGACAGCCCCTCCCCACCCAGAGCCTTCAGCATTTCTGGGCGGATCTCATCAATCCCCGGGGCTTTGCCACTGTGGAGTTGTTTGACTACCTCAGTGACTTCCACCAGGGTAATTGATGATGGTCCCCCATCAGCTTCCAGATCTGCCTCTACCATAGAGGGCGTATTGGTCAGATTCAGAAGTTCCTCAAAGTGCTCCTTCCACCGCCCGATTACCTCCTCAGTTGAGGTCAACAGTGTCCCATCCTTACTGTACACAGCTTGGATGGTTCCCCGTTTCCCCCTCCTAAGGTGCCGGATGGTTTTCCAGAAGCACTTTGGTGCCGACCGAAAGTCCTTCTCCATGGCTGCTCCGAACTCCTCCCACACCCGCTGCTTTGCCTCCGTCACGGCAGTGGCTGCTGCTCTTCGGGCCCGTCGGTACCCTGCAACTGCCTCCGGAGACCTCCGAGATAACATATCCCGGAAGGCCTCCTTCTTCAGTCGGACGGCTTCCCTGACCACCGGTGTCCACCACGGTGTTCGAGGGTTGCCGCCCCTTGAGGCACCTAAGACCTTAAAACCACAGCTCACCGCCGCAGCTTCAGCAATGGAAGCTTTGAACATCGTCCACTTGGGTTCAATGCCCCCAACCTCCACAGGGATGCCAGAAAAGCTCCGCCGGAGGTGTGAGTTGAAGATCTCTCGGACAGGGGCCTCCTCCAGACGTTCCCAGTTCACCCTCACTACGCGTTTGGGCTTACCAGGTCTGTCCAGAGTCTTCCCCCACCCTCTGACCCAACTCACCACCAGATGGTGATCAGTTGACAGCTCCGCCCCTCTCTTCACCTGAGTGTCCAAAACATGCGGCCTCAGATCAGATGATACGATTACAAAATCGATCATCGACCTTCGGCCTAGGGTGCTCTGGTACCACGTACACTTATGAGCATCCTTATGTTCGAACATGGTGTTCGTTATGGACAATCCATGACTAGCACAGAAGTCCAACAACAAACGACCACTCGGGTTTAGATCAGGGAGGCCGTTCCTCCCAATCACGCCACTCCAGGTGTCTCCATCGTTGCCCACGTGCGCGTTGAAGTCTCCCAGGAGAACTATGGAGTCCCCTACTGGAGCCCCATACAGGACTCCATTCAGGGTCTCCAAGAAGGCCGAATACTCCGAACTGCTGTTTGGTGCATACGCACAAACAACAGTCAGAGTTTTCCCCCCCATAACCCGAAGGCGTAGGGAGGCGACCCTCTCGTCCACCGGGCTGAAGGCCTGCACATTGTCCATCATATGGTAGTATGTGTATTCCACCCTCAGTCGGGCCTTCAGCAGTCCCTCCAGAACCGGTATCAAGTCAACGCTGCCAGCACCCTGAGCCCGGTTCCTGCGCGTCAGCCAGATGGCCAACTTGGCAGAACCAGACAAAAAGTTCATCAGTGTGTGAACGGTCTTCTTTTTAGCACTGTATTTAGGACCAAAGATAAACAAACCAAAAGAAAAAACCTCCCCCAGACCCTGAAACCACCTTTTTAAAAGGTCAGACAGTGCCGACAGCCAAGGACACTGAACAAATAAGTGCTTGAGTTTCTCAACGTGAGAACAGAAAATACACTCCTCCCGCAGCTCAGGATCCAGGTGCGCTCTGTATCTGTTCGTGGCTATTGCCCCATGTACAACCCTCCATTGGAGGTCTGCTGTCCGCTTTTCAATGGGCAGCTTGTACAGGGTACACCAGCTGCCTTTCGGGGAAACTTCTGGACCAAACAACCCAGTCCACTTATACCCCTTTATCCCTGCCAGAGAGTGCAGGTTCAGAACCTTGACGCAGTCCTGATACAGTTCTTTTTTGCTTGCAGACTGAAACTTGTCCATTTGGGGAATTGTAAACATCAGCAACTGACCTCCTCCTTCCTGCCATTCTCCCACAGCTGGGATGACAGTCAGAGAGGGGAAACCATACTCGCCCTCTTCCGTCCACTGGTCGCGCAGAGTATGGTCTTCTGCAAACACTCTCAGAGACTGGCAGGGCAGCACAGACTTCCTCCATCACTCTATTTATCAGCCTGACAGAGGTGATGTTACTGCTCTTTCTCAGGGCAACGATGTTGTCGTCATCTTCATCAAATGGCCCTGTTTGGTGCAGCCAGCCTCTCTGAGCTTGGCCCACAGACTGGCAGACTGCAGTGTTTGAATCCTTTTAAAGTTGTTAAAGAACAAAGGTTCCCCAAACAGCCACATGCCCGGTCTTTCATTTGTGGAGCGAGTGATGTTGAAAATCTGCCATGCCTGCAGTACAGAGGTGTAGAACGCTGAAAGCCCAGAAAGGGCCACGTCCTCAGGCTGCAAGAGGAAGAGCTGTTTGTCGTATCCCAATCGTCCTGCTCTCCTTAGCAACAATCGAGCGATGTCAAGCCAGCTTGGGCCGCAGTTTTAAAGCAGTCTTTATGCAGTCTGCAGTCTAAATGAGGCAATTTTGGACTGGATGTTTACTAGTCCCTGCCCCCCTTCAACAACCGGCAGGTAGAGAGCTGCTGCCCGGACCCAATGCTGGCCAGACCAGAAAAAAATCCAGGATGGCTCTCTGAATGTCCTCTATCAGGCCTCTTGGTGATGTCAGCGCAACAAGTTTGTGCCAAAGAGTCGAAGCGACCAAGTTATTTGCAACCAGAACTCTTCCCCTCTACGACATCTGGGGTAGCAACCATTTCCATTTAGACAAACGCGTGCACAATTTCTCCCTAACTCCCTCCCAGTTCTTCTTTTGAAAGCCATCTGTGCCCAAAACCCCCCCCAGCCCTTTCAGGCCCTCCCCCCCCCTCAAGTCCTCCAGGCAGACTGGGCACCACCTGATCCCTCCACCGCTCCATCAACAAGGCATCACTCTTTGCCCAGTTCCCCTGTGCAGTTGAGGCCTTTTCATACAGGGACAAGGTATCCTGCAAACATTGAACGTCCTCCTGGCACGAGACAAAAACACAAACATCATCTGCATAAGCAGAAACAATAGGAGGACGCTCAAAGCTAGAGGACCCAGGCAGTGAAAGACCACTGAGCCGCCCTCGCAATCTACACAGCACGGGCTCGATGGCTAAACTGTAGCGTTGTCCTGAAATAGGATAGGACAACCCTGCCTTAGAGGAATCGGCCAACTCAGCCCTGCCCCCATCTTCACCATACATTGTGCACAAACAACCCAAGCCAGAAAACCATCGCCAATACCAAAAGCCCTAAGTGCAGAAAACAAATAAGTGTGATCCACCCTGTCGAAAGCCTTCTCTTGGTCCAGATAGACAATCCCAAAATTAACATCGTCCGATCTACACACATCAAGCACATCTCTTATGAGAAAAATGTTGTCCCTGATTGTCTAGTGAGGAACACAATAAGTTTGGTCTGTATGTACAATCAGTTCCAGGATGTCCTTAAGTCTGTTCGATAAGGCTCTGGAAAGCACCTTATAATCTGAACAGAGAAGGGCAACTGGCCTCTAGTTTTTGAGTAAAGCCAGGTCTCCTTTCTTGAGCAGCAGGGAGAGCACTGCTCGCTGACAGGAGACAGGAAGAAAACCAGTTCTAAGACACTCTAACAAAACACAATGTAGATCAGGCCCAAGGGTATTCCAAAAGCGCTTATAAAAGTCGGTGGAGAGACCATCAATCCCCGGTGCCCGTCCTGATGCCATCTGGTTGACAGCAACTGTCAACTCCTCCAGAGTCAGCTCACAGTCCAGAGCAGCTTTCTCCTCCGGGCTGAGCTGAGGAAGACCTTCCAGGAGCTCCGTGCGACACTCCATCTTGCAAGGTTCTGCCCCAAAGAGGTCAGCGTAAAAGTCCATCGCATGGCCCCTCCTCTCACCTGGACTGGTGGTCACTCTGCCTTCTGGGAGCTTAAGGCAGATCATCTGCTTCCTCTGCGCCACCGATCTCTCCAGATTGAAAAAGAACGAGCTTGGGGCATCCATGTCTTTAATCTGGAGGAAGTGAGACCTGACAAGAGCCACCTTGACTCTCTCCTGCAGGAAGGAGCTCAACTCCAGCCTCTTCTCCTGCAGCAGATGACCCGTATTGGGATCTGAGTCCTTATGTAACCCCTTCTCAATATCCCTAATGCCGGCTCCAAGCTGCTGGACTGCTACGTTAATCTTACCGTGGAATGGGAGGTGTACTGCTGACAAAAACACAAATGTGTGCCTTTCCAACCTCCCACCACAGCTTCAAAGAAACAAAATCAGCTTTTATTTTTTTCCTGTGTTGCCAAAAACACTCAAAGCTCTGGCAGAAAACACTGTCCTGCAGGAGCTTGTTGTTAAAAAGCCAGCAGGAACCCTTTCACTTGGCGATATGATCAGATCCATGCTAACAAAATGGTGGTCAGTGAAACCAACAGGAGTTATACTGCTGGTAACTAATATGGAGTTGAGATTTTGTGAAATGTAGATTCCGTCTAATCTGGCTGCACTCACCCTGTTATTGCTGACCCTCACCCATGTGTACTGTCTGGATTGTGGATGTTTGACCCTCCATGTGTCTAGCTGATCCAGCTGTGTAATGATGGTTTGAAGGCTCTGAGATGACTCAGAGTGACTCTCCACCAATAATAAATTGGTCTTGATGGTACTTCTTCAGCTCATTTTCTAGTAGGCTGAAGAAGCCTACTCTTTATGCTCCTTGATTTGGGGCATATATATTAACGAAACAGAATAAAGAGTCCTCTATTTCTGCCCTGACAACCAAGAGCCCTCATGACCATAGGTGAGAGTAGGAGCGAAGAATGACCGGTAGATTGAGAGCTTTGCCTTCCAGTTCAGTTCTCTTTTCGTCACAACGGTGCAGTAAAGCGAATGCAATACCGGCCCCCCGCTACTCCGATTCCCCGGCCAATCTCATGCTCCATAGTCCCCTCACTTGCAAACAAGACCCTGAGGTACTTGAACTCCTTCAATTGGGGTAAGGACTCATTCCCTACCCGGAGTAGGCACTCCACTGGTTTCCTGCTGGGAACCATGGCCTCAGATTTAGAGGTGCTGATCCTCATCCCGACTGCTTCACACTCGGCTGCAAACCGATCCAGTGAGTGCTGGAGGTCACAGACCGATGATGCCAACAGGATCACGTCATATCGAGTGTAGCATTAGTTCAGGCAGGCCATGATATCAAGCTCTGCTCATTTACAGGCATCAGCTGATAGCAGCCGATCTTAAGCCAGCCCAATCAGCTGATGCATCAGCTGATGGATCAGCTGGTTCCCCTCTATGCATTCATTGGCAAATTTCATACAAGGCGCCATATTTAAACTGCTTCTACAAGCCGCTCGCACACATGAGAACAACCACATTTTCCACGTACAAGCTTCAACTTACCCTGCTGCCCGTCATGTCGATTTATGTCCATGATGAGGTCCCATGACTGGACGACTGGGCTATGGAGTCACAACGACAGCAATCCGAGGCAGAGGAAGCCATCGGCGAAAAGAGCCCAGTCCCTATCCGGATAAGTAGACATTCAAGTTCTGCTCCCACCATTTCTGAATGGCCAGTGTCCAGGCTCTTAGAAGTCCTGTTCGAAAACTACATCACGGCTCCAGTCGGTTCTTCTCATGAAGAGCTTTTTTAAATATTTTTGGAAAGTGTCCATGGCGAAACTCCACCAGCAGATCTTTCCAAATCCTGCGCTCCCATGAAAGCCGCTGAGAAAAGGAGACACAGTTCCCTAAACTCCGCTGCAGTCCCAACTACGGCCGCTGAGCCGCCTTCCAAAAGAGCATGAGATCCAGCGGTCCAAGCCCCGGTCCGAGCTCCAGCGGTCCGAGCCCCAGTCTGAGCTCCAGCGGTCCGAGTTCCAGCGGTCCGAGCACCGGTCCTAGCTCCAGCGGTCCGAGCCCCGGTCCGAGCTCCAGCGGTCCGAGCCCCGGTGCGAGATCCAGCGGTCCGAGCACCGGTCCTAGCTCCAGCGGTCCGAGCACCGGTCCGAGCTCCAGTAGTCCGAGCCCCGTTCCGAGTTCCAACGGTCCTAGCTACAGCCCTGGCAGTTGGCTCCGTGGACCAGGAGGACAACCCTGTCATGACAGCTCTATCCAGCATCCAGTCGTCATTCGCCAATATGAACTCCAGAATCCAAGCTCTGGAGTCCGTGTTGGCATCTCCAGCAAGCCGGGTTCTTCCGAACACAAACAGGCCATCCACCTCAACGGCTGCTGCACCACCAACGTGGTCTGCGTTCGCGCCGCAGATCGATGACGTCATTCCATCGAGCTTTGATGACATCACAGTTCCGCGGAGATCTCTGGGAAGTGCAGTCCAAATCTCCACTGGGGTCCAATTCTGCTGCAATCTCTCACAATCTGAGAAGCCAAATCCTTGTAGCCATCCTCCATAAAGGGTGCTTTGGCCCTTATACAGACCTCTTATTAGAAACTGTTTTCCTCACAGCATTTTTTCAGGTTTCTTAGAGGTGGCGAGTTCACTACATGCATTAAATCTTTCGATCCTTCGCATATCTCACTATAGTTGACGCAACCATTAACACTCACTATTTCACCATATATTTTAAAACACTCAAGACTGATAGAAATAGGAAGGAACATTTAAAACAACTTTTTAATCTCTGAGTCTATTTACGCTTTTTGTCCCGTCTTCCATGATCCTCTATCTGAGATGCTGACCTCAAGCCAGCCAACGAGAGCCACTCTTTGTCACAGAGGAGGGGAAGCCCATGTGCTGAGCTTGGTTTGCCTCACACCTTCGCCTCCTCTGCCAATCATGCGGACTGCCACCAGAGCAACACCACGCATTCTCTCCGCATAGGAGCAGCGACAACGGCAGCATTGACAGCTTTTGTCTCCACACTCAAGGCTCTGGGCCGATGGTCATCAACCGTTTATGAACGTTATCTCCGGCTGGAGGCTCAAGCCATCCTCGATGCTCAAAAAGCTATGAGTGCTCTGTACCTTGCTGGCTATATATACTAATTCAGTCAGGACCACTTTAGTCAAAAACACTTATCCCATTTGCAGTAATATATACATTATATTTGGTGGTATGGCTCTGTTCTGGGACCTCCCTGCCCATCCACGCGCATGCATGGATCCACGAGCCTACGTGGTAGCATGAGGCAAGGAGAGCACTCCTCCTTGCCCTTCCATGTTCAGACATGGAAAGCCAAAGGCAGGGAGAGCAGCAGCAAAGACCCCCCTGGGTGCAGAACAGAGCCGGCATCAATGACAACAGAATTGACATTGACACTGTTAAGTCATAAACAGTTAGGGGTGGGCGACACATCGAATATAGTCGATGTATCGCGGCTTGTCCCCCGCGCGGTACAGAAAACGACTACATCGCGAACATCGAACACAAATTGTCATGTAATGTTTCCAAGCCAACCCTTTTTGTATGAAAGATTAAAATTGTTCCAAGAACCACTAATGAATATCAACAGAAGGTTTTAATGCAGACATATGCTGCAGGGACTACAAGAATCATAATATTGGTGTGATTGTATGCATCAAAGGGTTAAATTGAGCATTTATGAAGTGCTTAGAGGATATTTGAAAATATTGCGATATATATCGTGTATGCGATATAGCCTAAAATATTGCGATATTATCCTAGGCCATACCGCCCAGCCCTAGAAACAGTATTAAAAGGAGGTGGTGGGGGCGCCTGGGTTAGCTCAGTTGGTAGAGCGGGCGTCCATGTATTAAGGCTTGGTCCTGACCGCGGCGGCCCGGGTTCAAATCCGGCCTGTGGCCCTTTCCGCATCCACTCTCTCTCTCCCCCCTTTCAAGACTCTATCCACTGTCCTGTCATAAAAATGGAAAAATGCCCCCAAAAAAATAACTTTAAAAAAAAAAAAAAGGTGGAGGTGGAGGTGGGTTGCGAGCGGCTTGTAGAGGAAGCAGCAACGGTAGGCCGGCTGAAGCAGCTTAAATAAGGCGCCCTGTATGAAATTGACCAATGAATGCATAGAGAGGAATCAGCTGATCCGTCAGCTGATGCATCAGCTGATTGGGCTGGCTTAAGATCAGCTGTTATCAGCTGATAGCCATTGTATGAGCAGAGCTTGACATCATGGCCTGCCTGAACTAACGCTACGCTCGATTTCAGTCAGGACCACTTTAGTCAAAAACACTTATCCCATTTGCAGTAATATATACATTATATTTGGCGGTATGGCTCTGTTCTGGGACCTCCCTGCCCATCCACGCGCATGCGTGGATCCACGAGCCTACGTGGTAGCATGAGGCAAGGAGAGCACTCCTCCTTGTCCTTTCATGTTTAGACATGGAAAGCCAAAGGCAGGGAGAGCAGCAGCAAAGACCCCCAAAACAACCATACCAGGCAATCCTCTCTGGCCTTCCATGCGCTTACATGGAAGAGCTACAGGAGGAGCTAGCTGAGCACCCTGTGAAACCCGTGCAGATCCAAACGACATACAGTGATGCCATCTGCATCTACACAGGTTGCGCCCCTCCACGCGCATACGTGGAAAGCATAAGGCAAGGAAAGCACACCTCCTTGCCCTTCCATGTGCATACATGGAAAGCTAAAGACAGGAGCGCAGCAGCAAAACCCCAAAAATGACCACAACAGTAAAACCTCCCTGGCCTTCCATGCGCTTACATGGAAGAGCCACAGGAGGAGCTAGCTGAGCACCCAGTGAAACCCGTACACTGGTTAAACCAATGCCACTTTCCAGAAGTGACACAGAACACTAATATTACCCCTCCTGCCATTATTATATTATATTATACTACACTACAATACAATTATTGACCAAGAATTGGTTTACACACATAAGATGCATAAAACAATTACAATTTAATATACATGTATGTTATAAACTCAAAATATACTTACTAGAAAATGGACATTATATTATATGGATATAAATGGATTACCTTGTAATATATAGTCATTCTGAACAGCCTTTACTGGCACAAAATACAGTATATCACAGATCACATGGTTAAGATCATATCTACCTGTTTTACAATCTTTGACCACTAGGTGGTTTCGTGCACATGATGCATCCAGATATTAACCCTTTTCCGAACCAATATGCTGGAACGTTTTGATGCTTCATGAAGCTTCAGCTCGCCTGCATCTACACAGGTTGCACCCTTCCACGTGCATACGTGGTTCCACGCGCATACGTGGAAAGCATAAGGCAAGGAGAGCACACCTCCTTTCCCTTCCATGTGCATACATGGAAAGCTAAAAGCAGGGAGCGCAGGGAGCCCCAAAAAATGACCACTCCAAGAAAACCTCCCTGGCCTTCCATGCGCCTACATGGAAGAGCCAGCAGGAGGGGCCAGCAGTACGACTTAATGGAAAGCTAATTAGACTAAAACATATACAGTGGAGCCTTTTGATTCTTCACAGGTTGCAGGCTGAGGCATATGGCTAGAAAGTTAAATGAGAGAGTCAAGCAGATATGCCGTAACATTTACTATATATAGCCAGCAAGTTACTGAGCACTCATAGCTTTTGAGCTTCGAGGATGTCTTGAGCCTCCGGCCGGAGATAACGCTCATAAGCGGTTGATGACCATCGGCCCCAAGCCTCGAGTGTGGAGACAAGAGCTGTTAATGCTGCTGTTGTTTCTGCTCCTATGCGGAGAGAATGCGCAGTGCAGCGTTCTGGTGGCAGTCCGCATGATTGGCAGAGGAGGCGAAGGTGTGAGGCAAACCAAGCTTGGGACATGGGCTTCCCCTCATCTGTGACAAAGAATGACTCTCATTGGCTGGCTTGAGGTCGGCATCTCAGATAGTGGATCATTGAAGACGGGATTAGACTCAGAGATTAAAACAGATGTTCCTTCCTATCTCCATCAGTCTTGAATTTTTTTTTCTTTTTTTTTTTTTTTAAATATGGTGAAATACTGAGTGTTAATGGTTACGTCAGCTATAGTGAGATCATGCGAAGGATCGAAAATTTGGTGCGTGTAGTGAACTCGCCACCTTTAAGAAACCTGAAAATGCTGTGAGGAAAACAGTTTCTAATAACAGGTCTGTGTAAGCACCAAAGCACCCTCTATGAAGGATGGCTGCAAGGATTTGGCTTGTTTCGCTCAGATTGTGCGAAATTGCAGCAGCAGGTGGAAATAATGGACCCTGGTGGAGATTTGGACTGCAATTCCCAGAAATCTCCGCGGGACTGTGACGTCATCAAAGCTCGATGGAATGACGTCATCGATCTGCGGCGCGCGTAGAGGTGATGGCCCTTCCGTGTTTTGAAAGAAGCCGGCTTGCTGGAGATGCCAACATGGACTTCAGGGCTTGGATCTGGAGTCATATTGGCGAGTGACGACTGGGTGCTGGATAGAGCTGTCATGACAGGGTTGTCCTCCTGCTCCAGGGAGCCGGCTGCCGGGGCTGTAGCTCGGGCCGCTGGAGCTCGGACTGCTGGGCTTGGACCGGGGCTTGGACCGGGCCTCGGACCGGGGCTTGGACCACTGGATCTCGTGCTCTTTTGGAAGGCGGCTCAGCGGCCGTAGCTGGGACTGCAGCGGAGTTTCGGGCACTTTCTTTCCTTTCCTCAGCGGCTTTCCTGGGAGCGCAGGATTTGAGAAGATCTGCTGGTGGAGTTTTGCCATGGACGCTTTCCAAAAACATTTCAAAAGCTCTTCATGAGAAGACCCGACTGGAGCCGTGATGTGGTTTTCAACCAGGATTTGTAGGAGCCTGGACACTGGCCATTAGGAAATGCTGGGAGCAGAACTTGAATGTCTACTTATCAGATGCGAGCTCCGGCGGATAGGGAACGGGCTCTCTTTGCCGATGGCTTCCTCCGCCTCGGATGCTGTTGTTGTGACTCCATAGCCCAGTCATCATGGACGGAAATCGACATGACGAGCAGCAGGGTAAATTGAAGCTTGTACATGGAAAATCTGGTTGTTCTCATGTTGCGAGCGGCTTGTAGAGGAAGCAGCAACAGTAGGCCGGCTGAAGCAGCTTAAATAAGGCGCCCTGTATGAAATTGACCAATGAATGCATAGAGAGGAATCAGCTGATGCATCAGCTGATGCATCAGCTGATTGGGCTGGCTTAAGATCAGCTGTTATCAGCTGATAGCCATTGTATGAGCAGAGCTTGACATCATGGCCTGCCTGAACTAACGCTACGCTCGATATGTTACGGCATATCTGCTTGACTCTCTCATTTAACTTTCTAGCCATATACCTCAGCCTGCAACCTGTGAAAAAATCAAAAGGCTTCACTGTATATCGTTTTAGTCTAATTAGCTTTCCATTAAGTCATACAGCTGGCCCCTACTGCTGGCTCTTCCATGTAGGCGCATGGAAGGCCAGGGAGGTTTGCCTGGTATGGTCATTTTTTGGGATCCTGCTGCTGCGCTCCCTGCCTTTAGCTTTCCATGTATGCGCGTGGAACCACATGTGCACGTGGAAGGGCGCAACCTGTGTAGATGCAGATGGCATCACTGCATGTCGTTTGAATCTGTACAGGTTTCCACTGGGTGCTCAGCTAGCTCCTCCTGTGGCTCTTCCATGTAGGCACATTGAGGGCCAGGGAGGTTTGCCTGGTGTGGTCATTTTTGGAGTCTTGCTGCTGCGCTCCCTGCCTTTAGCTTTCCATGTATGCACATGGAAGGGCAAGGAGTGGTGCTCTCCTTGTATTATGCTTTCCAGGTATGCGCGCGGAACCACGTATGCACGTGGAAGGGCGCAACCTGTGTAGATGCAGATGGCATCACTGCATGTCGTTTGAATCTGTACTGGTTTCCACTGGGTGCTCAGCTAGCTCCTCCTGTGGCTCTTCCATGTAAGCACATGGAAGGCCAGAGAGGATGGCCTGGTATGGTTGTTTTGGGGGTCTTTGCTGCTGCTCTCCCTGCCTTAGGCTTTCCATGTATGCACATGGAAGGGCAAGGAGGTGTGCTCTCCTTGCCTTTTGCTACCACTTAGACACGTGGATCCACGTATGCGCGTGGATGGGCAGGGAGGTCCCAGAGCAGAGCCATACCGCGTCAGGAGGTAGCGTGTCGAATCGTGTTAACGCCTGACGCGTGAATCACGCAGCCACCACGCCAGGCAGCCGCCACGCGCTCCTGACGTTCCTGGTGTGTCCGGGCTGCAAGAATTGGTTGATTTCCTCTAAAGAATAGAGATCTGTTAACCTGTTAGAGGTTTCATCCACAGATGTGTCTGACTCAATTCAATTCAATTTATTTTTATATAGCGTCAAATCACAACAGAAGTTATCTCAAGACGTTTTATATATAGAGCAGGTCTTAGACCGTACACCATAGTTTAGAGACCCAACAAGATCCACCAAGCGCGCCATGGCCAGGAAAAACTCCCCGTTTAGTGGGATGAACCGGGAGCAGAACCGGGCGCTGGGTGGGCGACCATCTGCTGAGACCAGCTGGGGGGAGAGAGAGAGAGAGAGAGAGAGAGAGAGAGAGAGAGAGAGATAGAGAGAGAAAGAGAGAAGCCGCCACAATAATAGCATGGCAGCTGTAATAGCTAATACAAGTAGGACTGATAACACAAAACCAGTAGTGGTGGATGGAAAGAGTGATAGTACAACTATCGGAATTGATATCATTGGGTCGTCCTCAGAAGGGCTTTCAAGCGGAGCTTCCAGCTATCTCAGTCCACCATACATCTGGCTAGCTCGCCAGCACTGTCCAGCATCTCTCCTCAGTACGTCCATGTATGTTGGTGTGGGACGTCCCTGTGATCGATGCCCGTGCGTTGGTTCCCGCAGCATCAGCATGCTTGCTAGGAGTTCTTGATCTCTTTGGCAGTGACCGAGAAGTGGTATTCTCCAGGCTGCCACTTTGTCACTAAGTGTTGGTAGTCCCTCGTACAGACGTAGTTTATTAATGATGGTAGCAGTTGGTGTCAAGCAGCCCCCTGACGCGGTAGCAGATTTAGCCACGATACCGGAGACAACCAGATCCAGGTGAAACCCCGCTCCAAGTGTACCCCTGCTCCAGGTATAACCTCGCTCCAGGTGTGACCCCGCTCCACGGTTAGCTGCGAGACAAGGAGGCACAAGGACTCCCGGGAAGGAATGAAGTTAGTAACAACATGGACATGGGACATGAGTATATACAGAAGAAGAGGGGAGCTCAGTGTGTCATAGGAAGTCCCCCGGCAGTCTAGGCCTATAGCAGCTTAAGTATAAGCGTTATCAAAGAGGAAAGTCTTTAGCCTACTCTTAAATGTAGAGACGGTGTCTGCCTCCCGGACTGAAACTGGGAGCTGGTTCCAGAGAAGAGGAGCTTGATAGCCGAAGGCTCTCGCTCCCATTCTACTTTTGGAGACTCTAGGAACCTCAAGTAACCCTGCATTCTGTGAGCGCAGTGCTCTAGTGGGGTAATAGGGTACTATGAGCTCTTTAAGATATGATTGGGCCAGACCGTTTAGCACTTTGTAGGTGAGGAGGACGATTTTAAATTCTATTCTTGATTTTACAGGGAGCCAGTGCAGAGAAGCTAATACAGGAGTAATATGATCTCTTTTTCTAGTTCTTGTCAGTACATGTGTTGCAGCATTCTGGATCAACTGGAGAGTCTTAAGAGACTTATTGGAGCAGCCTGATAATAAGGAGTAATCGAGTCTAGAAGTAACAAATGCATGGACTAATTTTTCTTCATCATTTTGACACAGGATGTGTCTGATCTTTGCAATGTTATGTAGATGAAGGAAGGCAGTCCGTGAGGTTTGTTTTATGTGGGAGTTAACGGACATATCCTGATCAAAGATAACTCCCAGATTCCTTACGGTGGTGCTGGAGGCCAGGGCAATGCCATCTAAAGTAACTATATCATTAGATAATTTGTTTCGGAGGCGTTCAGGGCCAAGTACAATAACTTCAGTTTTGTCTGAGTTTAACATCAGGGAATTGCAGGTCATCCAGGTTTTTATGTCCTAAACCAACTTAGTGCAGTTAATTTAATGCCAATTAAATGTTCCAGTCTCTGTAATAGGATGTGATGGTCAATGGTGTCGAAAGCAGCACTAAGATCTAACAAGACAAGTACAGAGACAAGTCCTTTGTCCGATGCCATTAGAAGGTCATTTGTAATTTTCACTAGTGCTGTCTCTGTGCTATGGTGCACTCTAAATCCTGACTGATAATCTTCGAATAAATGATTGTTCTGTAGAAAGTCACACAGCTGACTGGCAACTGCTTTCTCGAGTATTTTGGAGGTAAAGGGAAGGTTAGATATAGGTCTATAGTTGGCTAGGACCTCTGGATCAAGAGTGGGCTTTTTAAGAAGAAGTTTGATTACAGCTACTTTAAAGGACTGTGGTACATAGCCTGTTAGTAAAGACACATTGATCATATCCAGTAAAGAGGTGCTAACTAAAGGTAAAACTTCTTTAAGCAGTCTAGTTGGGATGGGGTCTAGGAGACAGGTAGATGATTTAGATGAAGAGATCAGTGAAGTCAGTTTGTGGAGATCGATAGGAGAAAAGCAGTCTAAATATATATCAGGTTGTACAGCTGTTTCTAAGGTTCCTAAGTTTGAGGATAAATTGGTACCAGTTGACGGTAGAAGGTGATTCATTTTGTCTCTAATAGTTAGTATTTTATCATTAAAGAAACTCATGAAGTCACTACTACTGAGGGTTGTAGGAATACATGGCTCAATAGAGCTGTGACTCTCTGTCAGCCTGGCTACAGTGCTGAACAGAAACCTAGGGTTGTTCTTATTTTTCTCTATTAATGATGAGTAATGGGCTGCTCTGGCATCACAGAGAGCCTTCCTATATGTTTTAAGACTATCTTGCCAGACTAAATGAGATTCTTCCTGTTTGGTGGAACGCCATATCCTTTCCAGTTTCCTCGATGCTTGCTTTAATTTGCGTGTTTGAGGGTTATACCATGGAGCTGACTTCCTTTGTTTTATTAACTTCTTTTTTAGAGGGGCAACAGAATCAAGTGTGACTCGCAGTGAGTCTGTAGCACTATCTACAAGATGATCAATTTGGGTGGGGCTAAAGTTAGCATACGAGCCCTCTGTTATATTGAGACATGGTATTGAATTTAATGCTGATGGAATCGCTTCCTTAAATTTAGCTACAACACTATCGGATAGACATCTAGTGTACACACTTTTGTCTGATGGTGTGTAGTCTAGTAATAAGAGTTCAAAAGTGATTAAATAATGGTCTGATAAAAGAGAGGTCTGTGGAAAAACAATTAAATGTTCAATTTCAACACCATATGACATAACAAGGTCGAGGGTGTGGTTAAAGCAGTGAGTGGGTTTATGCATGTTCTGCGAGAAACCAATTGAATCTAATAAAGAGATAAACGCAGTACTGAGGCTATCATTATCAACGTCCACATGAATATTAAAATCACCTACTATAATGACTTTATCTGTTTTCAGGACTAAGCTTGATAGAAACTCTGAGAATTCAGATAGAAATTCAGAATATGGGCCTGGAGCGCAGTACACTATAACAAATAAAATTGTCTGTAGTGTTTTCCAGGTTGGGTGTGAAAGACTAAGAACAAGGCTTTCAAATGAGTTATAATTTAGTTTAGTTTTAGGGTTTATTAATAGGCTTGAGTCGAAGATGGCTGCAACTCCACCTCCTCGGCCGGTGTCTCGAGGAATGTGAGTATTAATATGACTCGGGGGAGTGGATTCGCTTAGGCTGACATATTCTTCATGACACAGCCAGGTTTCAGTAAGACAAAATAAATCAATGTGATTATCTGATATTAAATCATTTACTAGTAGAGCTTTAGATGACAGAGATCTGATATTTAAGAGTCCACATTTAATTCTCCTGTTTTGTTGCTTTATTGCAGTGCTAGTGTTAGATTTGATTAGATTATTATGTTTAACTCCTCTTCTGTTTACTTTTGATTTAATTAATTTAGGTGGGGCAGACACAGTCTCAGTTAGGTTTGGGGTTAAGTTATGGGTGGGTAACTGCTCTAGTGGAAGCACAGAGAAGTGTGTAAGACTACAGCTCTGCGTCCTGGAATGACCTCTGGTTTGTCATGGATTTGTTCCACTAACAATCTTGGTCAGATTTCTGGATAAGAGATCCGCTCCATCCAAAGTAGGATGAATGCCGTCTCTCCTAATCAGACCAGGAGTCCCCCAGAAAGAGTTCCAATTGTCAATGAAGCCCACATCGTTTGCTGGACACCACCTCGACAGCCAGCTGTGGAATGACTTCATGCGGCTATACATGTCGTCACTGGTCAAGTTGGGGAGGGGGCCAGAGAAAACTACAGAGTCCCACATTGTTTTTGCGTATGTACACACCGACTCCACATTAACTTTAGTGACCTCCGATTGACGTAACCGGGTGTCATTACCGCCGACGTGAATAACAATCTTACTGTATTTACGCTTATCCTTAGCCAGCAGTTTCAAATATGATTCAATGTCGCCCACTCTGGCCCCCGGGATGCAGTTAACTATGGCAGCTGGCTTCGCTAACTTCACGTTTCTCAGAATAGAGCTTCCGATAACCAGAGTTGGTTTCTCAGCGGGTGTGTCGCTGAGTGGGGAAAATCTGTTAGAAACGTGGAGTGGTTGGTGGTTAACCGTGTGCTTCAGCTTACGACTATGCTTCCTTCGGGTTGTCACCCAGCCTTCCGACTGCTCGGGGGTTGCTGGGGGACGGATAGCAGGAGCTACGCTTGGTCGGCCCGCACCGGCTAGGGGCTGGCTAACTACAGTAGCTAATGATAAAGTTTCCATGTAGCGGAACCGGGCTTCTAACTCACTAACCCTCGCCTCCAACGCAGCAAGTGCACTACATTTAATACATGTACCATTATCACTAAAGGAGGCAGAGGAGTAACTAAACATGAGACACACAGAGCAGGGGAGAGCAGGAGAGGGAGAGAGAGAAGCCATCGCTAACTGCTAAGCTACTGCTATGCTACAGTACGATAGCCCAGCTAGCGTTAGCAGAGCTGATTATGTGCGATTATCGAGAAGTCTCTAAAAAGGAGCGAGTTATGAGTGCTTAAGCAGAAATAGTGTAAGTATAAATGTAGCAGGTAATTAGCCGCTGTAATGAAGAGCAGAACTATATTGCCCTGGATGTGCTAGAGCAGCTACAGAACACTAACAGTACACAGAAAGACAGGCAACCGGAAATGATGCAATACGCTTACCACAAGCACGTCAGCACCTCAGAGTCATAATCCATGTCGTCCTCACATGACACCTGGCTGTTGGACACAACCTGTCCTTCATTAATGTTCACAGTGTGATCTCTGCCTGCAACACCTGTAGAAGCTGCTTCCTCAATATTTAATTCTGGCTGTGAACATTCTTCAGTATTTACAGACTGAGAGCTGATGTTCTTTGCAGCTACAGAAGCCTGTTGCTCCTCAGTGTGGCTCTGTTTCTCCACCTCTTTCTCATTAAATCCACCGACAAACATACCAAACAATAAACAAACAACAACGTAGTAAACTAGGGGAGCAGTACTACAGGTGTGTGTATTCAGGCGGTGTGTTGTACAGCAACCTAGTATACTAGGGGAGCAGTACTACAGGTGTGTGTATTCAGGTAGTGTGTTGTACAGTAAAGTAGTAAACTAGGGGAACAGTACTACAGGTATGTGTATTCAGGTAGTGTGTTGTACAGTAAAGTAGTAAACTAGGGGAACAGTACTACAGGTGTGTGTATTCAGGCGGTGTGTTGTACAGTAAAGTAGTAAACTAGGGGAACAGTACTACAGGTGTGTGTATTCAGGCGGTGTGTTGACCTCTGGTTCTGCTGTTTTTATCACAACATGTATGCGGTACACAAATATGCTAATAAATGCATAATCCTTCTCATGTGCGTACATGTACACAGATGATTACTCAGTTCTACACTGGTAAACACACACCACACGGACTGGGAATGACCTTTGACCTGTGCTGCTACGAGGATGTTTTTTTTGGAGACTGCTTACACACACACACACACACAGGAAGTGACACCGCGGTGACCCTGTGCTCTCCTTGCTGATGCTCCCTGCAGCTCCCGGTAATAGAAAGATGAGACAGGAGGAGAAGCGACCACCGGGCCTCCCCGTAGGACCAGTAGGCTGCTGCGTACCTGACAGGTGTTCCTAAAGGTTAGGAGGCAGAACACTGATCATCGGACATCCTCTCCTATTGTTCCACTTCTGATTTCGCCCCAGATTGTCTGCAGCAGTTCCATTTTGTGAAACTGTCCCATTTGTATGTATAGTAGTACGCCTGTTGTCTTGTTCACAGGGAGGGACAGATGGTGAGGTCAAACAGGACAAGAGGAAAGGCCAGGTGTGTTTACAGTGACAGTCAGGAAATAGATTTAGGGCTCTATGATCTCTGCCATGTGGAAAACATCCGATCACAGAATCTGATGATACAAATGTCATCAGCTGTAAAACCAGGAATAACCTGGAATAACCTGGAATAACCTGGAATAACCTGGAATTTACCAAAATGTTGATGCAGTTTATGAAAATCTGGGTTTTGCTGCCGTTCTGCGCCGACTACCAGAAAAACTCTACTACTATGTTTTGTTTTCATTTCCAGACGCTGCTTCCAGACACTGCTTCTCTTCTCCGTGCCAGCGTTTCACCGACAGCGAGCTCAGCTGTCGCTCATGCACACATTGATGTGGAAGAGATCCTCTTAGACGACTAACCGAGTTCACACTAGACCACTTTAGCCCTGATTTTACACTCGCCAACAGTTTCTGGAGCTTCCTGACCAAAACCACAGATCATAAGCAAACTGGTGTTGGCTCGGTGCTTGCCGTTCAAAGATGTGAGCCGAGAGGCTCGCCGATGCATCACCCAGCAGGCTAAAGTCTAGTTTATGGTCGCCGTGGTGAAGGTGAGCCAGATAATTATGTAGGAACTGTAGCAGCCAGGGTTCTGCGTTCACTGTCTCCAGTTCACCATCAGGAGAGTTACTGTAGCAGCCACGATGCTGCGTTCACTGTCTCCAGTTCACCATCAGGAGAGTTACTGTAGCAGCCACGGTGCTGCGTTCACTGTCTCCAGTTCACCATCAGGAGAGTTACTGTAGCAGCCACGGTGCTGCGTTCACTGTCTCCAGTTCACCATCAGGAGAGTTACTGTAGCAGCCACGGTGCTGCGTTCACTGTCTCCAGTTCACCATCAGGAGAGTTACTGTAGCAGCCACGGTGCTGCGTTCACTGTCTCCAGTTCACCATCAGGAGAGTTACTGTAGCAGCTAGGGTGCTGCGTTCACTGTCTCCAGTTCACCATCAGGAGAGTTACTGTAGCAGCCACGGTGCTGCGTTCACTGTCTCCAGTTCACCGTCAAGAGAGTTACTGTAGCAGCCACGATGCTGTGTGTAGTGTCCCAGTAAGTCTCCAGCGCATTATTTAGTTTAGCTGCGAGCTACCTGGCTACTCTGTCAGCGCGGCATTAACGTTAGCGAGTGGCCGACAGACCGTGTGTGTACAGTTTATTTGTCGGTGAATAAATGCTACAACTCCTCAGCTCA
Source organism: Sebastes umbrosus (assembly GCF_015220745.1). NCBI lineage: Eukaryota > Metazoa > Chordata > Actinopteri > Perciformes > Sebastidae > Sebastes > Sebastes umbrosus. Next base: position 1,852,348 of record NC_051269.1, read on the forward strand.
AGACTGGAGCCAACTATCTGTATCTGCATCACCGCTCAGACTCTCTGAAGGTGGGCTGTTAAGGTGGACCAGCTGTTCTCTGAGTTTTGCTCCTTTAACCATTCAACCGATAGCATTAATCAGTTAAAATTCTTAATATCGGTTAACGGTTAAACGGTTAATTATTAACATCCCTAATTTGGTGTCAAATCCTGTTTAGTCAGTGACGATATGAGGACATAAGCAGGGGGAGCCCTGAGCAATGTTGATACGCCCAGCCACAGCGTATTGATTGTGATACAACAGCAGGGTCTTAATCTAACTTAAGTAATCACAAGAAGAAGAAGAAGAAGAAGAAGAAGAAGAAGAAGAAGAAGAAGAAGAAGAAGAAGAAGAAGAAGAAGAAGAACAACAACAACAACAACAACAACAACAACAACAACAACAACAACAACAGGACTTGGTCGACACCAGGGACTGTCAGGGGTCAGACTGGTGGCAAAGACAAAGCCAGGACAGAAAACATATCTTTGACTCAAGCTGAAGAAATAAAAACAGTTAATTAAAGTGGATTCTGATCCTATACAGCTCTACTTCTACTTCTACTACTACTACTACTACAGTACATATATACACTGTACAGTACACTGTGCAATGGCAGCTTCAGGTTTGTTCACCTTTGGAAAACACATTGTTAAATGCCAGTCAATAACCTGGAAGTGCTCAGCTGAAGAGGCTGTTGGCGAGCAGATGTGAGGCCCTGATTGCATTCTAATGGAGGACCAAAGTACCAGGATGGAGGTGTTGTGTCTGTCTTATCTATATGGTAACTAGCTGTGTTGCAAAAACATTGTTATTCTGAACACTGCTCACTTTGTAACTGCTGATTACATGGATCTATCAGCTAGAGAGGCGTTTCCAATTGTTTTTCCATCCGACTGCAATCAACAGATGCTCTCACACACACACACACACACACACACACATAAAGAGACACATGTGCCGACTGCACAGACGTACTCAGACATCTTCATAAATATACCTGTTAGACATGTATTCATGTTTACTATGAGGCAAGAGGTTTGGGTTTCCTTTAGATGAGCATTTCTTAGCAGCACCGTGTCAAAAAACAGCCTCCTCATTCATTTCAATGACAAATCAATAGGGGTGTCACCATTTCCATTCTAAATCGGAAATAGATCAAAATTGGCATTCGATCTCAACCATCGAAATCAAAAGCAGGATTGATGATTATTTTGTTATCTCCGCCCCGCCTAGATGCGTGCGTGTAATAGAAAATACAGCTGGACTCATAACAGCCACCTCACTCATGATTAAAACTATAAACTAGCACAACAATCACTATTACCACCATCAGCCACCATGTTGTGAACAGACACATTACATTACAAACACTAACAAAAGGAACATAAAACAGCAAACTGAAACTACTCAGTCCAGCACTCAGGACTAGGCAGGCATGATGGGAAATGTGGGCCGTCCCTGTCGCTACAGTAATCAGGGGACTTCCTGCATTTTTAGTTAGTTAGTTAGTTTCTTTACTCATAGCTCTTCTACTCTTACTTCAACGTTAAGTCACTGCCTCTCCCGACAGAACAACACCACGGTCGAATTTCAGCCTACATGCACGTTTTTTCAGCTAAACTTTGTTAAATCAGAGCAGCTGTTATTGGTAGCAAAAAGCTAACGGTACTACCGAGCGCCTTCTCTCAGCGTAGAGACTGTGTCCAAAGCTCCGCCTACGCCATCGCTGGCACACATCGATCAGACAAGAGGAACAATCGCAAACGTAAATGAGGTTGGTCACACAGATACTGATATTATAATGATTATATGCTGAGGTGGGTCACACAGATACTGATATTGTAATGATTATGTACTGAGGTGGGTCACAGATACTGATATTGTAATGATTATGTACTGAGGTGGGTCACACAGATACTGATATTGTAATGATTATGTACTGAGTTCAGTTCTATTTTTAAAGAAGAAATTAAATGTGTACATGACAGTTGTCAGGGCATTAAATCAATGATTTGTTGATCATTATCATGAATCAAGAGTTCAGAGTCTAACAATGGCATGTTTAAATTGAAAATCAAATTGAATGGCGCATTTCGAGAATTGGAGAACCGTGACCCCCCTACAAATTGAATACATGCAGATGCACCTACCAGGTTAAACATCTTTTAGCATGCAATTCTTTTATTTAGCTCACAACTGTTGGCCCCAGCGGTATTGATGTTGTTAATGTACAGTGAACATCGTGTTGCTTAAATAATGGAAAGTGAGAGCTCTCTTTTCTTTGAGAATCAGTGTGTTTGATAGGCGGGCGGTTCCATTGACTGACCTCCAGTGACATGGCAGCTGCAGATTGACTGAGGATGGTGGGCTGCTGTATTTAGCTTCTGGGATGTCACAGCAGACGCTAGGGTCGATAGCTGTCGGCGTGGCTTTGGTCCTCCTCGCTAATCCAACCTTTTGACAGCTTTAGTAAATTAGAAACTGTGTAAACTGTGTGTAACATTCGTTCAGTGGGAACCGATTGTAGTACAGTGGATTTAGTTACCCAGTCTTTGTGTTAGCCTTTGGCTTTAGCTTCAACACTGTGCACTAAGACGCATCCTCAGTGATGACCTGGGGTCATCGGGTGTTTCGGGTCTCTCAACATCACACACCCTCGCCCAGGCGACCCGGCCCGGTTGATCAAGCCCTGACTTGATCCTAGCAGCAGCCGCCTAGTCCATTTCACACCGCCTGAGGGGGGTGGGGGGCGCAGCTGAAAGAAGGTTGAAATAGTCATACACTCCACACTTTAGCCACAGGATATAAAGACGTGTAATCCATTCATCCATTGGACTTCTAAAATATATTAACATCTAGATGACTATATCTGACTTTTGAGTATTCCATTAAATTAATAAATCTATCAATTTGGCAGCTTCAACTGGGTTACTTTTAGCCTGGATTAAGTGTTTAACTTCTTCGTATTTGCACTCATAGCCAGATGGAGAAACTCTGGGTTGATTTACTGAGTTGATAGCAACCATCGTAGGACAGCTTAGTGGGATCTTGGTTGTTAGGGTTAGTGAAGCCAAATAACGAGAAGATACCCTGGGTATGTTGAACTCGCTTTGTAGTACAGGCCTCTGGTGGCTTTCTCTGCGGCTTTGCTCGCAGATCGAATGGCCCTCTTCTTTGCCGCCCAGTTGGTTGAGGACTTTTCAGAATGAGTGTCTGGTAGAGTCTCCACAGCCCACCTCTTTGGGCTCACATTGTGTCTTCCAGTCTCTGTCCTTGCACGTCTCCACCCGTTCTTTCCTCTCATTGGCTTCTTCGATATGCTATTCCAAGGGCACTGTGAGTTCCAGCATGATCAGTTGTTGTGTTGCTTCAGAGATGATGATCATTTCTGGCCGGAGAGATGTTACTGTTATGGGCTATGGAAATTTCAGCTGCTTGCCCAGATAGACGAGCAGCTGCCAGTCACAGGTCGTGTGGAGGAGGCCCGTTGTTTTAATTTGTGGTCCAGGCTGCTCTACAGCTTTGACAAAGGTGATTGCTTCTTTGGGATATGGTGGTGTTTGCTGTTGCTAATGGCAGTGGCTATTCTCTCAGCAACCACCTCGAGCACCTGGTCATGGCGCCACCGATAGCGATCTCCCCCCAAAGGCCTTTGGGCAGCTGCTGTGGACATGTTCTAAGGATCCTTTTCCAGAGCAAAGCAGGCAGGAAGGGGTCTCGCTCTTGGCCCATACATGCAGGTTTGCTGGGCTTGGTAGGACATCATAGACAGCTTGAACAAAGGAACTGGATCTGCTGGAAGTCTGCCTGCATGATGTTTGACCAGGTAATCCTGTGCTGTGGTATACTCCATACACCATCTTGTTCACTCACTCTTCCTCTGCGCTGACTCAGACCTCTTCCTGGATTAGATGGGGTCTCTCCTGGTCCTGGGCTTTGCCAAACTGGGTCTTTGGGAAGTAACCCAAGCCTGCTCTGCTGGTTGTTGTGTTTGGTTTGTCCGTTCTGGGCCACTGTAGAAACATGGTTGCCGGCTCCACGAAGAAGACCTGCTCCCTATGTAGGAATAAACGGCTCATTCTACAGTAAGAAAACACAACTTTTATTATCTCTTGATTATACACTAAAGAAAACATACTTATTAATATTATATGCCATTTCTGCCAATAGATCCCCCTAAATGTTCCACACTGCTCCTTTTAGGTTTCTATATCCCGATAGTTAAAACAAATCTACTTACGGGCTCACGGATGAGAAACAAATCTGTGGTATTTGGCTGACAAAATGACAGCGTTTTTGAAAGGCTTTATTTTGTCTTGGATTACATTTGTGAAGCAACAAGCTTTAACAACTGACTGTTGTGAAAATGACAGCTTGTACCACGAAACATCATCACGAGTGGTTAGAAAGGCCTGTCATAACAAATGGAAATATAATCGCTCGCATATGAATTCAAGCAATCAACAAATGCCGCCTTTAAACAACTTCACGGGAAAATTCTGATTTATTTTACGACTGCCTGCGAACATGAGAATTTATAAGGGGCAGCACATCAAAACACAAATGGCAGTGGACCAGTCAGCGTTGGTGGTAATCAGAGGTTGATGTTTTACTCCACATGCTGTACAGTGGGTGGGGGCTCAGAGCAGTACATATTATGGTGCTGTATCTATGTCTGTGATTGACATATTCCCTCCTTACTCCCTCACGTCTTAAGGGCAGTTTGTTGTATCTTTGCATTTTATAGCATTCATTGCATAAAGTAGCTCATTTGTTTGGGGTCTGTAATCTAGAACATTAGGGATAAGATTTTCAACTGTATTTACATCCACATCAGATGGACAGTTAGAAACTGTAGCCCTGTTAAACCACCAAGTCCTCCAGATTAAATACAACATACCCCTCCAGAACAACACATACTAACATTTTCTGATAACCCCTTAAAGCTGCAGTAGGCATCATTGGGCAAAACGTCCATAATAATCTTTCAGCATATTGTAATTCAAGTGTTCTGAGAGAAACCTCTGCACCTCCTCATAGCTCTGTTTTCAGGCTTTAGAACATCTAGCCCGTGACGGGAGACTTTGACCAATCACAGGTCATTTCAGAGAGAGAGCGTTCCTATTGGCTGTGCTCCGGCTGGTGGGCGGTGCTTGGTATTTCCTCATCTGATCTCAACAAGGCTGCCGGGTCACGAACTTTCTCATTTTACAGCTAAACTGTACACTACAAGATGAGTCTGAGAACATTTGAGGTGAGAAATATGCATTACAGTAACAGAATATTGATTCATATTTGATCAGCGCTGCCTAGTTTGACCGTTTGGTCGGAGTTAATCAGTGATTGACAGCCAGCTCTGAGAGACGGCAGACTCCAGATCAGCTCTGATTGGTTGATTCCCTCCGGTCTGTGAAATCTTGCAGATGCCGCCAGGAGCACCAGAGGACACCGGAGGACACCGGAGGACACAGAGGGACATCATATTTTTCAGATTACCTTTCTCCTGCACTACTGTCAGGATATAGTGACCGTTTTATAAAAATAACTGTTTTTAATCATATTTGCTCCATTTCTAAGCTAGGTTTAGGGAAAGATCACGGTTTGAGTAAAACTGAGCACTTTGTGAAGGTTAGAGGACCTTCGTCAATACAATAATAAGCATGTGGTTAAGGATTTGGGATGATCGTGGTCATCCTAAAACTATAACAGTCAAAATAATTCTACTGGGACTAAATAAAGGCTATAAAAACCTTGAACCTAAATTTCTTTCAACATTACTGTCAGATGAACCTCTAAACCCTTTTAGTGATGAGTCGTTTCAGGAAGAGATAGAAAACATAAACCTTTATCAGAGGAAGGTCAACAGGTTTTTACCCTCCATATAGAGAGAGAGACATCACACACACACTCCTGTGTGGTGGTTGTAATGCATTTGGTGATGAGGGTCAGTGACCTTTCAGATCTCCACTGAGGTGAAGGGAATGAATCCAACATGAAGGAGAGAAAGGAGGAAGACAGGGGAAAAGAAACGATATATATAATAATAATACATTTCATTTTTATAGCGCTTTTCTGGAAACTCAAAGATACTTTACACAGATAAAATGATCATAAAACAAGGAAATCAACACACAATATTAATCACACATTAAAAGCATTTCTAAAAAGGTGAGCTTTGATTAGTGATTTGAATGTGGACAGGTTGGTGCAGTCTCTGATGTGCTTGGGGAGTGAGTTCCAGAGGGAGAGGGCGGCTATGGCAAATACTCTGTCGCCCCAGGTCCGGTGCTTGGTTCTGAGTGGTGTGGACAAGAGGTTGGCATCAGAGGAGCGGAGGGAGCGTTAAGGAGTGTGATGGTGGAGCAGGTCTGTGAGTAAGGAGAAGGAGTTTGAACTGGATGCGTTGTGGGACAGGGAGCCAGTTGAGGTTCTGGAGGACAGGGGTCATGTGGTCACGGGACCGGGGATTGGTGAGCAGATGGGCAGCAGAGTTCTGGATGTACCGGAGTTTATTGAGGACTTTGGATGGTGAGCCGTAGAGAATGCTGTTGCAGTAGTCGATTCTGGATGTGATGAAAGCGTGGATGAGAGTTTCGGCAGCAGAGAAGGAGAGTGATGGGCGGAGACGAGCTATGTTTTTGAGGTGGAAAAAGGCAGTCCTGGTGATGTCGTTAACGTGGTGTTCGAAGGAGAGGTGGCTGTCGAAAATGACTCCGAGGTTGCGGATGTGAAGGGAGGGGCACAGAGTGGAGTTATCGATGGTGAAGCAGAAGTTGTGAGCGGTTTTGGTGAGTGATTTGGGACCGATGATGATCATGTCTGATTTGTCACAATTGAGTTTGAGAAAGTTGATTTGCATCCATGATTTAATTTCAGTGAGACAGTTGGTCAGAGTGGAGTGTGTAGTGGGGGGATGGATTTAGTGGAAATGTAGAGCTGGACGTCGTCGGCATAGCAGTGAAAGTGAAGGCCATGGCGGCGTATGATGTGACCAAGGGGAAACAGGTAGAGGATGAACAGAAGGGGACCATGGTGGAGAGGGCGGGGGAGGTGGTCAGGTTGCTGTAGATGGTGTACATTTTTGTTTGGAAGAATGAAAGGAAAGCGTTGCACTTGTTGGCTGTGAAGGAACTAGAGATGTTGTCACTGGGTTTGAGAAGTTTGTTGATGGTGGAGAAGAGAGTCCTGGGGTTTGTGGAGCCAGAGTGTAAGAGGTGAGAGTAGTAGGTGGACCGGGCTCTGGAGAGAGTGTCTTTGTATTGTTGAAGGTAGTCCGTGTAGGCTTGGTGATGGACTGTTAAACCGGTTTTCTTGGAGAGTCTTTCAAGCTGGCGCTTACGGGATTTCATATGTTGGAGTTCAGGAGTGTACCAGGGACCTGAATGTGTGAATGAGACTATTTTGGTTTTAATGGGAGCCAACTGATCAAGACAAGAGGACAGTGTGTCATTACAATAGTTGTTGAGGTCGGAGGGGTTATCAGACAGTGGGGGAGGGGAGGCAGACAATTTACTGGAGAGGTAGGCTGAGAGAGCTGAGGGGGAGATAGATTTGAAGTTTCTGAAGGAGATTGTGCGTTTTTCTTTTGGGATGGGGATAAGGATGTCCATGTCCATAGTGATTGCCAGATGGTCAGAGATGTTGAGATTAAGGCTGGAGAGGTGGTGTATTGTGAGACAGGTTGAGCAGACTAAATCCAGGATGTGGCCACGGCTATGAGTTGGGAAGTTGATGTTGTGTGTGAAATTGAAGCATTGTAGCAGTTCCAGGAATTATGTGGCAGGTTTGCAGCCAGTGTCATGGATGTGGAAGTTAAAATCCCCCAGGAGGAGAACGGAGGGTGAAATGGCACATAGCTGGGTTAGAAAATTAGAAAATCAGAGAAGAAGGATGGGTTTGGCTTGGGGGGGGGGGCGGTAGATAATGGCAGTGACCAGGGGAGTGGGACCAGAGAGTTTGAGGGCAAGGTGTTTAAAGGAATGAGTGGCAGGGATGGAGACGGTGGTTGTTTTAATGTCCTTCCTATAAACCTCCCCGCCCCTCAGGACGAGGTTGGTCAGTGTAGGTGAATCCAGTGGGTGTGGTTTGGTTGAGTGAGAAATAGTCCAGGGTTTGTGCCAGGTTTCAGTGAGACAGAGGAAGTCCAGGTTATTATCTGTAATAAATTCATTTAGAATGAGGCTTTTATTGTTTAGTGAACGGCTGTTGAGCAAAGCCAGTTTCAGGTGACGGTGCTTGGTGATGGGTTGTGAGGACTGAGTGAGGGGATGGAGATTGGCCAGATTCACGTGTTGATTGTTGTGATGACGTAATGAGGAAGTATGTGTGCGAGCGGACCAGAGGGAAGGGATGGAGTGTGGGGACGTGAAGTTGTATGTGAAGATAAAGCCAGAGCCTCTGTGTGGAGGATGGCCTCTGTGGAGAAGTCCAGTTTGTTTGAGGATGTCCATGCAGTCCGGAAGCAGGTGGTTGTTGAAGTTATGGAGATCTGAGGCAGAGTACAGCGGTGGCATGGTTCGGTGGCGGAGCGCTAGCACAGGGCTAGCGTTAGCCTGAGACCAAGAGCCGGGTGTCCAGGGAAGGAGAAGCGATGCGGACCCCAGGAGTATCAACGGGATAATCCACAGCATATCCAGCGTCAGCAACCAGCAGTACGGTGGAGAGGAGAGGAAGCTGGGAGAGGCTACTGGTGGAACTCTGGTCTACCTGGTGCGGTGGTGGCTAGCGGTGAGGAGCTACGAGTGCCCGGGGCTGACCACACTGGGACGGGAATACCCCGGAAGGGTAGGCAGGTGGGCTCGTGCTGGCTAACGATGTACCAGTCAGAGACTGGAAAAATGACACCACCGGTAGCAGGGCGAAGTCGTGACGCTGTGAATCCGTCCGGGAGTCCTGGAGCTAGCAAGAGTGGTGGAACTTCTTGCAGGTAAAACTTCTGAGGCGATCTGTAACGCCAGCGTAATCCAGATGAGAATACAAGGCTAGCATGTAGCTGCAGACTAGCAGTATTAACAAACAAGCAAAGTTTTGGCCTCAAAAGTGTAAATTAAACAGCATGGCTTTAAGATCGGAAACGGAGCGGCAACCAAAATGCGCCAGCGTCCGCCGTATTTGATATATTTCACTGTAAGAAAGATGGAGAAGATGAGGAAGTTTCTTTGCTCTTTATCTTGCGTTAAAGAAATTAGTGGCGTTAAAACAAATTTGTGTTAACGCATTATTATCATTATTAAATAAAGACTATTAATAATGTTTACAGTGTATGTGTAACCTTAAACTTTCATTATAAGTAGCGATGAAAGATATTTGCCTGGTAGCTCCAGTATCTCTGTGTCCTCCGACAGCGTCGCTGGGACGGACTTTACTTTGAAAAACTGCTGCTGAGAGAATATTAAAAGAGCTGGAGGAGAGATCAGGAAGCAGCCGGTACACTACCTGGTGTGTGTGTGTGTGTGTGCGTGTGTGTGTGTGTGTGTGTGTGTGTGTTTGTGTGTGTGTGTGAAGGGCTCCTTTGAAAACAGATGAAAAGTGCTGACATGGCCGTCATCCTGGCTCTCTACACTCTTCTTCACTCACACTCAGATATCAGATATCACATGAAGACACACTATCTCTCTCTCTCTCGCCCTTTCTCTCAGCCTCTCTCTCTCTCAGCCTCCCTCCCTTTCTCTCAGCCTCCCTCTCTCTCAGCCTCCCTTTCTCTCAGCCTCCCTCCCTTTCTCTCAGCCTCCCTCTCTCTCTCAGCCTCCCTCCCTTTCTCTCAGCCTCCCTCTCTCTCAGCCTCTCTCCCTTTCTCTCAGCCTCCCTCTCTCTCTCTCAGCCTCCCTCTCTCTCTCTCAGTTTCCCTCCCTTTCTCCCAGCCTCCCTCTCTCTCTCTCAGCCTCCCTTTCTCTCAGCCTCCCTCTCTCTCTCTCAGTTTCCCTCCCTTTCTCCCAGCCTCTCTCTCTCTCTCTCTCAGCCTCCCTCTCTCTCTGTCAGCCTCCCTCTCTCTCTCAGCCTCCCTCTCTCTCTCTCAGCCTCCCTCTCTCTCCGTGTAGCACCTGTGCTTGATGTTGTGAAGGTGCTCTGTGGTAGGATGGGGGAGGTTTTCTCTGAGGGTCTGTATATTCTGGGACCAATGTACTCATTCAGAAAGAGAGTGAAATGTGTGCTGCTAAACTTCCTTGTGACGGAGTAGCCCTCACTGACTATGGGCAGCGCACATTTCTCCGCTGCGCCGCTGGCTGCAGGCAGCGCGCGCGCACACACACACACACACACACACACACACACACACACACACACACACACACACGCCAAACATTTCTCCGCTCCCTTCCTGATTCACTCCGAAGTTGAAACACATCGCGACATATCCCTCTCCCCTAAACTGTTTGTCAGTAGTGCGACCAAAGGTGCACACTTGATTGTTCTGCTGTTTCCTATACGCATATATTCACACAGACATTATTCTCACTCACCAGTTGATGAAACGCTGCCTGTCCATCCTCTCATCATGTCCATCCTGTCATCACGTCCATCCTGTCATCACGTCCATCCTGTCATCAGGTCCATCCTGTCATCATGTCCATCCTGTCTTCATGTCCATCCTGTCATCATGTCCATCCTGTCATGTCCCATTCATGGATTTGACGAGCGAAACAGGGCGTAACAAGTTTCCCTGTTAAAAAGAGCGTCCTCGCACGTTTTTGAGATCATGTGATCAGCATAAATATGTTTATTATTTTTCATTGTGATTTTGTTGTAAATTAACTTGTTTTGGTGGGGGGGAGGGGTGGGGGGATGTTTAGACAGAGGTATATAATTTATATGTAAAATATGCCCAGGTTAAAGGGGCTATAAATATCTTCTCTGCTGATGAATGTTGTTAATTGTTATTTTTCTATGTAAGTAATACGTCTGGGGGGGGGGGGGGGTGACTGTTGGTTTAAAAGGGGGTCATCTTGGCCAGCTGAAGTCAGTCTGATCTTGGAGTGGTTACAGAGAAGGTAACACTCAGGAAGGTAACATATAGATTGCATTGTTTTTGCCTGTTCTGAAAGAGAAGCATGGAGTTATTGTGGAACTCTATTTTCAGTTCTATTTGATGTTTTGTACAGAGCTTATTTTCTAGTTTTTCACTTTTTGTAAATATTAAGCACTGTTTGCACTTTGGGAGGTCGGCATAATAAAAGGGACTAATACAACGTTTTCCGACTACGCCAGTGTTTTCATGTTGTATGGAGTTTTGAAATAGAACCCCGCGACATTCCTGTTTGGCCACATGGCTGACCAGGAGGAACCAGGTGAAGGGGAGTGGGCCTGTTGTAGAGTGATGTAGTTCAGGGGGCTGGTCACTGCGCGCCTTAGAGCACAATATGCATACTACACGCTGGTCAATGATATGGTGGGGTTTCAGAGTGTGTGGGGGGGGGGGGGGTAGAAGGGGTAGTCTCAACCTCCCTCTCTCTCTCTCAGCGTCTCTCTCCCTCTCTCAGCCTCCCTCTCTCTCACTCAGCCTCCCTCTCTCTCTCTCAGCCTTTCTCTCTCTCTCAACCTCCCTCTCTCTCTCTCAGCCTCCCTCTCTCTCTCTCAGCCTCTCTCTCTCTCAGCCTCCCTCTCTCTCTCAACCTCCCTCTCTCTCTCTCAGCCTCCCTCTCCCTCTCTCAGCCTCCCTCTCTCTCTCAACCTACCTCTCTCCCTCTCAGCCTCCCTCTCTCTCTCAGCCTCTCTCTCTCTTTCTCAGCCTCCCTCTTTTTCTGTCTCTCCCTCTCTCTCTCTCTCAGCCTCCCTCTCCCTCTCTCAGCCTCCCTCTCTCTCTCAGCCTCCCTCTCTCTCTCAGCCTCCCTCTCTTTCTCAGCGTCCCTCACTCTCTCTCTCTCTCTCTCTCTCTCTCAGCCTCTCTCTCTCTCTCTCAGCGTCCCTCACTCTCTCTCTCTCTCTCTCTCTCTCTCTCTCTCTCTCTCTCTCAGCGTCCCTCACTCTCTCTCTCTCTCAGCGTCCCTCACTCTCTTTCTCTCTTTCTCTCTCTCTCTCAGTCTCCCTCAGTAGAAACCAAATGAATTCAGGTTCTCTGGTTCTGTCTAAACTGTAACTCTGTCTATCAGTCACACTCCATCTTATCATCTGTTCTCTCTAGCAAACAGCTTGCAGACACACATTCTGAGTTGATATGATTAGTATGGTTCTCACACACACACACGCACACACACACACACACACACACACACACACACACACACACACACACACACTCTCTCTCTCTAATCATATTAATCTAGCCAATAGCCCAGATCGATGGTTTCCTCCCTCTGGACTGATGGATGTATTCAGAGCAGGTACAGACATGACTTCAGTATTCAAGCTATTACCACTGTGTACTTAAAGCTGTTTTACTTTATGACAGAAACATATCTTAAACATTTTGAAGACAGTGGATTGTAATTTTGAATTGTGTGTAAGATACCAACCGGTTAGTTGTTTTTTACGTCGGCTGCTAAAATTTTGTATATTGACACTTTCTACAATATGTCCGCATGGCGACCTGTCCTCCACACCCGAACTGTCTACAACTCCAGGAATACAGGACTGAAGATAAAGACCAACAACTATTTGCTAAGTGAATAATAAACTACTATCAACCCGGTCTCAACCAACTCCAATGTCAACACATCTGCGTCATTATGAGACGGTCAGAGCAACAGACGTAGATTAAACAGGACATCTCTTACACCACTGTACCCTGTATGCTGCTGCTAAATGACCATCTCTGTATGTCTGCACACAGGCTAATCTACTACACAGGCTAATCTACTATAGCTGTAGGCTACTGGCTGGATATCTATAAAGCAACCTAGATGGGGACATACTGTTAGCTAAAAAAAAAAGAATCTGTCTGGAGCCACAAAACATTTGAGCATTGTGATGAAGGTAACACAGTTTATAGTCTAAGTATATAGTATATAAGTCTAATGCAGTGAGGGCCAAGGAGGAAATGTACTACGGAGTATTAGGGCCACATTGAGGGAAAAAATCAGAGATTTCCTGAATAAAGTCATAATATTACAAGAAAAAAGTCGTAATGTTACGAGAATAAAGTCATAACGTTACGAGGAAAAAGTCATAACGTTACGAGAAAAAAGTCGTAATATTATGAGAATAAAGTCATAACTTTATGAGGAAAAAGTCGTAATATTACGAGAATAAACTCATAACTTTGCGAGAAAAAAGTCGTAATATTACGAGAATAAAGACATAACTTTACGAGGAAAAAAAGAAAATGACACGTAAAATTACAACATTACTAAATCTCAGATTTATTTTTTTTCCTCAATGTGCCTAATACTCCGTCGTACCGTCTTACCATAGACCTACAACAATACAAATAAAAATTAAAATGTAAACAAAGAAACAGTTAATCATTTCCACTTTTAAAAATCCACAGGGAGCCACTGGAGAGGGGCTAAAGAGACTAGTGTAGGCCTGCCATAGGCCTACACTAGTGATGTCATCATAACAGACATTTAGTAGTCGATACCAATACCAGTGATATTCCACGATTCTCTACAAATTCAATACTACGGTTAAAAACAAAAGTAAAATAATAAATCCCTTTAACATCCACTCCTTTATTACCGTTTGTATACTGGTTAGGAAGTCAAACAGGTCTACCTACGGTACCGCCAGGTATCAACATGCTTATATATTACATTGGTATCAGAGTAGCGTGGTGTAATGGTTGCGTACCGAGTGAATGGTCAAGTGACGGAGAGAGAGATGCGCTGAGAGCAAATCAGCTGTTTGGGTGATCATCAGAGCACCCCACTCGTGGAATGAATCCGACGCATTGTTCAGGATTATGCCTCTGGGACTGAGGGGACAGGTGGTGGAACTGGGCTCGCAGGTGATGTCGGTCTGAGCCGTTCAGGACCGGGGACAGGTGGAACGGGCATCGCGGCATTTAGATCTCTTCATTTTGAGAAATGGTATGTTTTATGGTTGTGATGTTGCTCGGGGAGTGCAGGGCGCGATTTGACACAGACGGACCTGCTGAATGTCAAACGCTCCGGTGCGACCCATCAAAATGGTCAGTCGTTCTTGACAGATCTTTGGTCGCATATGGCAAAGAAAACGGTCGCACTTTGGAGCCCTGCATTGCTGATTGAAGACAATGAAAAATGAAATGGATGATGTTGCGGTGTACATTGAAATTACTGGCGGCGAATATGAATATAATCTAATTCATCTTTGTTGCTAAACACTTGAAACCATGCTCAACTGTCATGATATCACTTTGGCAGTCTAGTGTTTCCTTTTGTTTCCTCTGTTTCCCTGCCCTTTTGTCTCCTGTGTGTTTTTCCCTGGTTTGTCTAGTCTGTCAGTGTGTTGGGAGGTGTGGCCTTCCTTCTCCTCCTCCTCCTTCTCCTGGACAGGCACTGCTGGAGCAGCTGACAGCAATCAACCAATCATCACACACACCTGCAGTATATCTACCCCGGTCTTCCTGCCAGTCATCGCCAGATTGTTCCGTCGCCCTCAGTGGTATTAAACTAAATCAGGCTCCCTAGTATTTTGCTCTTGACTTTGCTGTTGCTCTTGTTTTGGATTGTTTGGACTCACCTCGTTTTTTGCTCTGTGCTCAGGTCTGTTCACCTGCCAGCTGTGGCTGCTTCCAACCTGCCTGCTCACTCCTGCACTCTGCTCCTCCTCAACCTGGAACCCTGCTTTAGTTAATTCCTGCCTATTCACTCTCCGACACCATTCCACCGCTCGGAGCTTTTTGTGGATTCATCTGTTCCTCCGGAAGGATTTCTGGACACCCCCTCCCCGTGCCCCCCATTCCGTATATTAAGTATTGACTTTGTTACTGCATGTTTCGGACCTCCAGGATCTCCAGCCCTGTTCATTGAACATTTAATATTGTGTTAATAAATGATCTTTGTTCACCTTTAAGAGAAGTCTGTGTCTGCATTTGAGTTCAAGCTATTGTTGCAACCAGAACATAACAGAACAATCTGACCTTCACAATGGACTCAGCAGACACAGATGCTATTCAGAAGGCTGTTTCCAGCCATGGTAATTTATTAGGGCAACATCACCAGTTACTTCAGAGTTTAATGGATACTCAACAAGCTTTAGGTAACCAAATGTCTCAGATGGGAAAATGTTTGGAGACAATCTCAGGCAAATTAGCCCCATCCCCTGCTCTGCCTCCTCCTCCTCCGCCTCAGCCACTCAGAGAATCACCTGTTCCCCCACCTGAACCATATGCCGGTGATTTGGGGAGGTGTAAAGGATTCCAGCTCCAATGTTCTCTGTTTTTTTTCCCGACAACCAGTCACCTTCACCACAGACCAAGCCAAGGTAGCGTATGTTACGGGACTGTTAAGAGGGAGAGCACTGGACTGGGCTGAAGCAAAGTTGGGAAGAGGGGAGATAGATTCTGTGACCTATGATCATTTCATGAGTGAAATGAAGAAAGTGTTTGATCACCCTGTATGTATTGGAGATGCTGCTAAACGTCTGCTTAACCTACGACAGAATCAAAGAAGTGTGGCAGATTATTCTGTGGAGTTCCGGATTCTGGCAGTGGAGGCTGGATGGAATGACGAGGCATTAAGAGGAGTACTTTTACACGGTTTGTGTGAGCAGTTAAAAGATGAACTTGCTGTCTGTGATGAAACTAACTCTCTTGATACTCTTATTAATCTGTCTATAAGACTGGACAACCGTATGCGGGAGAGACGCCGGGAAAGGAACTACAAGTCCCACACTTCCGTGAACTCCTTTGCTGTCACAGTTGCCTCCGGCTCGTCAGAGACTCACAGCACTGGTTCCAGCTCCTCTGCTCAGCCTGATGAACCCATGCAGGTGGGCAGGGCTAATCTCACTCCCGCTGAATGTCAGAGACGGATCCGAGCAGGTGAGTGCATCTACTGTGGTCAAGTCGGACATTTCCTTGCTGCATGTCCTCTCCGCCCAAAAGAGCGGGCTCACCAGTAGCTGTGGGGGTACTGGTGAGTAAAACTGACGTCCCCACCAACACTAGACCACGTACTCAAATACCTGCTAAACTGTGTATGAGTATTATGTCCTTGCCTCTGTTAGCGTTGATTGACTCCGGTGCGGAGCAGAGTTTTCTAGACGCTGAGTTAGTCTCTCAGGCTGGCATCAGCACTGAACCCCTTGAGACTCCTGTCAGAGTATGTGCTTTAGACGGCAAGTCTTTAGCGTTAGTTACTCACCGCACTGAACCTCTGTCTCTCATTCTGTCTGGAAACCACCGTGAGCTAATACAGTTTTTTGTTTTCTCTGCCCCTAAGACTCCTCTTGTTCTCGGACACCCGTGGCTAAAGCTACACAACCCCCAGATCGACTGGTCGACTAGTAAGATTATGGGCTGGAGTAGTTTTTGTCATTCCTCATGCCTGCAGTCTGCTTTACCACCATTAGAGATCAGTGTTGCCTCTCCGCTCTGTGTTCCTCCTGACTTGTCTACTGTGCCCCCTGAATATCATGATGTCGGTGAGGTTTTCAGTAAGGAGAGAGCGTTATCCTTGCCACCTCATCGTCCATATGATTGTGCTATTGAGCTGCTACCTGGTACCACTCTGCCTTCGAGCCATCTGTACAACTTGTCACGTCCTGAGAGAGGTGCTATAGAGACCTACATAAATGACTCTCTAGCTGCAGGCATCATCAGACCTTCCTCTTCGCCTCTAGGGGCAGGATTCTTTTTTGTGAGCAAGAAAGACAAGACTCTCCGCCCGTGTATTTATTTTCGAGGGTTAAACAATATCACGGTGAAGAACAAGTACCCTCTGCCATTAATCAGCTCTGCTTTTGAACCACTACAGGGAGCCACTGTCTTCAGCAAGCTGGATTTGCGGAACGCATACCACCTGGTACGGATTCGAGAGGGAGATGAATGGAAGACAGCATTCAACACACCACTGGGTCACTTTGAGTATTTAGTGATGCCTTTTGGACTGACTGATGCTCCTGCAGTGTTTCAAGCACTGGTTAATGATGTGTTGAGAGATTTTTTTGGACCGGTTTGTGTTTGTCTATCTGGATGACATTTAGATTTTTTTCCTCTGATCTCGCAGAACACCAGCTTCATGTGCGCCAAGTGCTCCAGAGACTACTGGAGAACAAGCTGTTTGTGAAAGCGGAGAAGTGCGAGTTTCATGTCAGCTCTGTTGGATTCCTCGGTTACATCATTGAGAGTGGGCAGGTGAGGACGGATCCGGACAAGATCAAGGCGGTGGCAGAGTGGCCCGAACCTTCCTCCAGACTGTTCCTTTTCGCTGGACTCCTGAGGCGGATCAGGCGTTTTCCTTATTAAAGGACCGCTTTACGTCCGCACCCATCCTGGTGCAACCTGACTCTTCTCTTCAGTATGTCGTGGAGGTTGATGCCTCGGACATTGGTGTGGGGGCTGTTCTCTCCCAACGCTCCAGACCCGATAAGAAGCTACATCCCTGTGCTTTTTTCTCTCGACGCCTGTCTCCAGCTGAGAGCAACTACGACGTGGGAAATCGTGAGTTGTTGGCAGTGAAGTTGGCCCTGGAGGAATGGAGACACTGGTTGGAGGGTTTGGAGATTCCGTTTATTGTATGGACTGATCACAAGAATCTTGCCTACATCCAGTCAGCCAAACGACTGAATTCCCGCCAGGCTCGGTGGGCTTTATTCTTTGGTCGATTCAACTTCACCATTACTTACTGTCCTGGTTCCAAGAACATCAAGCCTGATGCTTTGTCCCGACAGTTTTCGTCTAAGGAGTCACCAAGTGTTTCAGACACCATTCTGCCGGCAGCCTTGGTGTTGGGGACGTTAACCTGGGAGGTTGAGTCAGCGGTTCGAGAGGCTCAACGGGAAGAACCAGATCCAGGTACTGGCCCTACTAATCGTTTGTTTGTTCCTGTGTCAGTTCGCTCCCAGGTCCTGCAGTGGGGACACGTTTCCCGGTTCGCTTGCCATCCAGGGATGAGTAGGACATTGTCACTCCTCAGACGACACTTCTGGTGGGCCACAATGGAGAGGGATGTCAAGGAATATGTCCTCGCCTGCACAGTCTGTGCCCGGGGAAAGACATCTCATCGGCCGCCTGTGGGGTTGCTCCGCCCATTACCCACTCCTGGTCGCCCTTGGTCCCACATTGCCTTGGACTTTGTCACCGGTCTCCCACCTTCTAATGGTAAGACAGTGATACTTACCATTGTTGATCGGTTCTCCAAGGCCGTTCATTTCATTGGTCTTCCCAAGCTTCCTTCTGCACATGAGACAGCTGAACTCCTGACTAATCATGTTTTTCGTCTGCATGGTATTCCCGTGGACATCGTCTCAGACCGTGGTCCTCAGTTCATCTCTCAAGTTTGGAAGTCTTTTTGTCAAGCCCTCGGAGCCACTATCAGTCTGTCTTCTGGTTTCCACCCTCAGACGAATGGACAGTCAGAGAGGGCTAATCAGGATTTGGAATCCGCCATACGTTGTGTCGCTGCTACTAATCCAACTTCTTGGAGTTCACAGTTATGTTGGATTGAATATGCACATAATTCTCTCCCTTCTGCTGCCACTGGTGTATCTCCTTTTGAGGCCTCACTAGGTTACCAGCCACCACTGTTTCCAGCACAAGAAGAGGAGTTGGCTGTGCCATATGTGCAGCATCACCTTCGACGCTGCCGCAAGGTTTGGAGGGACACTATGGCTGCTTTGCTTCAGACAGCTGAGAGAAACAAGAGGATCGCGGATCGTCACAGGACCCCGGCTCCCGTCTACATCCCAGGTCAGAGAGTTTGGTTGTCCTCCAGAGACATTCCTTTGAAGACTGACTCCAGAAAACTGGCTCCCCGTTTCATTGGACCTTTTGAAATTGAGAGAATTATTAACCCTTCCACTGTCAGACTCTTCCTGCCGAAGTCTCTTAGGATTCATCCATCGTTTCATGTTTCTCAGCTGAAACCGGTCCTCACCAGTCCTCTGGTCCCTCCGACCAATCCCCCTCCTCCCGCCCGGATCATTGACAATCAGCCGGCTTATACGGTCAGACGACTGATGGATGTTAGACGTCGAGGCCGGGGCCTTCAGTATCTGGTGGACTGGGAGGGATACGGCCCAGAGGAGCGCTCCTGGGTACCTCGTTCCCGCATCCTGGATGCTGAGATGGTTCGGGAGTTTCATCAGGCTCATCCTGATAAGCCTGGAAGATCGCCTGGAGGCTCTCGTTGAGGGGGAGGTACTGTCATGATATCACTTTGGCAGTCTAGTGTTTCCTTTTGTTTCCTCTGTTTCCCTGCCCTTTTGTCTCCTGTGTGTTTTTCCCTGATTTGTCTAGTCTGTCAGTGTGTTGGGAGGTGTGGCCTTCCTTCTCCTCCTCCTCCTTCTCCTGGGCAGGCACTGCTGGAGCAGCTGACAGCAATCAACCAATCATCACACACACCTGCAGTATATCTACCCCGGTCTTCCTGCCAGTCATTGCCAGATCGTTCCGTCGCCCTCAGTGGTATTAAACTAAATCAGGCTCCCTAGTATTTTGCTCTTGACTTTGCTGTTGCTCTTGTTTTGGATTGTTTGGACTCACCTCGTTTTTTGCTCTGTGCTCAGGTCTGTTCACCTGCCAGCTGTGGCTGCTTCCAACCTGCCTGCTCACTCCTGCACTCTGCTCCTCCTCAACCTGGAACCCTGCTTTAGTTAATTCCTGCCTATTCACTCTCCGACGCCATTCCACCGCTCGGAGCTTTTTGTGGATTCATCTGTTCCTCCGGAAGGATTTCTGGACACCCCCTCCCCGTGCCCCCCGTTCCGTATATTAAGTATTGACTTTGTTACTGCATGTTTCGGACCTGCAGGATCTCCGGCCCTGTTCATTGAACATTTAATATTGTGTTAATAAATGATCTTTGTTCACCTTTAAGAGAAGTCTGTGTCTGCATTTGAGTTCAAGCTATTGTTGCAACCAGAACATAACATCAACTGTGTGTCGTCCAACAGCAGAGTAACAGCACCTCCACCAGCTATAGACAGTCACAGCCCGGACACGCCAGGAACGTCAGGAGCGTGTGGCTGCTGAGTGGCGAGGTGGCTGCGTGATTCACGCATCGGGCGTTCACACCAGCTGCATTTCAGCTGTGTGTCTGCTGCGTTTCTGCTGCTGCAGCTGCTGCTGTCAGCTCTTTCTTTCTACATAGAGTTTGCCTTTTAATGGCCATTTCATTTATATATCACTTATATTTATTTTAGACAGAGAAAGGTTAAGAAACGTGAGGTAATTTGTAAATAATAGTAATAATCCACAATTAAAACTCTGCACTATATTCATTCATGGAGCTCTCCAAGTCACTGCATGTTCTAGAACACTCTCCGGCACATATTTCAGAATAAAAGCCTTGAGTTAACAAATGAAGGAATTCTGTCCACAGAAAAAAATGCTTGAGGGCTTTTATTTTGAAATGAAAGCAGGAAGTGTTGGTTCAAAAATAAGTCTTTACTTTTTTTTCATCTTCATAACATATTCTACAGATAGACATATAAACTGTAGTAATCTTGCTGGTATGATGTCAATAGATCACCTTCACTGTCCGTGACATATTCTACAGATGTTTAGACATGTAAACTGTAGTAATGTAGCTGATATGATGTTAATATACAGTCAATAGATCACTTTCACTGTCTGTTGCTGATGTGAGATGCACACAGTACACGTCAAAAATAGGCGAGACCTCTATTCTCTAGAAGAGACGCAGCTGAGACGCGCATGTGATGCGGAGACAGACGCCAAAATAAAAAACAACAGGTAATGCAGCCGCCACGTGCTCTTGACGTTCCTGGTGTGTCTGGGCTGTCATGCTTATATGTGCCTTCTACAGACCAGAGAGATAACAGCTGCTGCAATCTGGACATTGTGTGACCTACAACAAGGTTTATCACAGTTTTGTAATTAAGTCATGTAAAGACAACTGTTTGTCATACTGTAAGCTTTGCACTAACTTGAACAGAACATGTAGTGTCATACCACACCATGGCCCACAGCAGACACACCACAGACACCAGATGAAGTCAGTCGGGGTATAGTAGCCGATATGTGCCGTGAATGTGAATGAGGACAGTTTGGTATTTTGATGTGGCACTGCACAAAAAGCCCTGATGAAGCACATTTATTTTTCTTTTTTTGGTTCAATTATTTAATACAGCCAACACTGATTTGATGTTAAAAGATTGTACTGTGGTTCCCTACTAAGCTGCCGTCAGCCATTTCAGGAGCAAGTACACTGCTAAATTGTATTCCCAGTGGATGCCGTGATGATGACCTCTAACCTCAGCAACATCTGGTGAGAAAACGATACAAGTTTCTCTGACTTCTCTCTCCTAGTTTGTCTTTCTTGTGCCAACTCCCTATAACTCTCTTTCACTCTAAACTGCTCTTGTTTTCCATTACCCTCTGGCTAGCTCTTGCTTCCTCATCGCCCTCATTCCTGTAGGACTCTCTTACAGTACATGCTTTCTTTTTTTCTCCACTGCTTTGCTGAGATTTAATCAATTCCTCACTTTCTGTGACTTTCATAGCGATGCCAGGCCATCTAATTTAAATGTGAAGCATTTCAAATGTCAATTACAAGCTAATTAAATTAATGGCACAATGTGATGTAGCCGCTTTGCTCTTCTCGCCCTGAGCGATGGATAAATTGTCTCGGCTCAGGAGAGGAAAATGTTTAATAAAGCTGCTGCTAGACTTGCAAACACACACACACACACACACACACACACACACAAAGAAACCTGCACAACCTATAGGGAAGCTGGTTTTAGGGGAGGAGGAAGAGGAAGAGGAGAGGATGGAAGGATGAGTGGAGAGGAAACGTCAAAGGGAAGGGACAAAAAAGAAGAGGAGGCTAAAGTGATGAGAAAAGGAGGAAAGGCTACAAAGAGTATTTGTGAAAGGAGAGAAGAAAGATAGGATAAGGAGGGTAAGGAAAAGAATGGGAGATGAGAGGAATCAAAGATAGGGAGAAAGAGGAGATTAGAAGAGGAAGAAAATGAAATGAGAGAAAAGTAGATATGGGTAAAAAGAAGGAGAAGAGGTGAAAGTGGAGGATGGCTGCAGGATGGAGGAGCAGCAGGACGGACGAGGACAGCAGCAGGATGGAGGAGCAGCAGGACGGTGGAGGACAGAAGCAGGACAGAGGATGGCTGCAGGACGGAGGAACAGCAGGACGGAGGAGGACAGCAGCAGGCTGGAGGAGCAGCAGGACGGAGGAGGTGAGCAACAGGATGGAGCATGGCTGCAGGATGGAGGAGCAGTATGACGGAGGAGGACAGCAGCAGGATGGAGGAGCAGCAGGACGTTTGAGGACAGAAGCAGGACAGAGGATGGTTGCAGGACGGAGGAGCAGCAGGACGGAGGACGACAGCAGCAAGACAGAGTATGGCTGCTGGATGGAGGAGCAGCAGGATGGAAGGAGGACAGCAGCAGGACGGGGGAGCATAAAGACGGAGGAGGAAAGCAGGACGGAGGAGCAGAAGGATGGAGGAACAGCAGGACAGCGAAGGACAGCAGCAAGACGTAGGAGAGCAGTAGGATGGAGGACTGCAGCAGGACGGTGAAGGAGCAGCAGGACAGAGGAGAGCAGCAAGACAGGGGAGGACAGCAGCAGGACGGAAGAGAGAAGCAACAGGTTGGAGGAGAGCAGCAGGAAGGAAGAGAGAAGCAGCTGGATGGAGGAGGAGAGCAACAGGACAGAGAAGCTGCAGGATGGAGGAGAGCAGCAGGATGAAGGAGAGAAGCAGGATGAAGGAGGAGAGCAGCAGGACGGAGGAGAGAAGCAGGATGGAGGAGAGCAGCAGGATGGAGGAGGACAGCAGCAGGACAGAGGAGCAGCAGGCAAAGGAGAGAAGAAGGATGGAGGAGGAGAGCAGCAGGATGGAGGGAGGACAGCAGCAGGACAGAGGAGCAGCAGGTCGGAGGAGAGCAGCAGGACGGAGGGAAGACAGCAGCAGGACAGAGGAGCAGCAGGACGGAGGGGAGAAGCAGGATGGAGGAGGAGAGCAGCAGAAGGACGGAGGACGACAGCAGCAGGACAGAGGACAGCAGAAGAATGGAGGGAGCACAGCAGGACAGAGGAGAGCAACAGGACGGAGGGAGGACAGCAGCAGGACAGAGGATGGCTGCAGGATGGAGGAGCAGCAGGACGGGGGATCATAAGGACGGAAGAGGACAGAAGCAGGACCGAGGATGGATTCAGGATGGAGGAGCAGCAGGACAGAGGAGGACATTAGCAGGACGGAGGAGCATAAGGATAGAGGAACAGCAGGACGGGGTAGAGCAGCAGGACATTGGATGGCTGCAAGACGGAAGAGCAGCTGGATGGAGGAGCAGCAGGACGGGGGGAGGACAGCAGCAGGACAGAGTATGGCTGCAGGATGGAGGAGCAGCAGGACGGAGGAGGACAGCAGCAGGATGGAGGAGCAGCAGGATGGTGAAGGAGCAGCAGGACGGGGGAGGACAGCAGCAGGACGGAAGAGAGAAGCAGCAGGATGGAGGAGGAGAGCAACAGGACAGAGAAGCTGCAGGATGGAGGAGAGCAGCAGGACGGAGGAGAGAAGCAGGATGGAGGAGGAGAGCAGCAGGACGGAGGAGGAGAGCAGCAGGATGGAGGAGGACAGCAGCAGGACAGAGGAGCAGCAGGCAAAGGAGAGAAGAAGGATGGAGGAGGAGAGTAGCAGGATGGAGGGAGGACAGCAGCAGGACAGAGGAGCAGCAGAACGGAGGGATGACAGCAGCAGTACAGAGGAGCAGCAGGACGGAGGGGAGAAGCAGGACAGAGGAGGAGAGCAGCAGAAGGACGGAGGACGACAGCAGCAGGACAGAGGACAGCAGAAGGATGGAGGGAGCACAGCAGGACAGAGGAGAGCAGCAGGACGGAGGGAGGACAGCAGCAGGACAGAGGATGGCTGCAGGATGGAGGAGCAGCAGGATGGAGGAGGACAGCAGCAGGATGGAGGAACAGCAGGACGGTGGAGGACAGCAACAGGACAGAGGATGGCTGCAGGACGGAGGGAGGAGGGCAGCAGGACAGGGGAGCATAAGGACAGAGGAACAGCAGGACGGGGGAGAGTAGCAGGACAGAGGAGAACAGCAGGACAGAGGAGAGCAGAGGGACGGAGGGAGCATAGCGGGACAGAGGAGAGCAGCAGGACAGTGGAAGACAGCAGCAGGACAGAGGATGGCTGCAGGACGGAGGAACAGCAGGACGAGGAGGACAGCAGCAGGACAGAGGAACAGTAGGACTGAGGAGAGAAGCAGGATGGAGGAGAAAAGCAGGACGGAGAAGAGAAGCAGGACGAAGGAGGACAGCAGCAGGATGGAGGAGAGCAGCAAGACGGGGGAGAGAAGCCGGATGGAGGAGGAGAGCAGCAGGACGGAGGAGAGAAGCAGGATGGAGGAGGAGAGCAGCAGGACGGAGGGAGGACAGCAGCAGGACAGAGGAGCAGCAGGATGGTGGAGAGAAGCAGGACGGAGGAGGAGAGCAGCAGCATGACGGACGACGACAGCAGCAGGACAGAGGACAGCAGCAGGACGGAGGGAGGACAGCAGGACAGAGGAGAGCAGCAGGACGGAGGGAGGACAGCAACAGGACAGAGGATGGCTGCAGGATGGAGGAGCAGCAGGACGAGGGAGCATAAGGACGGAGGAGGACAGAAGCAGGACAGAGGATGGCTTCAGGATGGAAGAGCAGCAGGACAGAGGAGGACCTCAGCAGGACGGAGGAGCATAAGGACAGAGGAACAGCAGGACGGAGGAGGAGAGCAGCAGGACAGTGGAGCAGCAGGACGGAGGAGGAGAGCAGCAGGACAGAGGATGGCTGCAGGACGGAGGAGCAACTGGATGGAGGAGCAGCAGGACAGGGGGAGGACAGCAGCAGGACGGGGGAGCATAAGGACGGAGGAGGACAGCAGCAGGACAGAGTATGGCTACAGAACTGAGGAGCAGCAGGACAGTGGATGGCTGCAGGATGGAGGAGCAGGAGGAATGAGGAGCAGCAGGACAGTGGAAGACAGCAGGATGGAGGAGGACAGCAGCAGGACAGTGGAGGACAACAGCAGGACAGAGGATGGCTGCAGGTTGGAGGAACAGCAGGACGGAGGGGGACAGCAGGACAGAAGATGGCTGCAGGATGGAGGAGCAGCAGGACAGTGGAGGACAACAGCAGGACTTCACTGAATGCTGTAGCATTAAGACTTCCCTTCATTGGCCCAAACGGCTCCTATTATTCTTCAACTACAAACTGAAACTGCCCGCGAGGACAGATGTGATGTAAGAGACCTTATTTGATTTTTGAACACCAAGCCAACGAGCATTCTGTCAGTGTAGGCGTCTCTTTTTCTTCAAATTCAAATAAAGAGCAGCTGTTTTCTAATTAAGCTCTTTCACTGCTTTATATCCTGTTGAGTTTGTTACCCAACATGTAATTAGCTGGAGTACAGATTTCTGTCTAATGAGCGATGTAAACTTTCCTGCCAGCTGCTCAGCGTTGGCCAGGCCAAGCACACGGCGATCAATACACTGATCATAAAGTGAAATCAAAATGAGCTCTGGCCCTGGGCAGCGAGCTCATTATGTGCAGCTGGATAGGGAGAACACATTCACTGATGTTTCTACATAAATGTTTTTCCTAGAAATCAATAGTGACTGTAGGAACGCCTGCATACGATAACATGTTGAGGCTTCACATGCTCTCTTCACTCATTTCTAGACTTGTGAGGGCTTCTAGGAACACGGACCTAACCCAACCCCAAACCTTACCCCACGTTATAGGCTAACATTCAAACAGCCCTAGAATATGAGGAATAAAATGTTCACTTTATATAAATCTCCTCTCTCCAAAACTCAAACTGGTCATCACAATCCTCTATAGAGTACAGTCTAAGACCTGCTCTATATATAAAGCATCTAGAGATAACTTTTGTTATGATTTGACGCTATTGAAAAATAAATTGAATTGAATTGAATTGAAAGACAGAATTATAAAGAAAGACACTTGATATTAACATATCAATTATGAATCATTCATTCAGCTGCCTGTCAGAAACAAAACTAAACAGAGATTTATGATTTTTTACCTATAACCTACTAACCTACTATAACCTAAAACCTACTATAACCTATAACCTTCTATAACCTATAACCTACTATAACCTATAACCTACTATAACCTATAACCTATTAACCTATAACCTATTATAACCTATAACCTACTATGACCTATAACCTATAACCTATAACATATTAACCTACTAACCTACTATGACCTATACCCTATAACCTACTATAACCTAAAACTTATAAACTACTATAACCTATAACCTATTAGCCTATAACCTGCTATAACCTATTAACCTATAACCTACTATGACCTATAACCTAAAGTATAACCTATTAACTTACTAACCTACTATGACCTATATCCTATAAGCTATAACCTATAACCTATAACCTATAAACCTATAACCTGCTGTAACCTATTAACATATAACCTAAGGTATAACATATTAACCTACTAACCTACTATAACCTATTAACCTATAACCTACTATGACCTATAACCTAAAGTATAGCCTATTAACTTACTAACCTACCATGACCTATATCCTATAAGCTATAACCTACTATAACCTATAACCTATAGACCTATAACCTGCTATAACCTATAACACATAACCTACCTTGACCTATAACCTACTATAACCTATTAACCTACTAACCTACTATGACCTATAACCTACTATGACCTATAACCTACTAACGTACTATAATCTATAACCTACTATGACCTATAACCTATATCATATAACCTACTATGACCTATAACCTGTTAACCTACTAACCTACTATAATCTATAACCTATAACCTACTATGACCTAAAACCTACTATAACTAATAACCTATAACCTCCTATAACCTATAACCTACTATGACCTATAACCTATGACCTACTATAACATATAACCTACTATAACCTATAACCTACTGTAACTTATAACCTATAACCTACTATAACCTATAACCTATAACCTATAACTTATAACCTATAACCTATAACTTACTGTAACCTATAACCTATTAACCTATAACCTGCTATAACCTGCTATAACCTATAACCTATAACCTATTAACCTAGAACCTGCTATAACCTTTAACCTATTAACCTATAACCTGCTACCTATAACCTTTTACGTAACCTACACTAACCTATTACAACCTCATGGCCTCCAGACATCCATATAGGCCCTGATCCCTCAGAGCCACAAGACCACATCTAGTTCCTATTCCTCCATCCTTCTACTGAACTCTTAACTCCACCGCCTGTTTACATGTTAACACACACACACACAATTCAATTCAATTCAATTCAATTTATTTTTGTATAGGGTCAAATCACAACAGAAGTTATCTCAAGACGCTTTATATATAGAGCAGGTCTATGACCGTACACCATAGTTTAGAGACCCAACAGTATCCACCAAGCGCACTGTGGCCAGGAAAAACTCCCCGATTACTGGGAAGAAACCTGGAGCAGAACCGGGCTCAGGGCGGGCGGCCATCTGCCGAGACTGGATGGGGGGATAGATAGATAGATAGATAGATAGATAGATAGATAGATAGAGAGATAGAGATAGAGATAGAGATAGAGAGAGAAAAGCAGCCACAATAGTAGCCTAGCAGCTGTAATAGCTAATACAAGTAGGACTGATAACACAAAACCAATAGTGGTGGATGGAAAGAGTGATAATACAAATATCGGAATCGGAGTCATTGGGTCGTCCTCAGACGGGCTTTCAAGTGGAGCTTCCAGCTGTCTCAGTCCACCATACATCTGGCTAGCTCGCCAGCACTGTCCAGCATCTCTCCTCAGTACGCCCATGTGTGTTGGTGTGGGACGTCCCTGTGATCGATGCCCGTGCGTTGGTTCCCGCAGCATCAGCATGCTTGCTGGGAGTTCTTGATGTCTTTGGCAGTGACCGAGAAGTGTTATTCTCCAGGCTGCCACATTGTCACTAAGTGTTGGTAATCCCTCGTTAGCATTGGTAGTCCCTTGTACAGACGTAGTCAATTAATGATGGTAGCAGTTGGTGTCAAGCAGGCACCGGACGCGGTAGCAGATGCAGCCACAATACCGGAGACCACCAAGATCCAGGTGAAACCCCGCTCCTAGTGTACCCCTGCTCCAGGTATAACCTCGCTCCCGGTGTGATCCCGCTCCAGGTATGACCTCGCTCCAGGTGTGATCCCGCTTCACGGTTAGCTGCGAGACAAGGAGGCACAAGGACTCCCGGGAAGGAATGAAGTTAGTAACAACATGGACATGGGATATGAGTATATACAGAAGAAGAGGGGAGCTAAGTGTGTCATAGGAAGTCCCCCGGCAGTCTAGGCCTATAGCAGCTTAAGTATAAGCGTTATCAAAGAGGAAAGTCTTTAGCCTACTCTTAAATGTAGAGATGGTGTCTGCCTCCCGGACTGAAACTGGGAGCTGGTTCCAGAGAAGAGGAGCTTGATAGCTGAAGGCTCTTGCTCCCATTCTACTTTTGGAGACTCTAGGAACCTCAAGTAACCCTGCATTCTGTGAGCGCAGTGCTCTAGTGGGGTAGTAGGGTACTGTGAGCTCTTTAAGATATGATGGGGCCTGAGCGTTTAGTGCTTTGTAGGTAAGGAGGACGATTTTAAAATCTATTCTGGATTTTACAGGGAGCCAGTGCAGAGAAGCTAATACAGGCGTAATATGATCTCTTTTTCTAGTTCTTGTCAGTACACGTGCTGCAGCATTCTGGATCAACTGGAGAGTCTTAAGAGACTTATTGGAGCAGCCTGATAATAAGGAATTGCAGTAATCGAGTCTAGAGGTAACAAATGCATGGACTAATTTTTCTGCATCATTTTGACACAGGATGTGCCTGATCTTTGCATTGTTACGTAGATGAAAGAAGGCAGTCCGTGAGGTTTGTTTTATGTGAGAGTTAAAGGACCTATCCTGATCGAAGACAACTCCCAGATTCCTTACAGTGGTGCTGGAGGCCAGGGCAATGCCATCTAAAGTAACTATATCATTAGATAATTTGTTTCGGAGGTGCTCAGGGCCTAGTACAATAACTTCAGTTTTGTCTGAGTTTAACATCAGGAAATTGCACGTCATCCAGGTTTTTATGTCCTTAAGGCATGCTTGAAGTTTAGTTTACTGGTTTGTTTCGTCTGGCTTGATCGATAGATATAATTGGGTATCATCTGCATAACAATGAAAGTTTATGGAGTGTTTTCTAATAACATTGCCTAAGGGAAGCACATATATGGTGAATAGAATTGGTCCAAGTACAGAACCCTGTGGAACTCCGTGACTAACTTTGGCGTACATGGAGGACTCATCGTTGACATGTACAAACTGAGATCAATCTGATAAATAGGACTTAAACCAACTTAGTGCAGTTCCTTTAATGCCAATTAAATGTTCCAGTCTTTGTAATAGGATGTGATGGTCAATGGTGTCGAAAGAAGCACTGAGATCTAGCAAGACAAGTACAGAGACAAGTCCTTTGTCCGATGCCAATAGAAGGTCATTTGTAATTTTCACTAGTGCTGTCTCTGTGCTATGGTGCACTTTAAATCCTGACTGATAATCTTCGAATACACACATATACACACACACACACACACACATCAGCAGCACCAGCAGCAACAGCAGCACCCAGCAGCAGCAGCAGCAGCACCAGCAGCAGCAGTTGCAGCACCACCGGCAGCAGCAGTAGTAGCAGCAGCAGCAGCAGCAGCAGCAGCAGCACCACCACCAGCAGCAGCAGCACCAGCAGCAGCAGCAGTAGCACCACCAGCAGCAGCAGCAACAGCAGCAGCAGAAGCATGTGGGCTGCTAAAGGCCCAATCAGTGTGTCTTACTGCAACATCACACATTACAGACCTGTTTCCACTCTAAGTGGTCAGTCTGAGTGGTTGCACCAGTGAGCAGGACTCGTTCTGACACATGCTGTATTCAGCTGCTACTTCCTGTTAATATTCTCTGTTTACATCTCAGCGTATCTCTCTTAGAGCTGCTGGTAAACTAACCTGAGCTGTATCTGATGTTCACATTGTCCCAGGAGACTCAACCTTCATCACCTGCTTTTTCTCCACTATTACCAGCTCACCATCATCAGCTGCTTTCTCTCAGACTACCACCAGCTCACCATCATTACCTGTGTTCTTTCCACTACCAACAGCTCACCATCATCACTTGCGTTCTCTCCACTACCACCAGCTCACCATCATCACCTGCTTTCTCTGAGACTACCACCAGCTCACCATCATCACCTGCTTTATCTCAGACTACCACCAGCTCACCATCATCACCTGCTTTATCTCAGACTACCACCAGCTCACCATCATCACCTGCTTTCTCTCAGACTACCACCAGCTCACCATCATCACCTGCTTTCTCCTCACTACCACCAGCTCAACACCTAGCTGTACTGGGTCTTGGTCTCAATGCAAAGATGTTGTTACAGTTTAATAATACGCTCTCTCTGTCACAAGGGCTTCAGTTAGATTCTGAGTTCAAATGGTTGGTTCCTTCTTGGGAGACACATATAAACTTCCCAAACTTGGTTTTATGACATCACAAAGCACTTGTAGCCTTCAATGATGTCATCAAAGTACTCTGAAAATGTTTGATATACTTTCTTTATTGTACACATGTTCATATACAGAAGTACTAACATACATAGACAATTAAAAAAAAAGATTAAAAGAAAAAATAATATTTACTTTTTTCATTTCATTTTCATTTTCACTTTTTTTGTTTTAAGATAATGTTGAAAAGTTCTCTTTTAATTAAACATATGCTTTAATGCATTTCAACTCAGTTTTGTATTATTCCCATTTTTATACACCAAGATTTAAATTTTTACTGCAAATATATATCGGTTCAAAATATCGGTTATTGGTCTCCTTGATTACTAATAATCGGCTATCGGTATCGGTCCTGATAAAAACATATCGGTCGATCCCTAATAAATATGCCGCTTTATGTAAATGTATGTTTATATTTATTATGGGAAATCAATTAACAAAACAATGACAAATATTGTCCAGAAACCCTCACAGGTACTGCATTTAGCATAAAAAATATGCTCGATTCATAACATGACAAACTGCAGCCCAACAGGCAACAACAGCTGTCAGTGTGTCAGTGTGCTGACTTGACTATGACTTGCCCCAAACTGCATGTGATTATCATAAAGTGGGCATGTCTGTAAAGGGGAAAGGGATGAAGCCTTAGCTTTGCCACAGAGCCTTACACAGAAGGTCATGGAGCTAGGTCATTCTATCCCCTGGGCGGGCCACCTAGCATTTCACAAAACCCTCAGTAGGATTGGTAGGAGATTTGTTTGGCCCGTCATGTACACCCGTGTTAAGGATTTTTGCGCTTTGTGTGAGACGTGTCAGCTAACTTAACCTAATGGAGTAGCCCAAGCCCAGCTTCAGCCACTGCGCATCATTGATACACCATTTGACCAAATAGGCATGGATGTAGTGGGTCCCTTGAGAGAAGTTCTTCAGGAAATCATGGTACATCTTGGTAATTTGTGATTATGCCACATGTTACCCAGAAGTCTTTTCCCTCAGGTCAGTTAAAGCCAGGCAGGCTGCCAATTGTCTTTTACAACTATTTTCAAGGGTAGGCATACCTAGAGAGGGCCTGACAGACTGTGGGACAAGACAAACTTCCTGTCCAAACTACTGCAGTAAGTTTATCGGTTGTTAAGTGTGAAGGGTATTAAGACCACCCCATACCATCCCCAGATGGACGGCCTGGTGGAAAGGATCAATCAAACACTTAAGAACATGCTGCGAAAGTTTGTCTCCCACACAGGCTCTGATTGGGACCAATGGCTGCCATACCTGCTGTTTGCCTACCGGGAGGTGCCACAGGCTTCAACAGGATTTTCACCCTTCGAGCTTCTCTATGGTCGCCAGGTGAGGGGGCCACTGGACCTCCTGAGAAAGCACTGGGAGAATCCAATTGCAGATCAGGAGAATGTTGTTGCCTATATAAGGAGCAAATGACGACGACCAAGCCAACCAGAAGACCTGGTATGACAGAAAGGCCAGAGACATGACATTTCATCCAGGCCAGCAGGTGTTGCTATTGCTCCCAACCAGTGACTTTAAGCTGTTAGCCAAATGGCAGGGGCCTCACCAAATCACCAAGCGCCTGGGTAAGGTAACCTATGAACTATACATGACTGACAAATTGAAGAAACATCAGTGTTTTCACGTGAACCTGTTGAAGGAGTTTCAGGTGCCTTCACTGCCGATCCAGCAACCCGTCCAGTAGCAACTCTTAATCTGTGCCCTTGATGGAGAGGAAGACAGAGAGCAGTCATTCCCCACCAACTCTAAGCCGAGTTCAAAAGATGTGTCCCATCTCAAGCCAGCCCAGCAGAGGGAGATAGGAGCATTGCTGGATCCAGAGCTTTTCCAAGAAAAACCTGGTTTCACAACTCTGGTCAAGCACAAGGTCCATCTGAAGGGAGAGGCTACTCCCGCCGGAGGAGCTATAGGATCCCTGAACGTTTGGTACCAGAGCTTAAGAAAGAAATTGAACTGATGTTTCAACTGGGGATAATTGAGACATCGACCAGTGAGTGGTGCAGTCCGGTTGTGTTGGTTCCTAAAAAAGATGGTATTACCTTCAGGTACGTTTGTGTGTTGTATGTGATATGAGGAATGGTATGTGCCAATTGAAGGGGCTATATAAGGCTGGTGAATCTAAGTTGAGGGGTAATGCTAAGGTGGAGGCCAACATGTTTGTATGGTGCAGTGAAAGAAAAATAAAATGTTTTCATGCTGAAACGCCATCCAGTTGTGGACTTCTCCTCATCGCCTCCTTGACCGCTCGGGTTTCTAACACTCTGTCACAAAGGTGTGATCTCGAGTTCGATTCTGAGTTCAAATGGTTGGTTCCTTCTTGAGAGACACTAGTAAACTTCCCAAACTTGGATTTATGACATCACAAAGCACTTGCAGCATTTGATGATGTCATAAAAGCGCCACCCAAATTGATCATCTTGTAGATAGTGCTACAGGCTCACTGCAAGTCACACTTGATTCTGTTGCCCCTCTAAAAAAGAAGTTAATAAAACAAAGGTCCATGGTATAACCCTCAAACACGCAAATTAAAGCAAGCATCGAGGAAACTGGAAAGGATATGGCGTTCCACCAAACAGGAAGAATCTCATTTAGTCTGGCAAGATAGTCTTAAAACATATTGGAAGGCTCTCCGTGATGCCAGAGCAGCCCATTATTCATCATTAATAGAGAAAAATAAGAACAACCCCAGGTTTCTGTTCAGCACTGTAGCCAGGCTGACAGAGAGCCACAGCTCTATTGAGCCACGTATTCCTACAACCCTCAGTAGTAGTGACTTCATGAGTTTCTTTAATGATAAAATCCTAACTATTAAAGACAAAATTAATCACCTCCTACCCTCAACTGGTACCAATTTATCCTCAAACTTAGGAACCTTAGAAACAGCTGTACAACCTGATATATATTTAGACTGCTTTTCTCCCATCGACCTCCACAAACTGACTTCAGTGATCTCTTCATCTAAACCATCTACCTGTTTCCTAGACCCCATCCCAACTAGACTGCTTAAAGAAGTTTTACCCTTAGTTAGCACCTCTTTACTGGATATGATCAATGTGTCTTTACTAACAGGCTATGTACCACAGTCCTTTAAAGTAGCTGTAATTAAACCTCTTCTGAAAAAGCCCACTCTTGATCCAGAGGTCCTAGCCAACTATAGACCTATATCTAACCTTCCCTTTACCTCTAAAATCCTCGAGAAAGCAGTTGCCAGTCTGCTGTGTGACTTTCTACAGAACAATCATTTATTTAAGGATTATCAGTCAGGATTTACAGTGCACCATAGCACAGAGACAGCACTAGTGAAAATTAAAGGACTTGTCTCTGTACTTGTCTTGTTAGATCTTAGTGCTGCTTTCGACACCATTGACCATCACATCCTATTACAGAGACTGGAACATTTAATTGGCATTAAAGGGAACTGCACTAATTTGGTTTAAGTCCTATTTATCAGATCGATCTCAGTTTGTACATGTTAACGATGAGTCCTCCATGCACGCCAAAGTTAATCATGGAGTTCCACAGGGTTCTGTACTTGGACCAATTCTATTCACCTTATATATGCTTCCCTTAGGCAATATTATTAGAAAACACTCCATAAACTTTCATTGTTATGCAGATGATACCCAACTATATCTATTGATCAAAGCCAGACGAAACAAACCAGTTAACTAAACTTCAAGCATGCCTTAAGGACATAAAAACCAGGATGACGTGCAATTTCCTGATGTTAAACTCAGACAAAACTGAAGTTATTGTACTTGGCCCTGAACACCTCCAAAACAAATTATCTAATGATATAGTTACTCTAGATGGCATTGCCCTGGCCTCCAGCACCACTGTAAGGAATCTGGGAGTTATCTTCGATCAGGATATGTCCTTTAACTCTCACATAAAACAAATCTCAAGGACTGACTTCTTTCATCTACGTAACATTGCAAAGATCAGACACATCCTGTGTCAAAATGATGCAGAAAAATTAGTCCATGCATTTGTTACCTCTAGACTAGATTACTGCAACTCCTTATTATCAGGCTGCTCCAATAAGTCTCTTAAGTCTCTCCAGTTCATCCAGAATGCTGCAGCACGTGTACTGACAAGAACTAGAAAAAGAGATCATATTACTCCTGTATTAGCTTCTCTGCACTGGCTCCCTGTAAAATAAAGAATAGAATTTGAAATCGTCCTCCTCACCTACAAAGCGCTAAACCGTCAGGCCCCATCATATCTTAAAGAGCTCATAGTACCCTATTACCCCACTAGAGCACTGCACTCCCAGAATGCAGCAGGGTTACTTGAGGTTCCTAGAGTCTCCAAAAGTAGAATGGGAGCCAGAGCCTTCAGCTGTCAAACTCTTCTTCTGTGGAACCAGCTCCCAGTTTCAGTCTGGGAGGCAGACACCCTCTCTACATTTAAGAGTAGGCTAAAGACTTTCCTCTTTGATAATGCTTATAGTTAGGGCTGTCTTTGACCAGCCCCTAGTTAAGCTGCTATAGGCCTAGACTGACAGGGGACTTCCTATGACACACTGAGCTCCTCTCTCATTCTGTATATATTCATGTCCCATTCATTGTTACTAACTTTATTCCTTCCCGGGAGTCCTTGTGCCTCCTTGTCTCTCAGGTAACCATGGAGCGGGGTTACACCTGGAGCGAGGTTATACCTGGAGCAGGGGTACACTTGGAGCGGAGTTTCACCTGGATCTGGATGTCACCTGGATTGTGGCTGCACCTGCTGCCGCGTCTACTGCCTGCTTGACACCAACTGCTACCATCATTAATTAATTCCGTCTGTACGAGGGACTACCAAGGCTAACGAGGGACTACCAAGGCTTAGTGACAAAGTGGCAGCCTGGAGAATGAGACTTCTGGGTCACTGCCAAAGACAGAAGTTTTGTGTTATTCCCATTTTTGACACCAAGATTTTAATTTTTACTGATGGCCATGACAGTTTTTCCTCGCCAAAATTTAGTGCAAGTTTGGAGCCTTATTTAACCTCTTAGTAGTATTTGTGTCTTCATTCTGGCTTTAAAACTGAGCCTGCTACAACCTCAAAATCTAAACTTGTGTTAAAGAAATTAACGAATTTGCGCTAATGCGTTAATTATCACCTTAACTCTGACAGCCCTATTTCATACCTCTTGTGTCAATGTAATTAGGACCTGAACACCGACAATGTAGGTCCAAGGACTTTATGAACTTCAAATGATAATGATGATGATGATTATGATGATTATTATTATTTATTTATTTATTTGATTGCATTTTTTAAATATATAAATATATTACACTATATACATATATATACATATATATACATATGTATATATATGTATATATACACATTACACTCTATACATATGTATGCATTTTACACTATATACATATATAAGCGAATTGGTTCTAACTGCAGTCCCACAATAAAAAATATAATAAACAAAACAATTAAGTGTTGAAACCTTTGAGAATTAGTAAGAATATGTTATGAACTATTTAAACCCAATGCATTGAATGAGATTGTAATAAGCTAAATATAAACAAAATCATCATTTATAGGGTACGTTTTGTTGGGAACTGGCTATCCCAAACCCTAACCCCTGAATTTCCATTTATGTATATAACACTTTCATTTTTTTTAATAGTGTTGTTTAAAAGGTCTTTTTGATTTATTTTAAACAGAAGTTGAAAGATATAGATTTATTTTGGATTTAATTTTTAAATTAAAAAACTTAAAAAAAAATGTCCCTAATTTTCATGTCACTATTGAAACACAAAGAGTTTTAGTCCATTAGCTGAGCTGTATTTTAGCCACACCCCTGCATTTTTGACCAAGGCCTATAGAAAGGAGGCTGGGTCATGTGTCATATCTTCATGGGTATAGCACATGCGCAGTAAAATCTCGCCTGCACTCGTCGAAGTTGAGCCAATCACGACCGCAGCTTCAGTTACACTGCGCATGTGTCATACCCAAAGACCCATGTCCGCCCGTGACCCAGCCTCCTTTCTATAGGCCTTGTTTTTGACCAAGAAGAGACTCTGTATCCCTCTCCCTCATGATAGCCTGGTGAGTTGTTAAATCCCATCATTTTGAAGTAAATCTGACCCAAAGTCTGAAAATCAGTATGTAACTTTAAGGATTGTCACTAATGAACACATATTCTTTGCAATTTAGTAAAGTTTTTTGGGTTATAATGTAAAATATTATGTTTTTATCTGTATACAGCTGTTGAAAGCTGCATTTGCTAGCAATGTGCTTGCTGGCATTTTTGAGTTATGCTCAAGTTTAGCTGAAACAGTCACTACCGAAACATATGGTAAAGCTTTGGTAGTGACATGATAGTTCCGGTAGTGACAAAATGGATTGTTCAATCATCTATTTCAAGGAAATAAACATACTTAAGGTAATGTTTTTATAATTAATATAAATTGAAGTTATTTAAACATGTAGATAATGCTGATTTCTATTTAAAATCGTAGAGTTATGCAGGGAGGAAGAAGACATTTTCATCAATCAGTTCAACTTTTTTTTAGTTATAATGCAAAATATAATGTTTTTAACTGTGTACAACTGTTGAAAGCTGTGTTTGCTAGCAATGTGCTTGCTGGCATGTTTGAGTTATGCTTAAGTTTAGCTGAAATTGTCACTACCGAAACTTTACCATATGTTTCGGTAGAGACAATTTCAGCTGATAGTGATGATAATAATATGATAGTTTCGGTAGTGACAAAATGGATTGTTCAATCATCTATTTCAAAGAAATAAACATACTTAAGGTAATGTTTTTATAATTAATATTAAATTAAGTTATTTAAACATGTAGATAATGCTGATTTCTATTTGACATTTTCATCAATCAGCTATTGATGAAGCCTCTTGGATGTGAGACTACAAGATATCGAGTGACCTGGACAAATGAGAACCTTTACAGATATGATGCTGAATTTAATATACTGCTAATTCTCAGCATGTGAAATAACTGTTCCACACATAATTATTCCAGTTCTTCAGTGCTTCTTCTTTTGGAGTATAGGAACCCTTCTTACATTACATTAAATACATGATGCAAGAGGCATATTTACTATTAACTCAATGTTTACTTTGATACATTTACAACAACATTTTACAACTAGAAACACAACAAGAGTCCGTTTTGGATGACTGTAGAAACATGGCGTGAAGAGGACCCTCTCCGTATGTAGATAAACCAGGCTCATTGTAAGGTAACGAAAACACAACAATTCTTAGTTTCAGGTAATTATACACTGAAGAAGATATACTTATAATACTATATATAATTTCTGCCAATAGATCCCCCTAGATGCTACACACAGCTCCTTTAAGTAAAATTAAAAATATCATTAAGTCTGTGCAAGAACAACATGTTGCAACAAGGAATTCTAGGTTAAAAACCCTGTTTCAAAACCTTTACAGTATAGAGAAAAAACAATGAAATTAAAACTGGAGTGTTAAAGGGGGAAAAAAGCTTAATTTCTATTTTGAACCATCCAAAGGACATGTGTCGAACCACAATTCATGCCCTCATCCATCTGGTATCTTGGATAAAAAGCTGCTTGATGTGCAGGAAAGGGCACTAGTGCGTCCAGCTACTTTGTTCAGCCTCATAATGATAATTCAGCAGTTTTGGTCTTTTTCAAGCTGCAAATTATCAGCTAAAGTATCCCGAATATATATTTGGGGCAAAAATGGCACGGAAAGCTCTCTGAATAAGTTTAAACTCTATTGAAAGTGCCAAACATTGACATGTCAACAGACAGACATAACTCAATAATGGTTGACAGTATATTTAGAGGTAAGTTAGTGCTCTCAACTTAGAGAGTGTCAGGGTCAGCATGAGAGAGACTGATACTAGTGCCTGTATGAGGGCCAACATGAGGGACAGTATCGGGATCTGCATGTGGGGCTGCATTTAGGCCAGTCTGATGGACAGCATTGAGGCCAGTCTGAGGGACAGCATTTAGGACAGTCTGATGGAAAGCATTGAGGCCAGTCTGAGGGACAGCATTGAGGCCAGTCTGAGGGACAGTGTTGAGGCGAGTCTAAAGGACTGCATGGAGGCCAGTCTGAAGGACTGCATCGAGGCCAGTCTGAGGGACAGCATTGAGTCCAGTCTGAGGGACTGCATTGAGTTCAGTTTGAGGGACAGCATTGAGTCCAGTCTGAGGAACAGCATTGAGTCCAGTTTGATGGACTACACTGAGTCCAGTCTTAGGGACTGCATTGAGTCCAGTCTGACGGACTGCGCAGAGTCCAGTCAGAGGGACAGCATAGAGTCCAGTCTGAGGAACAGCATTGAGTCCAGTCTGAGCGACAGTATTGACTCCAGTCTGAGGGACTGCATTGAGACCAGTGGAAGGTTCAGTATTGAGGCCAGTCTGAGGGACTGCACTGACACCAGTCTGAGGAACAGTATAAAGTCCAGTCTGAGGGACTGCATTGAGTCCAGTCTGAGGAACAGTATTAAATCCATTCTGAGGGACTGAGGCCAGTCTGAGGAACGGCATTGATTCTAGTCTGAGGGACAGTATTGACTCCAGTCTGAGGGACTGCATTGAGTCCAGTCTGAGGGACTGTATTGAGTCCAGTCTGAGGAACAGCATTGAGTCCAGTCTGAGGGACAGTATTGACTCCAGTCTGAGGGACTGCATTGAGTCCATTCTGAGGGCCTGCATTGAGACCAGTGTAAGGTTCAGTATTGAGAGAAGTCTGAGGGACTGCATTGAGACCAGTGTAAAGTTCAGTATTGAGGCCAGTCTGAGGGACTGCACTGACACCAGTCTGAGGAACAGTATAAAGTCCAGTCTGAGGGACTGCATTGAGTCCAGTCTGAGGAGCAGTATTAAATCCATTCTGAGGGACTGAGGCCAGTCTGAGGAACAGCATTGATTCTAGTCTGAGGGACTACACTGAGTCCAGTCTTAGGGACTGCATTGAGTCCAGTCTGAGGGACTGTATTGAGTCTGGTCTGAGAAACAGCATTGAATCCAGTCTGAGGGACAGTATTGAGTCCAGTCTGAAGGACTGCATTGAGTCCAGTCTGAGGAACAGTATTAAGTCCATTCTGAGGGACTGAGGCCAGTCTGAGGGACTGCACTCAGTCCAGTCTGAGGGACAGATGGAGTCCAGTCTGAAGGACAGCATTGAGGCCAGTCTGAGGGGAGAGCATTGAGTCCAGTCTGAGGAACAGCATTGAGTCCAGTCTGAGGGACAGTATTGACTCCAGTCTAAGGGACTGCATTGAGACCAGTGGAAGGTTCAGTATTGAGAGAAGTCTGAGGGACTGCATTGAGACCAGTGTAAAGTTCAGTATTGAGGCCAGTCTGAGGGACTGCACTGACACCAGTCTGAGGAACAGTATAAAGTCCAGTCTTAGGGACTGTTTTGAGTCCAGTCTGAGGGACTGTATTGAGTCCAGTCTGAGGAACATAATTGAGTCCAGTCTGAGGGATAGTATTGACTCCAGTCTGAGGGACTGCATTGAGTCCATTCTGAGGGCCTGCATTGAGACCAGTGTAAGGTTCAGTATTGAGAGAAGTCTGAGGGACTGCATTGAGACCAGTGTAAAGTTCAGTATTGAGGCCAGTCTGAGGGACTGCACTGACACCAGTCTGAGGGACTGCATTGAGTCCAGTCTGAGGAGCAGTATTAAATCCATTCTGAGCGACTGAGGCCAGTCTGAGGAACAGCATTGATTCTAGTCTGAGGGACTACACTGAGTCCAGTCTTAGGGACTGCATTGAGTCCAGTCTGAGGGACTGTATTAAGTCCATTCTGAGGGACTGAGGCCAGTCTGAGGGACTGCACTCAGTCCAGTCTGAGGGATAGATGGAGTCCAGTCTGAAGGACAGCATTGAGGCCAGTCTGAGGGGACAGCATTGAGTCCAGTCTGAGGAACAGCATTGAGTCTAGTCTGAGGGACTACACTGAGTCCAGTCTTAGGGACTGCATTGAGTCCAGTCTGAGGAACAGCATTGAGTTCAGTCTGAAGTACTACACTGAGGCTGTATTCGAAACCGCATACTATACTAGTAGTACGTACTGATTTGGCCAAAATGTAGTATGTAGTATGCAGTATGCGAACAAAAGCAAAATCTCCAGTATGCCAAAAATACCCAGATGACGTACTGATTTGGAAAAATTC
The DNA here is from genome assembly GCF_015220745.1 of Sebastes umbrosus. Classification (NCBI taxonomy): domain Eukaryota; kingdom Metazoa; phylum Chordata; class Actinopteri; order Perciformes; family Sebastidae; genus Sebastes; species Sebastes umbrosus. Next base: position 1,893,205 of record NC_051269.1, read on the forward strand.
TCCAGTATGCATCAGACCAGTCTATCTCGCCTACTGTATCCCACAATGCAATGCGCTGCGACGGTCACTTTTGGAAATTCTTGTAATGGCGGACATGGCGGACGGCAACATCCCGGCGACAGCAGTGGACAGGGAGGAATATAAATGTAAGTACCACTTATAGCATATTATTTTTCTAATTTAATGTAAGGACAGCAATTCATAAGTGCTACTGTCTATCTGTAACGAACGTAATTTGTCCTACTAACGTTAACTTTACCCATAGCAAAGCCGTAACTTTTAAGTTAAACCTACAAAGCTAGCTAACGTTTGATATGACGGAGACAGCAATGTTAATCTTGGTGAGCTGTCAATAAGAAAACAACACAACATACATATCTTAAATCTATCGTACTGATATTTTTGTTAATAGGGACAGAGCAGGACACAGAAGCCCTTTTCCTCTGGAGGACTTCAAACGAAGCCCTCTTCAGTGGGCGGTGGAATGCTGCCCTAAAAGGATTTGAGTGAGTCAAGTGATTATTAGCTTTTTAATAGACAACTTTGCTTGCCTTGTAGGTAGCGACCGTTAGATATTTAAATTGTTGTATTTTCACGTAAACAACTACCTTTTAATTGCTGTTTTTTGACAGAGAGTTTGTCAGGGAGCAGTCTTTGGTGGGCAAAATAGAGCCCACCAAAGTTAAAAGGAAGTGGGAAAACCTTAAACAAAAGTACAAGGTAAGTTTGTGTCCTAAATTGACCATTTAACCTCATAAGTTCTGTTTGACCTCCTAAAATGGCATTGTTTTTCTGCTGTGAGCTACACAATCCATGAGTGCAACAGATGCAGTTGTCATGCCTTGAATGTGTGTGTGTGTGTGTTGTACAGGAATTGAAGGCCCCTAAAACAGGCATAAGCACAGAGGGAGGAGAGGCCACTGCCGCATCCTGGAAGTGGTACTCACTGACCATCGACTCATCCAGCCAGGATGTGGTGGTGGTCTCTCCTCCCTCACCCAGGGAACCCCAGACTGAGGGAGAAACCCCCTCAAAGAGAAGGAGGGAGCCAGAGTGGGTCCAGATTTTGAAGCAGGTCACTGAAAGGGATGAAGAAAGAGAGAAGATGTGTCTGGAGAAAGAGGAGAGAAGGGAGAGAGAGGCACTGGAGAGAGAGGGGAGGAAGGACAGGGAGCAGCTGGAGAGAGAAGAGAAAAGGGAGAAAGAGCGGCTGGACAGAGAGGAGAAGAGAGAGAGAGAGTGGAGAGAGTGGTTGGTGAAGAGAGAGAATGAAAATGCAGAAAGGGAGGAGAGGAGACAGAGAGATTTGCTCTCCCTTGTTGAGACAATTTTGAAAAATAAATAAATATATAGATGGATTTTGGTATCAGCTCTTTCATTTACAGTGATAATGTTGTTTGTTTTAGTGTCACATAAAAATCATCTACTTTATTCACATACATCTATTCATTCATTCTATCTACATTCATACATCTATTTTACTTATCATTTTGACAAGTAATTATATTGTATCGTAATTATGATGAATTTAACATTAATAATGCTGATAATGATGGTGTATTTTTTATCACAATGAGGGAGGATGAGCCACATCATCATAGCCATCATAGAAATTATGAATTTGAGACAACATACATAATGCTTTTCATATCATACCAAGACAACCAGTCAACTAGTCCAGCATTGCAATAACTTCACCCTTGTGTTATAAAATTGTAAAACAAGTACTGGTACAATAGAAATAGAGTATACAGCCATGCTTCAAGGACTTCTAATTTTAGTGTATAATCTTAAATTGTCCTTATCGTGAATGAATACAACAAAAGGTCAAATGTGACATATATCTGATTTATTGCATAAAGGAGGGAGAGAGAGAGAGAGAGACGGGGGGAGAGAGAGGGGTGGGGGGGGGAGGGGGTGGGGAGGGATGTACAGCAACCACAATGATACTAAACTTACTAAAATGACTAACTAATAATAAGAACAAGAACAATTATTGCAGGAAATATGTACAAAATAAATATATATGTTTGTTACTGCTGCATTCAGTAATCATGCTCCTGCAGTGCAGGGATGGCAGCACCAGGAGCAGAAACCTCTGCTGCCAGTCTGTTCCTCAAATGTTCGCCCGGCAATATGTGGTCCTCACGCTGGTTTGGCTGGTCCTCCACCTCGTCCTCGCCATGGACAGCCCCCTCCTCCTCATCCACATCTGGCTCCACCAAATCCCCATTTGTTATTGAGAGGTTGTGGAGGAAGGCACACGTGGACACCACCTCTGGCACGAATGTGGACTTCACCTACAGGAAAAGAGAGGTTGTATGTAACTGTATAATGTCAATTAAACTAAAATTATTTGTTTTAATTTTTCCTGACCTGCTGCTCAGCAGTCAGCCAGTGTATCTACTTACATTTACACATATCTTATGTTCTCCTTTACCTCAAGAGCCTTGAGGAAGATGCTGCGCCACCGGGTCTTCATCATTCCGATAGCCCTCTCCACCACACATCTGGCCTTGGAATGATGCCGGTTATACCGCCCCTGGACTGGGCCCTGCACCAGCTCCCTGTATGGGGTCATGAGGCTGATGGGTGCCGCCAGGCATGGATATCCTCCATCTCCAATGATGCACCAGCCAGGAGGCGGGTAGAGCTCCTCTACATAAATGGAGCTCCAACGCAGGACCCGAGCATCATGGACCGAACCAGGTAGTCCTGTAACCGGTCATTGTGAAAAAAAGGAAAGGGGTAACGGCTTTTAAAAAAGGCTCTAAAGGCACATTGAAGAATATATTGTGTAAAAAATGCCTGATACATAAACACTTTTACTTATGATTAGGAAATATCTTTGGAAGTAACAATACAATTAACAATGAAAAGTAACCACAAATCCCAATTAAATATAATCTGGGGTCACAGTTTCACTTAAAAATACTATTGAAATCTTAAGACTCAAAGCAATATTGTATCAACCTGTTGATACAATGCTCATTCCAATCCATACCTGTGAAAGTATTTAGGAAGTGACCTTTGTGGTCACAGATCACCTGCAGCTGGATGGAGTGGAAAAGCTTCCTGTTAAAAATTAAAAAAAGTAGAAAAATGTAGTCACTTGACAGTTGACATTGATATGAGATTAAAGCAGGCCATTATATCTTTGTGTGAAGTGGCAATTTGTATGCAAGGTACCTATTCAGGTAGTCTTCCTTATTTGCTGCAGGTGGCTTGATTCGTATGTGGGTCCAATCAATGCTGCCGGCCACTCTACGGAAGGCACGGGAGCCAGCCAGCCGGGCAAAGCCTTCCCCGATCCCCTCCAGCTCATCTGCGGCAGGGAAATGTACCACCCTTTTAAAGATGGCCATGATGCTGCCCGCGACCCGATGGACAACATCATGGACCGTGGTGATGGGGACGTCAAAGGCCTCGGACACCACACGATATGAAGTGGCACTGGCCAGCCAATATAAATAAAGGGCAACCTCCAGGTCTTTCACCCAGCCATGGTCCTTGGCGTACCCCAGACACTCCACCAAGGCATTTATGGTCTGCCTTGAAAGCCGAAAGTCTTTTTTAAAATCTCCCTCTCCCAGGTAGAGGCGGACTACAGGGGTGTGGGCATTCAACCTTAAATACTGCCCTCGAAGCGCAGATAATGGCCAACATACTTCTCCTGGTGGCGTCCCTCCTTCGTCGCCTTCGTGCCACATTATTGGCATTAACAACACTAACATATGACATTTTAATATTCTATCTACAACAATATCTATTTAATATTCTATCTATATCTATTTAATATTCTATCTATATCTATTTAATATTATATCTATATTCTATTCAATATTCTATCTAAATCTGTTTATATCTATCTATCTATATTCTATTCAATATTCTATCTAAATCTATCTATATTCTATTCAATATTCTATCTAAATCTGTTTATATCTATCTATCTATATTCTATTCAATATTCTATCTAAATCTGTTTATATCTATCTATCTATCTATATTCTATTCAATATTCTATCTAAATCTGTTCATATCTATCTATCTATCTATATTCTATTCAATATTCTATCTAAATCTATCTATATCTATCTATCTATCTATATTCTATTCAATATTCTATCTAAATCTATCTATATTCTATTTAATATTCTATTTATAGCTAACCTTTCTTTCTTTCAATCTTTCTTTCTTGGCAGTAGGGGGCGGAGGTTTTCTATTGTTCGTGCTTGCGGGCTTCCGCTTTCCAAAACCGGAAGCCCGCGAAACTCGGCCTCGCGTACTACAAAATAAACCGATTTACGTTCCATACTGCATACTACTGAGGATGCACAGTATGCAGTATGTACTGCATACTGCATACTGCGCTCCTCAGTAGTATGCAGTATGCGGTTTCGAATACAGCCTGAGTCTAGTCTTAGGGACAGCATTGAGTCCATTCTGAGGGACTACATGGAGTGCTTTCTGAGGGACTGAACTGAGGCCAGTCTGAGGGACTGCACTGGGGCCAGTCTGAGTGACTGCACTGAGGCTAGCATGAGGGACTGCACTGGGGCCAGTCTGAGGGACTGCACTGAGGCTAGCATGAGGGACTGCACTGGGGCCAGTCTGAGGGACTGCACTGAGGCTAGCATGAGGTATAGCATTGAGATCAGTGTGAGCTACAGTATTGAGGCCAGTCGGAGGGACTGCATTGACACCAGTGTAAGGTTCAGTATTGAGAGAAGTCTGAGGGACTGCATTGAGACCAGTGTAAAGTTCAGTATTGAGGCCAGTTTGAGGGACTGCACTGAGGCTAGCATGAGGGACTGCACTGGGGCCAGTCTGAGGGACTGCACTGAGGCTAGCATGAGGTATAGCATTGAGATCAGTGTGAGCTACAGTATTGAGGCCAGTCGGAGGGACTGCATTGACACCAGTGTAAGGTTCAGTATTGAGAGAAGTCTGAGGGACTGCATTGAGACCAGTGTAAAGTTCAGTATTGAGGCCAGTTTGAGTGACTGCACTGAGGCTAGCATGAGGGACTGCACTGGGGCCAGTCTGAGGGACTGCACTGAGGCTAGCATGAGGTATAGCATTGAGATCAGTGTGAGCTAAAGTATTGAGGCCAGTCTGAGGGACTGCATTGAGACCAGTGTAAAGTTCAGTATTGAGGCCAGTCTGAGGGACAGTGCTGAGTCCAGTCTGAGGGACTGCATTGAGTCCAGTCTGAGGAACAATATTAAGTCCATTTTGAGGGACTGAGGCCAGTCTGAGGGACTGCATTGAGTCCAGTCTGAAGGACTGCACAGAGTTCAGTCTGAGGGACAGCATAGAGTCTAGTCTGAGGGATAGTATTGAGTCCAGTCTGAGGGACTGTATTGAGTCTGGTCTGAGGAACAGCATTGAGTCCAGTCTGAGGTTCAGTATTGAGTCCAGTCTGAGGGACTGCATTGAGTCCAGTCTGAGGAACAGTATTAAGTCCATTCTGAGGGACTGAGGCCAGTCTGAGGGACTGCACTCAGTCCAGTCTGAGGGACAGATGGAGTCCAGTCTGAAGGACAACATTGAGGCCAGTCTGAGGGGACAGCATTGAGTCCAGTCTGAGGAACAGCATTGAGTCTAGTCTGAGGGACTACACTGAGTCCAGTCTGAGGAACAGCATTGAGTTCAGTCTGAGGAACAGCATTGAGTTCAGTCTGAAGTACTACACTGAGTCTAGTCTTAGGGACTGCATTGAGTCCAGTCTGAAGGACTGCACAGAGCTCAGTCTGAGGGACAACATAGAGTTTAGTCTGAGGGATAGTATTGAGTCCAGTCTGAGGGACTGTATTGAGTCCAGTCTGAGTGACAGCATTGAGTCCAGTCTGAGGGACTGCACTGAGTCCAATCTGAGGGACTGCATTGAGTCCAGTCTGAGGGACTGCATTGAGTCCAGTCTGAGGAACAGTATTGAGTCCAGTCTGAGGGACTGCACTGGGGCCAGTCTGAGTGGCTGCACTGAGGCTAGCATGAGGGACTGCACTGGGGCCAGTCTGAGGGACTGCATTGAGACCAGTGTAAGGTTCAGTATTGAGAGAAGTCTGAGGGACTGCATTGAGACCAGTCTGAGGGACTGAACTGAGGCAAGTCTGAGGGACTGCACTGAGGCTAGCATGACGGACTGCACTGGGGCCAGTCTGAGGAACTGCACTGAGGCTAGCATGATGTACAGCATTGGGATCAGTGTGAGCTACAGTATTGAGCCCGGTCTGAGGAACAGCATTGAGTCCAGTCTGAGGGACTGAACTGAGGCAAGTCTGAGGGACTGCACTGAGGCTAGCATGACGGACTGCACTGGGGCCAGTCTGAGGAACTGCACTGAGGCTAGCATGAGGGACTGCACTTGGGCCAGTCTGAGGGACTGCACTGAGGCTAGCATGATGTACAGCATTGGGATCAGTGTGATCTACAGTATTGAGGCCAGTCTGATGGACTGCATTGAGTCCAGTCTGAGGAACAGTATTGAGTGCTTTCTGAGGGACTGAACTGAGGCCAGTCTGAGGGACTGCACTGGGGCCAGTCTGAGTGACTGCACTGAGGCTAGCATGAGGGACTGCACTGGGGCCAGTCTGAGGGACTGCACTGAGGCTAGCATGAGGTATAGCATTGAGATCAGTGTGAGCTACAGTATTGAGGCCAGTCTGAGGAACTGCATTGAGACCAGTGTAAGGTTCAGTATTGAGTCTAGTCTGAGGGACTACACTGAGTCCAGTCTTAGGGACTGCATTGAGTCCATTCTGAGGGACTACATGGAGTGCTTTCTGAGGGACTGAACTGACGCCAGTCTGAGGGACTGCACTGGGGCCAGTCTGAGGGACTGCACTGAGGCTAGCATGAGGTACAGCATTAGGATCAGTGTGAGCTACAGTATTGAGACCAGTGTAAGGTTCAGTATTGAGAGAAGTCTGAGGGACTGCATTGAGACCAGTGTAAGGTTCAGTATTGAGGCCAGTCTGAGGGACTGCATTGAGACCAGTCTGAGGAACAGTATAAAGTCCAGTCTGAGGGACTACACTGAGTCCAGTCTGAGGGACTGAGGCCAGTCTGAGGGACTGCATTGTGTCCAGTCTGAGTGACTGCATTGAGTGCAGTCTGAGGGAAGGTACTGAGGCCAGTCTGAGGGACTGCATTGAGGATTGTTACCTAAAATAGTTTGCTGCTTGGCTCAGCTTACAATTACAGTAACTGGAATAATTATATTTAATTCAGCATCATCTCTGTAAAGGTTTTCATTTGTCCATGTAACTGGATATCTTGTAGTCTCACATCCAAGAGGCTTCATCAATATGGAATTGATTGATGAAAATGTCCTCTTGACCAAACAGACAAAGTCCAGTTCTATAAATTAACTACTCCACTTGTGTCATGTAAAACTAGTGGGTTCCTGTGCTGTAAGGGATGAGTAGAGTACTCTTTGTTTTAATTATTACATAATGTGCTGAGTTTATTAAATTTTTCACTTTTGTTTTGCTAAGTTTATAATGTAATAATGTTCTTATAATGTAATAACTTATTACATCATGAACAAAACTGTTATTACATTGTGTGCTTAAGGTTTTATTACATTATGTGCTGATTATTACATTATGAGCTTTTATTACATTTAAATTATTACATTATGCACAGTCATTACGTTATGAGTTGCTACAACCCTTCTTTTTCACAATAGACTTATGCACCAACTTATGCATCATTGGACACAATTGTTCTGTCTTCAATAATAATAAATTGCATTCTATTGCTCATATAACATTTGTGTTTGTAATATTTCCAAGGCATGAGGACTGTTATGAGTTAATATTAAGCACTAAGGTTGAGGGAATATGATATATTCTTGCGAACAAAACACTGTGGTCACTACCGAAACAGTGGTCATTTTGTAAAAAATAAGCTATATTGAATTATCAACTAAAATGTTATGATACTGATTGGTTAAATGTATGTTCAATTTAATCAATCTTTAACTCTGAAATCAATATGATCAGCATTATGCATTTTACAAAGAAAGATTGCATTTCGATTTTGATGAATCTTATAAATTGAACTTAAACATTTTTTTTTAAATTTAAATTTTAATTGATTTAGTTGTGAAAGATATGTAAAAATAGTCTTTAGAGGAGGGATGTAAACACAATCTTAACAGTTTAATACAAAACTTTGTATTTGAGTTTTTTACTGTGTTTCGGTAGTGACAAATTTTGGGAGAAGAAAAGCATTCCAAACCAGTCTAAAAATACAGTACCAAAATTGACTGTACTTTCATTAGATATGTATACCTATATATATGTATATATACCTATGTATATATGTATATATATATATATATATATATATGTATAGAGAATATAGAATATAGAATATTGGTAGAATGTATACAAATGGGACTATCAGTGTCATGATATCACTTTGGCAGTCTAGTTTTCCTTGTGTTTCCTCAGTTACCCTGCCCTTTTGTCTCATGTGTTTTTCCCTGTTTGTCTAGTCTGTCAGTGTGTTGGGAGATGTGGCCTTCCTCCTCCTCCTCCTTCTCCTGGGCAGGCACTGCTGGAGCAGCTGACAGCAATCAACCAATCATCACACACACCTGCATTATATCTACCCCGGTCTTCCTGCCAGTCATCGCCAGATCATTTAATTTTCATTTTCACTTTTTTTGTTGTAAGATAATGTTGAAAAGTTCTCTTTTAATTAAACATATGTTTTAATGTTTTTCAATGAAGTTTTGTGTTATTCCCATTTTTGACACCAAGATTTTAATTTTTACTGTAAATGTATATCGGTTCAAAATATCGGTTATCGGTCTCCTTGATTACTAATAATCGGTATCGGTATCGTTCCTGAAAAAAACATATCGGTCGATCCCTAGTATATATGCTGCTTGATGGAAATGTATGTATATATTTATTCTTGGAAATCAATTAACAATACAAAACAATGACAGATATTGTAGCATTCAATGATGTCATCAAATCACTTGGAGCATTCGATGATGTCATCAAATCACTCTGAACATTTTTATATACTTTCTTTATTGTACACATGTTCATATACAGAAGTACTAACATACATAGACAATTAAAAAAAAGATGAAAAAAATTATATTTACGTTTTCATTTTCACTTTTTTGTTTTAAGATAATGTTGATAAGTTCTCTTTTAATTAAACATGCTTTAATGTTTTCATTACATCCAGAATCGACTACTGCAACAGCATTCTTTACGGCTCACCATCCAAAGTCCTCAATAAACTCCAATACATCCAGAACTCTGCTGCCCGTCTGCTCACCCATCCCCGGTCCCGTGACCACATCACCCCTGTCCTCCAGAACCTCCACTAGCTCCCTGTCCCACAACGCATCCAGTTCAAACTCTTTCTCCTCACTCACCCCCCCTACCTCACAGACCTGCTCCACCATTACACTCATACACAAGCAGTCACAGCTCCGTTAGGGTATCAGGCTCCTTATTCAGTGCCTGTACAGCCATCAGGCCCATCAGCTGCCACTAGCTCACTAACTCCTTCAGCCGGTTCCGGTGTCCACTCTTCCTGATCTCACTACAGATAGTGAAAGAGAGTTTACTGACCTCAAGATGCCTCTGGATAACCCTCTGGGTCCTCCCACAGAGCTGACGGAGCATTATAAATACCGTGTGCTCATGGAACACCTCGTCTTGGAGGAGGCACGACTTATAGCCCAAACCTGCTGCCATCATCCTCAGCCCTACAGTGCAGCTATGCAAGCTCTGTAGCGCCAGTATGGCCAACCCCATCAGCTGGCCCAGAGCGAGACTCCAGCTATACTCAACATGCCAGATGTCAAGCCTGGACTCCAGTTGATCTGGTTTCTCCCACATTTAGGCTCTCTGTGCCACCTCAGTAGTCAACAGTGTGTTCTCAGTGTGTTCTGAGTTTGTGTGTTGTCTACTCTGGTGGTACGTATGGGTTTTCTCCGGGTGCCCCGGTTTAACTCACATTCATATGCATGTGCATACAAACATCTAATAACTAATTAAGTCAAATGAAAATAATAAATAATAATATTACATTTCTGCTCATCTCTCTTATCATCTTTGTAACTATTTTTATGATTTTATTTTGTATTTATATGATTTTATGTTGTTTTTTTTAAGTTCTGGGTGTTCGTAAAGCACTTTGTAACCTTGTTTTGAAAGGTGCTATATTATAGCCATCATAACCATTTCCTGCTTCCATCTCTATTTGTATTCAAAATATTAATAAAACTATACAATTATCACATGTCTCCTTGTCTCCACATAACATTATATAGCCCTATAAAATCTGTTTTATCTTTCCCAAATTCAGTTTTTTCCGTTTTAGTTTTTCTGAATTGTCATCAGAAAATGTGTCTTTAAGAATAAAAAAACACAGGGTGTGGTGTTAAAATCTGTCCCTTGTGCCAATAGGTGGTGAGCACTTCCACAAAATTCACCTTGTTGTTGGAGTGGTTGATAATTGACAGGTGGGGGTTCTCAGAGTTTGTGGGAGGGTTGCCTGGGTTGTGACATTTCAGGACAATTGGGCACAGGACGCATCATCAGTGGTGTACCCTTGTTTCATCCTATGTTTCGGCATTTTAACACTATACACCCTCCACAAAGGCGGCCAGCTGCAGGGTGATCAATCCTCAGCTTGTGTACTGTGCTCAAGTGTCCCGAAATTCACCTTACTGCTGGGAATGGCAGACGGCTGAAAGGCTGATAGGTGGGGGTTCTCCAGTGGGTTATGCGGATGTATTCGGAGCCCTGCCCGGATCATTCTGCTTGAGCCAAATCCACTGGCTGCCTCTTTCAGCCGCTTCTGAGATTGCTCTGATGATCCGCCGCAGAGCCTGACCGTGGCTCTTTCAGCAATCTGATGGTAGAAGAAGCCACGAATCCTCTGCATCCTACCTCGACTGGATAGACTTTGGTGTTCCAGCCTCGCTGCTTCGCTTCTGCTGCTAGCTCTGCGTAGCGCAGTTTCTTACGTTCGCCGGCCTCTTCAATCAAGTTTTCCCATGGAACTGTGAGCTCTACTATGTAAGCAGTCTTGAGTGAGGGGGACCAGAGTACCAAGTCTGGCCTGAGGTTGGTGGAAGCAATCTCGGGTGGAAAAATTAATTGCTGGCTGACGTCCACCAGCATCTTCCAGTCGCGGGCCATGAATAGGCATCCTGTGTCTGGCTTGGTGGGAGGGTGTTTGGGTGTTTTCTGTCCTTCTCGGACAAATGCTGTTACCTTAAGGGGATTGGTTGCTCTCAGGGGGGGCAAGGAGTTGGTCAACCGTCACTTGTCTTCCAGAGCTGATGCCAGGCTCTTGAGGATCTGATTGTGCCGCCAGGTATAACTGCCTTGCGAAAGGCTGGTCTTGCAACCTGTCAGGATGTGTTTGAGAGTCGCTGGAGCTGGGCAGAGGGCACAGGTTGGATCCTCGCCATACCACTGATAGAGATTATTTGGTGATGGAAGAAGGTCGTATGTCGCTCTGATGATAAGGCTAATCTTGCTTGCTTACATTTCCCATTGCTCCCTCCAGTGAGCCATCTTGCGCCCCCGCTCTCGCAGGCTCTAGGATTATGTTCCTTTGTTGACTTTCTGTAGCATTTAGCGGGTGTCTCCAACTAACTGAACCAGCGTTGGGGACTGCTGACATGGGTAGGTAGCCCATGACAGCCCCAGTGGGGTTTTTTCCCTTCTGTCAGCTGTCTCTCCAAGCTGTCACATGGACTTTCCCATGTTGTCAGCTGTCCTTTCACAGCGGTCACTGGACGGGTCCAGATAATTACAATAAAAAAACACAGGATGTGGTTTTAAAAAGTGTGTTGGATGAAGAAAAAGTCAACAATTCATAAGAAAATATTAAATATTTAATGAATATCACTGAATTTGATTTAATACAATGGTGCACTATTTTTTTTAATCAATGAAGTTGCTTCCATTCAGCTATAAAAAACACACCATACTGTCCTTTTGTAAAGTGAGGTGCTCTAAATGTAGCTGTTAGTTTTGAATTGAGGTTTCTGGGTGACTAACAGGTGACCTCTCCCCCAGGTCTCCCCTCAGCCTGGGCCTGCACTCTCATTGGCTGGAGCTCCCCGACAGGTCAGACATTTAGCGTTCTAGGTGATGCATCGGCGAGCCTCTCAGCTTATGTCTTTGAACGGCGAGCACTGAGCCAACGCCAGTTTGCCTCTGATCTGGGGCTTTGGTCGGGAAGCTCCAGAAACTGTTGGCAAGTGTAAAATCAGGGCTAAAGTGGTTTAGTGCGAGCTAGGTTAGTCGTCTGAGAGGATCTCTTCCACATCAATGTGTGCGTGAACGTCAGCTGAGCTCGCTGTCGGTGAAACGCCGACACAGAGAAGAGAAGCAGCGTCTGGAAGCAGCATCTGGAAATGAAAACAATACATAGTAGTAGAGTTTTTCTGGTAGTCGACTCAGAGGCTGTGAAAAAACGCTCAGAACAGCAGCAAAATCCAGATTTTCATGAACTGAATCAACATTTTGATAAATTCCACGTTATTCCAGGTTTTACAGCTGATGACATTTTAATCATCAGATTCTGTGATTCTGTCCGTGTTTTCCACAACACAGAGATCATAGAGCCCTAAAGTCCCAAGTCACAACTTTCTACCTCATAAGAGTTATCAGTCTCATTCAGTGGTGCCTCCCGCAGGGTGCTGTTTTCATCCTGCAATGTGCTATTTTTCACCTGAAGCAGCGTAGTATTCTCCACTTGTTTCTGGAGGGACCCGTTTAGGAGCACCAGTCTGAAATACATCAACACACACACACACACACACACACACTTTTCTCTGCTAATTTTTGACCTTTTGTTTGCTAACACAAAGCTCTAGCTGCTTCCTTATTTGAATAAATGCTGATAATGATCAGTAATTGTTTTTTCTCTAATGCTAATCAGCCCAGCTCAGGCTAATGAGGTCAGGACGCTCCCACCAGTAAACAACATGCACACTCATCCAGTGAGTCCCAGTGTTTATTGTTTGCATGTCGAACCGTTCAAAAGGTTACTCGCAGAAACAAATTGGCATTCTAGTGATTAAATCTATCTCAAACTGCACTCCTGCCTTCCAATAGCAAACACATGTTAACTATTAATCATTCAGACTTACTCAATAATAAGTGGGGTGTTTTTTTTACGATTTCTAAATAGATGTTTTAAAACCAGAATCGATATATTTGCTTCATCTGAGTCTACGCGGAAATAGAAGGAAGTTACCGCTTTTATTGTGGTAGTCTGAGTAACGTGACCTCATATCCAATCCCTATCTGTCAACCAAAACAAACCTCAGAAAGTCTAAACCGTTGGAGGGTCAGCGTAGATTCGACCTGCACCCTCCCATGTTAAATCCAGCGTGGTAAACACTACACATCCAGTAAAGGATGGAAACACTTTGGGTTTTACACATTGACAGGAAAAGCAGAGCTAGACATCACGGCTAAAGCTGCATGCTAATTTCTAAAAAAAGGCCATAATAAGTCCAAACAAAGGCTGAAAAAAGTCAGAAAAAAAGCCGAAATATGTTTGAAAAATGCCGAAAAAATCCCAAAATATTGCCGAAATATGGCAAAAAAAAAAAAAAGGCAAAAAAATGCCAAAGTATGTCTGAATAAAAGTCTGAAAAATGTCTGAAATTTTTACGAAAAAAGTCTGGAAGAAGTCTGAAAAATGTCCAAAAAGGCAGAGAAAATGCCCAAAAAAGGCTGATCTATGTCTGAATAAAAGTCTGAAAAATGTCTGAAATATTTCCGAAAAATGACCAAAAAAGGCCGAACAAAATGTCCAAAAAAGGCCAATATATGTCTGAATAAAAGATTGAAAAATGTCTGAAATATTTCAGAAAAAAGTAAAAAAACATGTCTGAAAAATGTCCAAATAAAGGCAGAAAAATGTCTGCAAAACATCTGAACAAAAAGTGTGAAACAGTTAGCAGGAAACGTTATGGTATCGCGGTAACGTGGCGATGGAGCCGGCTGTCGCTCTTGTCTCCGTGGTCAAATGGGGCGACGCTAAGACTGTAGAGCACCCATATACTGACATTTCTATTCTCTGCATTCAAACGGCCCCGATGGAGCTGACCATGGATGGTTAAAGAGAACGAAGCTGAAAGGAGAGCTAGAGACCACCTTGGAGAAGTTACAGGAAGTGGACACATGGGACTAAGTCTGCTTTTCAAAAAAAGGTGTTAACAAACTGGTGTATAGGGACCTCACCAGACAAAGAGCCTTGGCCTACATGGGAGATTTGAAGCCTGATAACAGAACAAAGACTAAACCGCCAGCTCTTGAAATCTCGCACCTACATGCGAGATTTCAGTTGAATCCAAATGGGGGCTGCCCATTGGATGAGGCTAACAGGAAATGTGGGGTCTTTCCAGTGACACGCCCACAATCTCACAGGAGATAAAAGCACGCCGACTTGAGAACTCGTCCCTTTTCAACCGCGAACAACGTTTGCTCCAGGAGGTACCCAACGCTGCAGCGTTCACTTTAAGACCGAGCCACAGTTCCTGACCTCGCCGGACGAGTTAAGCCATTGTCGTGTTCATCAGACGTCCAGACCACCATACCTGCAGAAGGAAGAACCGGACCCTCGTTCTTCACCAAGGAAGAGACGACTGCCCCTCCGTCTTCACATCGGCTGCTTCCCATCCGCTGCCACACGGAGAGCCAGCCCTGCCGTTCCCCCCGCTGACGAGCATCATAACGGCCCGTTATTGTCCGAGCCTGCGCGACGCCGCCGGACCAACTAACGACGATTTACACCACTATCGCTTCGGAGAAGCGATTCAAGTAAGAGGCTTGTGTCTGGGCAGAGACTAGTGAAATTGTGTAGTACAACAAGTTAATAATTATTATTGCTTTGTATTGAACGTACGGACCGCCGAGTCCGCTTGTTTGCTTTGTTTACTTTGCTTGTTGTTGTTGTTTTGCTTTGCTTTGCTTCGCTGTGTTATTTTGCTGTGTTATTTTGCTGTGTTTTACTGTGCTGACTGTTGACCACTGTGTGCTCCCCGCCATGGGTTTTTCTTGAGAATCTCTTTTTGCTGCACCAGAGCTTCTCTTTTTCTCCACTTCTACACACTCATTCCTACTTTGCCGACACGTGGGACTCGCCTCCCGTTAGTGCGTTGTCGGTAACTTTCGTGGCGCTTCCGCCACCAGAGCAACTCCTCCCTCACGTGACGTAACCACTTACGTGGTGACGTCCACTTCGGGGCTTCTCTTGCTCCTCCCATACCACACACACACTTAGACACTCCTCCTACACACCCATTACCTTACAGACACGTGTGATTCACATCCCGTTTGTGCGTGGTCTGTAATGTTCGAGCAACTCCTCCCTCACGTGACGTAACCACTTAGGTGGTGACGCCACCGCAAGCTTCCCCTTGCTCCTCCTCACACACACACACTCCCACACACACACTTAGACACTCCTCCTACACACCCATTACCTTACAGACACATGGGATTCACATCCCGTTTGTGCGTGGTCTGTAACGTTCGAGCAACTCCTCCCTCACGTGACGTCACCACTTACGTGGTGACGCCACCTCGAGCTTCCCCTTGCTCCTCCTCCACACACACACTCCCATTTCACACCTAAACACACACACACATACACACGTTCATACACACACACACACACCATCTCTTGCTTTTGTGTTTTGTTTAATTCTAGTTTAGTGCTTAGAGCTGCATTGTAGAATATCCATTTGTTGATTAAAAGTGTTGTTAATCTTTAATTACTATTGTTTAATAACTATTGATTTAGATTGATGTTGTTAGAGTGTTGTTTATTGTTGATTGAGATCACTATATTTAAATAAATGGTCTTACTTTAAATAGCAGTTGTCTGTGTTTATTGTGCATTTATATTGTAGTAACAGCTGGTTGTGAGAGTTAGTGCTCGGATTCACCCTTCACCATTCATCTCCTAAGTGTAAAGTAGTGTTAAAATACTGGCATTTGGAGTGAACAACCCCCTTTTGAGACTGAATTAAGGTTTTGGTTATTGGTCCCTGATTCCAGGGTGGTGCCCCGTTCATTATTAATGTTTATTGATAATTCTTATTAATAATAATAATTCTATGAATATTATTTATTAATTAGCTAATAACAAACCTGTCCCATTTGTAAATCCCCTACACTGGATATAAAAAATACATCTATGGAAATAAGATTGATGGATTATATTCACCAGAAGTATAAAACATTACATGTCCCTTGTAAATTAAAAAGAAAATGCCACTAATCTGTGATGGAAATGTCTTTATTCTTTGATTTTTGGGTTACTGGATACAAATTTTTATAAATAATTCCTGACAATGATCCTGATATATTTGACTTCAGGACATCTCTGACTACATACATGCTGAAAATCAAACATTTTACTGGATTCATTTAGAGATTTTTCAAAGTAAAAGTCCCTAGAAGTGGATGATTCAACTTGTTCCCTCCATGGTCTAGAGTTAAACAAGTTAACAACAATCACAATAAATCACAATAATAAATCACAATACTTAAAAATCACAACACATATCGAATCAGCATCCAAGTATCATGATAGTGTAGAATCAAGAGATAGGTGGATCGTTCCAGCCCTAGAAATAATAATACAATTCCATATGTCCTGGCTCATTGACGTCTACTTCCTCTTATCATTTATGTCTTGTAGGGAATACCCTGTTTTGGATATTATATTATATTATTACATGGCTTTGTTGAATACTCTATTCTTTATTTCACGATGACCAGTTTGCTGTACATTATTCCTTACATATTTTACCATATCATACCCAAAATATAGTGTTTTCATATTTGACACTGTACTCTATCATATATATATGTATATATATATATACATATATATATATATATATAAACACATTATAATGTGTGTGTGTGTTGTAGTGATTTATTTCCTGTCTGATCGGGTTTGGCAGAGCAGACTGAGCTCAAGCTCAGTGTCAAGGTGTATTTATGGTGTGTGTGTGTTTGTGTGTTTGTGTGTGTGTGTGTGTGTGTGTGTGTGTGTGTGTGTGTGTGTCAGACAGAGTATTTATAGCTCTGGTCCAATCTGTGATCCATCCAGCTGCAGAGAGCAGATAGTGGTTTCCAACACAACACAGAATACCTATACCAATATAAACACACACACACACACACACACACGCACACGCACACGCACACACACACACACACACACACATGCACTAAGGTACACAGGCGCATGTGACGGCATCACAATACAACTTCTGTAAATATAATATAATAGACCATTCTAATTAATTTAATTTAAATTAAATTAATTACTTTATTTATTATTATCAGATCATTAATAAGATCATTCGATTACTTCACTGTCTCCTAGTTTTTAAACATTTTCATCTTTTAGTCATTTATGTGACACAAAAGAACCTTAAAACAGTGACGGATAATTCTCATGTTTCCTCGGCTTTAAATAATAATAATAATAATAATGATAATAATAATAATAATAATAATAATAATAAAAATAAAATAATAATAATAATAATAATAATAACAAAAATCTCGAAGCGTTTTTTAAAAGACATTCTTTAAACAACAAAGCACTTTTTTTTTGAATAATTATTTCATGAACAGTTGGTTTTTCAAGATAATTAAACATATTTAGGAGTGTGGTCAAACGTTTGTAAAGGCTGGTGGAAGTGCATTGTGTCTTGGTTTCTCAGCAATGAAGTTGTTAATTCAAATGTTCAAAACCACCAATAAGAAGATAAAAAATGTTCTTCAAAGCTATATCATTGCCACCTTAAATTATGTGCTAAAAGAGTTATTAGTACCGGCACTTTAAGAATGACGGTGTTTTAATAGCCGTGAGTTGCGTCAATGTGCGACCGCGGGGCGGTGTGTGTGCGCAACGCTTTGCTTTAGAGGACGCCATCAGGATTGGGATCCAGATGGCGTGATACAGTGATAACCAGAAAGAAGGGGTCTAAACTAAACTGTAGTGATAACCAGAAGGATGGAGTCTAAACTAAACTGTAGAGATAACCAGAAGGATGGGGTCTAAACTAAACTGTAGTGATAACCAGAAGGATGGAGTCTAAACTAAACTGTAGAGATAACCAGAAGGATGGAGTCTAAACTAAACTGTAGTGATAACCAGAAGGATGGAGTCTAAACTAAACTGTAGAGATAACCAGAAGGATGGAGTCTAAACTAAACTGTAGTCATAGCCAGAAGGATGGAGTCTAAAATAAACTGTAGAGATAACCAGAAGGATGGAGTCTAAACTAAATTGTAGACATAACCAGAAGGATGGAGTCTAAACTAAACTGTAGTCATAGCCAGAAGGATGTAGTCTAAACTAAATTGTAGAGATAGCCAGAAGGATGGAGTCTAAACTAAACTGTAGAGATAACCAGAATATTGGAATCTAAAATAAACTGTAGTCATAGCCAGAAGAATGCAGTCTAAACTAAACTGTAGTCATAGCCAGACGGATTTAGTCTAAACTAAACTCTAGTGATAACCAGACAGATGGAGTCTAAACTAAACTGTAGTGATAACCAGAAGGAAGGAGTCTAAACTAAACTGTAGTGATAACCAGAAGGATGGAGTCTAAACTAAACTGTAGTGACAACCAGAAGGATGGAGTCTAAACTAAACTGTAGAGATAACCAGAAGGATGGAGTCTAAACTAAACTGTAGAGATAACCAGAAGGATGGAGTCTAAACTAAACTGTTGTGATAACCAGAAGAATGCAGTCTAAACTAAACTGTAGCGATAACCAGAAGGATGGAGTCTAAACTAAACTGTAGTCATAGCCAGAAGGATGGAGTCTAAACTAAACTGTAGTGATAACCAGAAGGATGGAGTCTAAACTAAACTGTAGTGATAACCAGAAGAATGCAGTCTTAACTAAACTGTAGAGATAACCAGAAGGATGGAGTCTACAAGAGAAGATTAAATCAGGTCATAAACCACATTCTCACTATTAGCTGGTGTCTCTATCAGCAGAACTCCCTTTAAAAAAACAAGGAAATAACAGCGCGGCTCTGATTACCAATCAAATGTACCAATAACATTAGATTCACCATATTTTCTGAATCTTTCCAAACATCTTCTGGAATTCAGCAAACACATAATCCAGGTAAAAGTAGTATTTTACCATGTATCTCTGTAACGTGTTAAAGTGTTATTTCACCATGTGTCTCTGTAACGTGTTAAAGTGTTATTTCACCGTGTGTCTCTGTAACGTGTTAAAGTATTATTTCACCGTGTGTCTCTGTAAAGTGTTAAAGTGTTATTTCACGGTGTGTCTCTGTAACGTGTTAAAGTGTTATTTCACCGTGTGTCTCTGTAACGTGTTAAAGTGTTATTTCACCGTGTGTCTCTGTAACGTGTTAAAGTGTTATTTCACCGTGTGTCTCTGTAACGTGTTAAAGTGTTATTTCACCGTGTGTCTCTGTAACGTGTTAAAGTGTTATTTCACCGTGTGTCTCAGTAACGTGTTAAAGTATTATTTCACCGTGTGTCTCTGTAACGTGTTAAAGTGTTATTTCACCGTGTGTCTCTGTAACGTGTTAAAGTATTATTTCACCGTGTCTCTGTAACGTGTTAAAGTATTATTTTACTGTATGTCTCTGTAACGTGTTCAAGTGTTATTTCACCGTGTGTCTCTGTAACGTGTTAAAGTGTTATTTTACCGTGTGTGTCTGTAACGTGTTAAAGTATTATTTTACCATGTGTGTCTGTAACGTGTTAAAGTATTATTTTACCGTGTGTCTCTGTAACGTGTTAAAGTATTATTTTACCATGTGTGTCTGCAACGTGTTAAAGTATTATTTTACCGTATGTCTCTGTACGTGAAATGGACGGAGAGGAAAATCAGTCCGGTGAGAGTGACTCTTCTCTCTCTTCACACCACTTCAACACAACACAGCTCTGTCTACAGTGACTGTGGTTTCTTCATGATTTTAAGCTTGAGCTTTTCTCTCATCAACTTCTACAGAACTTCAACTGAATGCATTATCATTTTGTGGGTTTTTGTTTTCGAAGCCTTTCATCATCTTCCGTGCTGCAGTACCATTCTACGCCTGAACTGTTACTGATGCTCCAGTGGGGGCGCTGTTTTTTTTTTTAAAAAAAGCCTTATTTAACACTGTTTGAATTGAGTGACATCAGCTGTTTCCTTTAGAATAAATATATATATATATAAACAGAAAGTTATAAGAGAAATAGAAATAACATTAGATCCATCCATCCATCCATCTTCAACCGCTTATCCGGGATCGGGTCGCGGGGGCAACAGCTCCAGCAGGGGACCCCAAACTTCCCTTTCCCGGGCCACATTAACCAGCTCTGACTGGGGGATCCCGAGGCGTTCCCAGGCCAGAGTAGAGATATAATCTCTCCACCTAGTCCTGGGTCTTCCCCGTGGTCTCCTCCCAGCTGGTCGTGCCTGGAACACCTCCCAAGGGAGGCGCCCAGGAGGCATCCGTGCTAGATGCCCGAACCACCTCAACTGGCTCCTTTCGACGCAAAGGAGCAAGGACTCTACTCCGAGTCCCTCACGGATGACTGAGCTTCTTACCCTATCTCTAAGGGAGACGCCAGCCACCCTCCTGAGGAAACCCATTTCGGCCGCTTGCACCCGAGACCTCGTTCTTTCGGTCATGACCCAACCCTCATGACCATAGGTGAGAGTAGGAACGAAGATTGAACGGTAGATCGAGAGCTTTGCCTTCCGGCTCAGCTCTCTTTTCGTCACAACGGTGCGGTAAAGCGAATGCAATACCGCCCCTGCTGCTCCGATTCTCCGACCAATCTCACGTTCCATCGTCCCCTCACTCGCGAACAAGACCCCGAGATACTTAAACTCCTTCACTTGGGGTAAGGACTCATTCCCTACCCGAAGTAGGCAATCCACCGGTTTCCTGCTGAGAACCATTGCCTCAGATTTAGAGGTGCTGATTCTCATCCCGACTGCGTCACACTCGGCTGCGAACCGATCCAGTGAGTGCTGGAGGTCGCAGACCGATGATGCCAACAGGACCACATCATCTGCAAAAAGCAGCGATGAGATCCTCAGCACACCGATCTGCAAACCCTCCTCCACCCGACTACGCCTCGATATCCTGTCCATGAATATCACGAACAGGATTGGTGACAAAGCGCAGCCCTGGCGGAGGCCAACCCCCACCGGAAACGAGTCCGACTTACTGCCGAGGATCCGAACACAGCTCTCGCTTTGGGCGTACAGGGATTGGATGGCCCTGAGAAGTGCCCCCCTCACCCCATACTCCCGCAGCACTCCCCACAGTATCTCCCGGGGGACCCGGTCATATGCCTTCTCCAAGTCCACAAAACACATGTAGACTGGATGGGCATACTCCCAGGCCCCCTCCAGGATCCTTGCGAGAGTGAAGAGCTGGTCCGTTGTTCCACGGCCAGGACGGAATCCGCATTGTTCCTCTTCGATCTGAGGTTCGACTATCGGCCGAACCCTCCTTTCCAACAGTAGACTTTACCAGGTAGGCTGAGCAGTGTGATACCCCTGTAATTGGCACACACTCTCCGGTCCCCCTTTTTGAAAAGGGGAACCACCACCCCGGTCTGCCACTCCTTAGGCACTGTCACCGACTTCCACGCGGTGTTGAAGAGACGTGTCATCCAAGACAGCCCCTCCCCACCCAGAGCCTTCAGCATTTCTGGGCGGATCTCATCAACCCCCGGGGCTTTGCCACTGTGGAGTTGTTTGACTACCTCAGTGACTTCCACCAGGGTAATTGATGATGGTCCCCCATCAGCTTCCAGCTCTGCCTCTACCATAGAGGGCGTATTGGTCGGATTCAGAAGTTCCTCAAAGTGCTCCTTCCACCGCCCGATTACCTCCTCAGTTGAGGTCAACAGTGTCCCATCCTTACTGTACACAGCTTGGATGATTCCCCGTTTCCCCCTCCTAAGGTGCCGGATGGTTTTCCAGAAACACTTTGGTGCCGACCGAAAGTCCTTCTCCATGGCTGCTCCGAACTCCTCCCACACCCGCTGCTTTGCCTCCGTCACGGCAGTGGCTGCTGCTCTTCGGGCCCGTCGGTACCCTGCAACTGCCTCCGGAGACCTCCGAGATAACATATCCCGGAAGGCCCCCTTCTTCAGTCGGACGGCTTCCCTGACCACCGGTGTCCACCACGGTGTTCTAGGGTTGCCGCCCCTTGAGGCATCTAAGACCTTAAAACCACAGCTCACCGCCGCAGCTTCAGCAATGGAAGCTTTGAACATCGTCCACTCGGGTTCAATGCCCCCAACCTCCACAGGGATGCCAGAAAAGCTCCGCCGGAGGTGTGAGTTGTAGATCTCTCGGACAGGGGCCTCCTCCAGACGTTCCCAGTTCACCCTCACTACGCGTTTGGGCTTACCAGGTCTGTCCAGAGTCTTCCCCCACCCTCTGACCCAACTCACCACCAGATGGTGATCAGTTGACAGCTCCGCCCCTCTCTTCACCCGAGTGTCCAAAACATGCAGCCTCAGATCAGATGATACGATTACAAAATCGATCATCGACCTTCGGCCTAGGGTGCTCTGGTACCACGTACACTTATGAGCATCCTTATGTTCGAACATGGTGTTCGTTATGGACAATCCATGACTAGCACAGAAGTCCAACAACAAACGACCACTCGGGTTTAGATCAGGGAGGCCGTTCCTCCCAATCACGCCACTCCAGGTGTCTCCATCGTTGCCCACGTGCGCGTTGAAGTCTCCCAGGAGAACTATGGAGTCCCCTACTGGAGCCCCATACAGGACTCCATTCAGGGTCTCCAAGAAGGCCGAATACTCCGAACTGCTGTTTGGTGCATACGCACAAACAACAGTCAGAGTTTTCCCCCCCATAACCCGAAGGCATAGGGAGGCGACCCTCTCGTCCACCGGGGGTAAACTCCAACGTAGCGGCACTCAGCTGGGGATTTGTGAGTATCCCCACACCCGCCCGGCGCCTCACACCATGGGCAACTCCAGAGAAGAATAGAGTCCAACCCCCCCAAGAGTACGGTTCCAGAACCGAGGCTGTGCGTAGAGGTAAGCCCTACCAGATCCAACTGATAGCGCTCCACCTCCCGCACAAGCTCCGGCTCCTTCCCCCACAGAGAGGTGACGTTCCACGTCCCCAGAGCCAGCCTCTGCCGCCCCGGGTCCAGTCCGTCGAGGTCCCTGGCCTTCACTGCCACCCGTGTGGCAGCGCACCCGACCCAAGCGGTTCTTCCCGCAGGTGGTGAGCCCACAGGATGGAGAGGAGGGGGGTGCCACGTTCCTTTTTCGGGGTATCCCCGGCCCGGGCTCCGTGGCAAGCCCGGCCACCAGACGCTCGTTGACGGGCCCTCCGTCTGGGCCTGGCTCCAGACGTGGGCCCCGGGCTTCCTCCGGGCCGGGTAACTCCTCCTCTGCCTCGTGTTGTCATTGGGTTTTTTGTGAACCATTCTTAGGCCGGCCCCTCACCTAAGACCAATTTGCCATGGGAGACCCTACCAGGAGCACGAGGCTCCAGACAACACAGCCCTCAGGGTCATAGGGACACACAAACCTCTCCACCACGTTAAGGTGATGGTTCCCGGAGAGGCCGATTGGAAACCGTGACCCGCCATCGGAGGGCCCCCCGCCGGCCGGCCTCGTGCCGGTGTTCGGGCGGTGGGCTCCTCCGCCACTGCGGGTTCGCCTCTAGGGCCGGGAGGGCCCGCGCAGGGGTGACCGTGTGTCCCCCTGCGCTCCTCCCTGGTCCGGCCGATGTGCAGCGAGACCGAGACGCCCCGTCTGCCCTAGCCGTCCTACGACGGAGCCCCCGTCCCCGGGCGGTGAGGCTCGGCTGGCAGCCGAGCCTCACCGCCCGGGCGTCGGGGAGCCTCCGGAGAACACCACGTTTCTCGAACCTAATAACATTAGATATGAAATGTAAATGTGTGTGCATTACCAAATAAATAAATGCAAACATAAAGTTAATTATCAAATAAATCACATACTGTAAGTATAGGGGACATCAGATTTCTGCATACCATTCCATTTTTTGATTAATATATATTTACAATTTAACATTTTTAATTCATAAAAAAATAAATTCCCATGTTGTGTCATCTATTATTCCATGACTTTTGCTGATGTTTTAGATTTTTCCATGGTATCATTCGAGCAAGGTCATCATTTTGTATGGTGACAACACTAACACTAATACGTTAAAACAATGTCTGTCCTCACGAGCGTTTTAGAACGATTTGAAACGATTCTCCATGCTAACACCTCTGAAAACACAAGTCACCTGACCACATGTTCATGTAACGACACTAATCTGCAGCCTTCATTCCTGATTAGCAGACGACATTAAACTACAAGCTGTTGATTGAGCTTTACTCCTCGTTAGCTGGCATCACATCAGTGTGTGTGTGTGTGTGTGTGTGTGTGTGTGTGTGGTTAACTGTGTAATTCAGCGTGAAGCCTGCAAGGCCTTTGGAGTCTGCACACTGTCATTACAAGAGTCCTCATGGATTCGAAATACTGAATGGGGGAGGAGGGGATAAGGTGGAGAAAGAGAAGAGGGGGGAGGGTGAGAGGAGAGATGATAAAGAAGGTTAATGACAGAGTGAGAGGGTTAAGAGGGTGAAGAGGGTGAAAAGGGAGAAGGGGGAGCAGGATGCCGATGGAGAATGTGAGAAAGGCTGGATGAAAGAGAAAGGGATGGAGGGAGATGAACAGAGGAAGAAAACACAGGGGAAGTAGAGGAGGTGAAGAGAGAAAAAGGTGAGAATGAGAGGAGTGATCATCTCTCCATTCTTTGTTCATGGTCCCGTAAAGGTCACAGATCGCTTAGCGCTCCTTAAAATATCTGGAGTTTAATGAGGAACCTTTCAGATCTCCGTTCTTCATTAACTGGCTGTCTCTCATCACGAGCAGCGGGACAGAAAACCAAACCTTTGTCTCTCTCTCTCTCTCTATCTATCAGCTGGGTTCTGTTTTTCCCTCTTCATATTCTGCATTTTCTCCTGTTGTTCTCTCAGCGTCTCGTTTCTTTAATACCTCTTTCTTCACGTCTTTCTTTGTGATGGTTTCACTGTCATTGCAGCCATGCTTTCTCTCTCTCTCCCTCTCTCTCTCTCTCTCTCTCTCCCTCTTTCCATACGGATGTATTTCTGTTGTGGGAGAGACCGAATTCAGGAGCTGTTCAAGGATTCTTTTATTTCTCAGTTTTACAGTCAGCTTTTCTTTCAGGTTTGATCTTTGCTTCTCTCAAAGAGACTCAGAGAGGCTGGATTGAGGTCTGACTGTGTGTGTGTGTGTGTGTGTGTGTGTGTGTGTGTGTGTTTTGTGCACGTTTGTAAGCACCGACCTAAAAGCATTACTGAGCTGAGAATGAACAATTTCTAATATTGTATGTTGAATAAATCATCCTTCTTCCAGAGGCAACAACACCTTTTAAATAACTGGAGTATCAGCATGCAAAACCAGGCGGCCCCATACATTCAATTAGGACTGTCAATCAATTTAAATATTTATTCACAATTCATTGAAATTAATCACACATTTTTTTTATCTGTTCAAAATGTACCTTAAAAGGAGATTAGTCAAGTATTTAATACTCTTATCAACATGGGAGTGGACAAATATTCTACTTTATGCAAATGTATGTACTGTACATATTTATTAGTATTCTTTATTGTACATATGTTCATATCGTACTAACATACATAGACAATTAAAAAAACGATTAAAAAAATAAGAATTACATTTTTATTTCATTTTGATTTTCACTTTTTTGTTTTAGGATAATGTTGAAAAGTTCTCTTTTAATCATTATGCTTTAATGCATTTCAATGAAGTTTTATGTTATTCCCATTTTGACACCAAGATTTAAATTTTTACTGCAAATGTTTATCTGTTCAAAATACCGGTTATCGGTCTCCTTGATTACTAATAATCCGTATCGGTATCGGTCCTGAAAAAAACATACCGGTCGATCCCTAGTAAATATGCTGCTTAATGCAAATGTATGTATAAATGTATTATTGTAAATCAATTAACAACACAACACAATGACAGATATTGTCCAGAAACCCCTCACAGTCATCCTCCCAATCAAAACATGGCAAACTGCAGCCCAACAGGCAACAACAGCTGTCAGTGTGTCAGTGTGCTGACTTGACTATGACTTGCCCCAAACTGCATGTGATTATCATAAAGTGGGCATGTCTGTAAAGGGGAGACTTGTGGGTACCCATAGAACCCATTTACATTCACATATCTGGAGGTCAGAGATCAAGGGACCCCTTTGAAAATGGCCATGACAGTTTTTCCTCGCCAAAATTTTTTGTTTGGAGCATTATTTAACCTCCTTCATTAAAAGGTAGTATGACATGGTTGGTACTGATGGATTCATCAGGTTTTTTCAAGTTTCATATTCACTCCAGCCTTACAACTGAATCGCTACAACCTAAAAATCACAAGTTGCATTAATGCGTTAAAAACATTTTTGCCGGTAAAACAAATTTGCATTAACATGTTCTTATCGCATTAACATTGACAGGCCTACATTCACATTGTTAAAAATATGAATTGTCATGTAAATAAAAAGAAACAAACACAATTAAAGCTGCGAGCAGCGATGAATGGGCCATCGCACCTTCCCGCGCGTCGGGGTTACTGGCGAGATGGAGATTGACGTGGCCAAGCACAATGAAACCGGAACTGTGATGAGTCCAAAGACGCCTGCCACAAGACTTTACGACAAACGGTTTATGAGTTATGAAAGGGAGCGTGGCTAACGTCTTGGGGCGGGGCTATGAGTCTATATTGACATGTAAATGTCTTCATCACTGGACCCTTATCATGCCTGAGAAATTTGGGGCAGATCGGACTATGTACAGTGGAGTTAAAACAACTTCCTGTTTCATGGCGAATGGCTCAAAATGGCCGCCACGCCACGGTCAGGTCGTTTTGTGAAAACTCACCCTTTAATAACTTTTCATCCATAAGGTCTTAAGATGGTCCTGACCAAATTTCAAGTCGATCTGATTAAATCTGTAGGAGGCGTTTGTCAAACTACACGGCCTATAAAACGCAAAAAATTCGCGGAAATCGCACATTAAATTAAAAATGGCTGACTTCCTGTTGAGTTTTTGGCATACCTCCAAGAGGCTTTTTTTGTGTGTCTCCACATGTTACATCTGTCTGCCAAAGTTCATACATGTAGGTGAAACCAGAGAGAGGGGCTCAATTTTTCCAACTTTCTAGCACCCAAGCCCGTGACCCTTAAAATATCAAATTGTGTGCCAAGTTTAACAACTTTTTGAGCATGTTAATGTCGTCAAAAAGGCGATTAATTTGGTAGAAAAAGAAAGAAGAAACACTACAGTTTCAATGGGGCCTTCGCTGGCCCAACATTATCGGTGCTCAGGCCCTAATTAGAGACGGCTACTTAAACATTCATCCATTAACTGCGCCTCACCCCCAGTAATAGTAAGAGTCTTTCCTATAGTACCAATATATCCACATTATGTCTTCACCAGGTCACAGAGACAGACCCAACCACAACACGCATACGTTAATAGACCATAAAATATATGAACACATTTATGAAAAACTTCCTTTAGTGGTTGTGAAAATATGTTTTTAGACTGATGTGTGGCTGACTTCACCAGATATTAAACAGACACATTTCACAAGATGAGTGGAGGCAGCTGTGTTAGTGCCTTGCTCTTTGCAAGGAATTGAACCGCTAACGCTCTCAATAAGATCAGTAAGCTGCTTTGCAACAGTTCCAGACTCAACATGCATGTTTTTATGGAGCACCACAAATTCTCAACTCAGTAAATCTGACGTGTAAACAAAACAGTTTTTGTTCCATAACCGATTGTCTGAGGCAAAAAAAAAGAGCAAACAAAAGTCTTTAAGCAGCAGGATTGTGTTTTCCAAGAGGGCGGGGGGGGGAGCTTATGTTCTCATTAAAATAATTGGTAGAACAGCCAACTGAGTCGCTCGCTGCTCCGACGCGTGATTTATCTAAAGGCTGTCAACCCTGCAGGGTGGCAGCAGGTTTATGTGGGCGCTTTCCACTGTGTGTGTATAAGATGTATATTTTGTGAAGAGTATACATATGTGTGTGCATAATTATTGGATGTGTGTTCCCGCTTTTAAAAGCAGAGCATCCAGCAGCTGTTTGAGATCACGCACCTCATCATCTACCTGCCTCATCACCTACTTGCCTCATCATCCACCTGCCTCATCACCCACCTGCTTCATCACCCACCAGCCTTATCATCAACCTGCCTCATCACCTACCTGCCTCATCATCCACATGCTTCATCACCCACCAGCCTTATCATCAACCTGCCTCATCATCTACCTGCCTCATTACCCAGCTGCCTCATCACCCAACTGCCTCATTATTTATCTGCCTCATCACCCACCTGCCTCATCATGCACCTGTCTCATCGCCCACCTGCCTGATCATCTACCTCCCTCATCACCTACCTGCCTTATCATTTATCTGCCTCATCACTCACCTGCCTTATCACCCACCAACCTCATCACCCACCTGTCTCATCACCCACCAGCCTCATCACGCACCTGCCTCATCACCCATCGGCCTCATCACCCACCTGCCTCATCACCTACCTGCCTTATCATTTACCTGCCTCTTCACCCACCTGCCTCATCAATTACCTGTCACATCACCAACCTGCCTCATCACCCACCTTCCTCATCATCTACCTGCCTTATCATATACCTGCCTCATTACTCACCTGCTTCATCACCCACCAGCCTCATCACCCACCTTCCTCATCATTTACCTAACTCATCACCCACCTGCCTCAGCCCACACCTGCCTCATCATCTACCTGCCTCATTAACCACCAGCCTCATCACCCACCAGCCTCATCACACACCTGCCTCATCATCCACCAGCCTCATCACCCACCAGCCTCATCGCCCACCTGCCTCATCCCGCACCTGCCTCATCATCTACCTGCCTCATTAACCACCAGCCTCATCACCCACCAGCCTCATCACACACCTGCCTCATCATCCACAAGCCTCATCACCCACCAGCCTCATCGCCCACCTGCCTCATCCCGCACCTGCCTCATCATCTACCTGCCTCATTAACCACCATCCTCATCATCCACCAGCCTCATCACCCACCAGCCTCATCGCCCACCTGCCTCATCCCGCACCTGCCTCATCATCTACCTGCCTCATTAACCACCAGCCTCATCACCCACCAGCCTCATCACACACCAGCCTCATCACCCATCGGCCTCATCACCCACCTGCCTCATCACCTACCTGCCTTATCATTTACCTGCCTCTTCACCCACCTGCCTCATCAATTACCTGTCACATCACCAACCTGCCTCATCACCCACCTTCCTCGTCATATACCTGCCTCATCACTCACCTGCCTCATCACCCACCAGCCTCATCACCCACCTTCCTCATCATTTACCTACCTCATCACCCACCTGTCTCATCACCCACCTGCCTCATCCCGCACCTGCCTCATCATCTACCTGCCTCATTAACCACCAGCCTCATCACCCACCAGCCTCATCACACACCTGCCTCATCATCCACCAGCCTCATCACCCACCAGCCTCATCGCCCACCTGCCTCATCACCTACCTGCCTCATTCCACCTGTCTCATCACCCACCTGCCTCATCGCCCACCTGCCTCATAACCAACCTGTCTCATCACCCACCTGCATCATCACCCACCTGTCTCATCACCCACCTGCATCATCACCCACCTGCATCATCACCCACCTGCCTCATAATCTACCTGCCTCATCACCTACCTGCCTTATCATTTACCTGCCTCATCACCCACCAGCTTCATCACCCATCTGCCTCATCATTTACCTGCCTCATCACCCACCTGCCTCATCACGCACCTGCCTCAACACCCACCTGCCTCATCGCCCACCTGCCTCTTCACCAACCTGCCTCATTACCCACCTGCCTCATCATCTAACTGCCTCATCACCTACCTGCCTCATCACCCACCTGTCTCATCACCCACCTGCCTCATCACCAACCTGTTCATCACCCACTTGCCTCATCACCCAGCTGTCTCATCACCCACCAGCCTCATCATCTACCTGTCTCATCACCCACCTGCCTCGTCACGCACCTGCCTCATTACCCACCTGCCTCATCGCCCACCTGCCTCTTCACCAACCTGCCTCATTACCCACCTGCCTCATCATCTAACTGCCTCATCACCTACCTGCCTCATCACCCACCTGCCTCATCACCCACCTGCCTCATCACCCACCTACCTCATCTTCCACCAGCCTCATCAACCACCAGCCTCATCACCCACCTGCCTCATCATCTACCTGCCTCATTACCCACCGGCCTCATCACCCACCTGTCTCATCACAAAACTGTCTCATCACCCACCTGCCTCATCATTTACCTGCCTCATCACTCACCTGCCTTATCACCCACCCTCCTCATCACCCACCTGCCTCATCACCTACCTGCATTATCATTTACCTGCCTCATCACTCACCTGCCTTATCACCCACCCTCCTCATCACCCACCTGCCTCATCACCTACCTGCATTATCATTTACCTGCCTCATCACCCACCTGCCTCATCATTTACCTGCCTCATCACTCACCTGCCTTATCACCCACCCTCCTCATCACCCACCTGCCTCATCACCTACCTGCATTATCATTTACCTGCCTCATCACTCACCTGCCTTATCACCCACCCTCCTCATCACCCACCTGCCTCAATATTTACCTGCCTCATCACCCACCTGTCTCATCACCCACTGGCCTCATCACCCACCTGTCTCATCACCCATCAGCCTCATCACCCACCTGCCTCATAATCTACCTGCCTCATCATTTACCTGCCTCATCACTCACCAGCATCATCACCCACCTGCCTCATCACGCACCTTCCTCATCACACACCAGCCTCATCACCCACCTGTCTCATCACCCACCAGCCTCATCATCTACCTGCCTCATCACCTACCTGTCACTTCCTGTCCCCTCATCTGGAAGTCAATGGGCTTTAGTTAGATGTTGTGACCTTATGCATATATGACCAACAGGGTGTGTTTTCTTTCTTTTCTTATTCTTGTTTTAATTTCTTGTCATTTAGCTGAAAGGTTTTCACTTTTAATATGATGTGTATTAATTATTCACTTTTAATAGTGAATATCAATTAATAATTAAAACACGAAGGCTTGGCCTGCTGCCGCTGGGTGACCGGGGCAAAATAACTCACTCTATATTTATTTATCTATATGAATGTCAGACTATTGATTGATTGAACTTGATCAGAATAAATCAACATGACGTCAAATATCAGCCTCAGATATAAAATAACCATTATTATTATGATTTTGTCTCCTCTCATTGTCCTAACAGCACATGGCTTTATCCAGACTGCTAGTGACACACAGTGGTTGACCCATCAGGTGTCACTTACATACATGGTTTTATTTTATTTTATTTTATGGTCACTTTTTATGGACCTCCAGAACCATGTTGCTATCGTACATGAAGCCTTGGAAAGGTCAGGCCACTAATGGCCTAATCCCAATAATCCCTTCCTGTGTTTAAATGAGTTGATATGAACTGAGCATGTGTCTTTAATCCTAATGACAGTTGTTTCTGTGTCATTGTATAACTAATGTAATATGTAATATCCTCTCAGAAGCACTTTCAGTCGCTGTGATGATGAACTGGATCATTGTGATGTCCAAATGTTGTTATCAAGTGAGTATAAAGATAAGTGATGTTAAAGATAATAAAGAGCCAATGTAATATTCATCCCTGGCTGTTAAAAGTACTTCAGTATTTCAGTTTGAGGGCGTAGGTATTGTTTCAACATGGGGACACACACACACATATGAAGCGAGGCGTTTTAAATCTTAAATGTCTCTTAAAAATCTTAAAAATCTCTTAAATGTTCACGTGGCACCTACATCAATGTTACATTAAATAATTTTAATTAATTAATAAACCCCTGAACTTAAATAATTTCAATAAAGATTTCTGCTTATGATCAAAACATTTCCCACATATTGGAATTATCTGAGAAGTCGAGAATAAAGTGGGGGAGAGAGAGAGAGAGAGAGAGAGAGAGAGAGGGATTTTTTTTACATTTATCATTTGATATTGCAATATATTGTTATTAATTGTTTTTTATTTGTTTGTTGTTTTACTGACACAACAAACATGAATTATTTCTGTATTGTTTTCTTCCATTTACATGCATGTTCTTTTTAAATATCTATATATTGTATTACAATGTATTAATGAATTGTATATATGTATACACAGAGAGAGAGAGAGAGAGAGAGAGAGAGAGAGAGAGAGAGAGAGAGAGAGAGAGAGATAGAGAGAGAGAACAACAACCACAATAATAGCACAGCAGCTGTAATAACTAATACAAGTAGGACTAATAACAGAAATCAATAGCAGTGGATGTAAAAGAGTGATAATACAACTATCGGAATTTATATCATTGGGTCCCCCTCAGAAGGGCTTTCAAGTGGAGCTTCCAGCTATCTCGGTCCACCATACATCTGGCTAGCTCGCCTGCACTGTCCAGCATCTCTCCTCAGTACGTCCATGTATGTTGGTGTGTTACGTCCCCGTGATCGATGCCCGTGCGTTGGTTCCCACAGCACCAGCATGCTTGCTGGGAGTTCTTGATGTCTTTTGCAGTGACCGAGAAGTCTCATTTTCCAGGCTGCCACTTTGTCGCTTGGTAGTCCCTCGTATAGACGGAATTATTTAATGATGGTAGCAGTTGGTGTCAAGCAGGCAGCGGACGCAGCAGATGCAACCACAATTCAGGTGACATCCAGATCCAGGTGTAACCCTGCTCCAGTCTTAACCCCGCTCCAGGTGTAACCCCGCTCCATGGTTACTTGCGAGACAAGAAAGCACAAGGACTCCGGGTAAGAAATTAAGTTAGTAACAATGAATGAGACATGAATATATACTGAAGGAGAAAGGTGCTCAGTGTGTCATAGGAAGTCCCCTGGCAGTCTAGGCCTATAGCAGATTTACTAGGGGCTGGTCAAAGACAGCCCTAACTATAAGCATTATCAAAGAGGAAAGTCTTTAGCC
Source organism: Sebastes umbrosus (assembly GCF_015220745.1). Lineage (NCBI taxonomy): Eukaryota > Metazoa > Chordata > Actinopteri > Perciformes > Sebastidae > Sebastes > Sebastes umbrosus. The sequence goes on from NC_051269.1 coordinate 1,926,392, forward strand.
TACTCTTAAATGTGGAGCGGGTGTCTGCCTCCCGGACTGAAACTGGGAGCTGGTTCCACAGAAGAGGAGCTTGATAACTGAAGGCTCTAGCTCCCATTCTACTTTTGGAGACTCTAGGAACCTCAAGTAACAAAGCATTCTGGGAGCGCAGTGCTCTAGCGGGGTAATAGGGTACTATGAGCTCTTTAAGATATGATGGGGCCTGACCGTTTAGCGCTTTGTAGGTAAGGAGGACGATTTTAAATTCTATTCTTGATTTTACAGGGAGCCAGTGCAGAAAAGCTAGCACAGGAGTAATATGATCTATTTTTCTAGTTCTTGTCAGTACACGTGCTGCAGCATTCTGGATCAACTGGAGAGTCTTAAGAAACTTATTGGAGCAGCCTGATAATAAGGAGTTGCAGTAATCTAGTCTAGAAGTAACAAATGCATGGACTAATTTTTCTGCATCGTTTTTAGACAGGATGTGCCTGATCTCCGCAATGTGACGTAGATGAAAGAAGGCAGTCCTTGAGGTTTGTTTTATGTGCGAGTCAAAGGATATATCCTGATCAAAGACAACTCCCAGATTCCTTACAGTGGTGCTGGAGGCCAGGGCAATGCCATCTAAAGTAACTATATCATTAGATAATTTGTAACATTAGGAAATTGCAGGTCATCCAGGTTTTTATGTTCTTAAGGCATGCTTGAAGTTTAGTTAACTGGTTGGTTTCGTCTGGCTTAATCGATAGATATAATTAGGTATCATCTGCATAACAATGAAAGATTATGGAGTGTTTTCTAATAACATTGCCTAAGGGAAGCACATATATGGTGAATAGAATTGGTCCAAGCACAGAACCCTGTGGAACTCCGTGACTAACTTTGGCGTGCATGGAGGACTCATCGTTAACATGTACAAACTGAGATCGATCTTATAAATAGGACTTAAACCAACTTAGCGCAGTTCCTTTAATGCCAATTAAAATGTTCCAGTCTCTGTAATAGGATGTGATGGTCAATGGTGTCGAAAGCAGCACTAAGATCTAGGAAGAAAATCCTTTGTCCGATGTAATTAGAAGGTCATTTGTAACTTTAACTCCTGCTGTCTCTGTGCTATAGTGCACTTTAAATCCTGACTGAAAATTCTAAAATAAATGATTGTTGGCTGATGTTCGTAGTCGTTGGATGTTGGTAGTCGTTGGATGTTGGTAGTCATTGGATGTTGGTAGTCGTTGGATGTTCGTTGTCGTTGGATTTGGAGGTCATTGGATGTTGGTTGTCGTTGGATGTTGGCAGTCGTTGGATGTTGGTAGTCATTGGATGTTGGCAGTAGTTGGATGTTGGTGGTTATTGGATGTTAGCAGTAGTTGGATGTTGGTGGTATTTGGATGATGGTGGTCGTTGGATGTTGGTGGTTGTTGGATGTTGGCAGTCGTTGGATGTCGGTAGACTTTGGATGTTGGTAGTCGTTGGATGTTGGTAGTCGTTTGAATTTGGCAGTAGTTTGATGTTGGTGGTCTTTGGATGTTGGTTGTCGTTGGATGTTGGTATTGGTTGGATGTTGGTAGTCGTTGGATGTTGGTTGTCGTTGGATGTTGGAGGTCATTGGATGTTGATTGTCGTTGGATGTTGGAAGTCGTTGGATGTTGGTAGTCGTTGGATGTTGGTAGTCGTTGGATGTTGGTGGTCATTGGATGATGGTGGTCGTTCGATGTTTGTAGTCGTTGGATGTTGGTGGTCGTTGGATGTTGGCGGTCGTTGGATGTTGGCAGTCGTTGGATGTTGGTTGTCGTTGGATGTTTGCAAACGTTGGATGTTGGTGGTTATTGGATGTTGGCAGTAGTTGGATGTTGGTGGTATTTGGATGATGGTGGTAGTTGGATGTTGGTGGTTGTTGGATGTTGGCAGTCGTAGGATGTCAGTAGTCTTTGGATGTTGGTAGTCGTTGGATGTTGGTGGTCATTGGATGTTGTCAGTCGTTGGATGTTGGTTGTCGTTGGATGTTGGTGGATGTTGGCAGTCGTTGGATGTTGGTAGTCATTGGATGTTGGTAGTCGTTGGATGTTGGTAGTCGTTAGATGTTAGCAGTCGTTTGAATTTGGCAGTATTTGGATGTTGGCGGTCGTTGGATGTTGGTTGTCATTGGATGTTGGTATTGGTTGGATGTTGGTAGTCGTTGGATGTTAGTGGTCATTGGATGTTGTCAGTCGTTGGCTGTTGGTTGTCGTTGGATGTTGGAGGTCATTGGATGTTGGTTGTCGTTGGATGTTGGTAGTCGTTGGATGTTGGTAGTCGTTGGATGTTGGTGGTCATTGGTTGATGGTGGTCGTTCGATGTTTGTAGTCGTTGGATGTTGGTGGTCGTTGGATGTTGGCGGTCGTTGGATTTTGACAGTCGTTGGATGTTGGTGGTCATTGGATATTGGTGGTCATTGGATGTTGGCAGTCATTGGACGTTGGTACGGTTGGATGTTGGTGATCGTTGGATGTTGGTAGTCGTTGGATGTTGGTGGTCGTTGGATGATGGTGGTCGTTGGATGTTGGAAGTCGTATGTTGGAGGTCGTTGGCAGTCATTGGATGTTGGCAGTCATTGGATGTTGGAGGTCATTGGATGTTGGTTGTCGTTGGATGTTGGAGATCATTGGATGTTGGTTGTAGTTGGATGTTGGTAGTCGTTGGATGTTGGTAGTCGTTGGATGTTGGTTGTCGTTGGATGTTGGAGGTCATTGGATGTTGGTTGTCATTGGATGTTGGCAGTCGTTGGACGTTGGTACGGTTGGATGTTGGTGGTCGTTGGATGTTGGTAGTCGTTGGATGTTGGTGGTCGTTGGATGATGGTGGTCGTTGGATGTTGGTAGTCGTTGGATGTTGGTAGTCATTGGATGTTGGTAGTCGTTGGCTGTTGGTTGTCATTGGCTGTTGGTTGTCGTTGGATGTTGGAGGTCATTGGATGTTGGTTGTCGTTGGATTTTGGAGGTCATTGGATGTTGGTTGTCTTTGGATGTTGGCAGTCGTTGGACGTTGGTACGGTTGGATGTTGGTGGTCGTTGGATGTTGGTAGTCGTTGGATGTTGGTGGTCGTTGGAAGATGGTGGTCGTTGGATGTTGGTAGTCGTTGGATGTTGGTAGTCATTGATGTTGGTAGTCGTTGGCTGTTGGTTGTTGTTGGCTGTTGGTTGTCGTTGGATGTTGGAGGTCATTGGATGTTGGTTGTCGTTGGATTTTGGTAGTTGTTGGATGTTGGTAATCGTTGGATGTTGGTGGTCGTTGGATGATGGTGGTCGTTGGATGTTGGTGGTCGTTGGATGTTGGCGGTCGTTGGATGTTGACAGTCGTTGGATGTTGGTAGTCATTGGATGTTGGTAGTCGTTGGATGTTGGCAGTCGTTGGATGTTTCTGGTCCTTGGATGTTGATGGTCGTTTGATGTTGGCGGTCGTTTCATGTTGGCGGTCTTTGGATGTTGGAGGTTGTTTGATGTGTAGCGGTCATTGGATGTTGGCAGTCGTTTGATGTTGGCGTTGTTGGATGTTGATAGTTGTTGGATGTTGGCAGTCATTGGATGTTGGATGTTGGTAGTCGTTGGATGATGGCGGTTGTTGGATGTTGGTGGTCGTTGGATGTTGATGGTCGTTGGATTTTGGTAGTTGTTGGATGTTTGCAGTTGTTGGATGTTGGTGGATGTTGGCAGTCGTTGGATGTTGATAGTCATTGTATGTTGGTAGTCGTTGGATGTTGGTAGTCATTGGATGTTAGCAGTCGTTTGAATTTGGCAGTATTTGGATGTTGGTGGTCGTTGGATGTTGGTTGTCATTGGATGTTGGTATTGGTTGGATGTTGGTAGTCGTTGGATGTTTGCAGTCTTTGGATGTTGGCAACCGTTGGATGTTGGTAGTCGTTGGAATTTGGCAGTAGTTGGATGTTGGTGGTCGTTGGATTTTGGTTGTCGTTGGATGTTGGTAGTGGTTGGATGTTGGTAATCGTTCGATGTTGGCAGTCGTTGGATTTAGGTGGTTATTGGATGTTGGAAGTCTTATGTTGGAGGTCATTGGCAGTCATTGGATGTTGGCAGTCATTGGATGTTGGTGGTCGTTGGATATTGGTGGTCATTGGATGTTGGAGGTCATTGGATGTTGGTTGTTGTTGGATGTTGGTAGTCGTTGGATGTTAGTAGTCGTTGGATGTTGGTGGTCGTTGGATGATGGTGGTCGTTGGATGTTGGTGGTCGTTGGATGTTGGCGGTTGTTGGATGTTGACAGTCATTGGATGTTGGTAGTCGTTGGATGTTGGCAGTCGTTGGATGTTTCTGGTCGTTGGATGATTGTAGTCGTTGGATGTTGGCAGTTGTTGGATGTTGGCGGTCGTTTGATGTTGGCGGTCGTTTGGTGATGGCGGTCGTTTGATGTTGGCGGTCTTTGGATGTTGGAGGTTGTTTGATGTGTAGCGGTCGTTGGATGTTGGCAGTCGTTTGATGTTGGCGTTGTTGGATATTGGTGGTCATTGGATGTTGGCAGTCATTGGACGTTGGTACGGTTGGAAGTTGGTGGTCGTTGGGTGTTGGTGGTCGTTGGATGATGGTGGTCGTTGGATGTTGGAAGTCATTGTATGTTGGAGGTAGTTGGCAGTCATTGGATGTTGGCAGTCATTGGATGTTGGTGGTCGTTGGATATTGGTGGTCATTGGATGTTGGCAGTCGTTGGACGTTGATACGGTTGGATGTTGGTGGTCGTTGGATGTTGGTAGTCGTTGGATGTTGGTGGTCGTTGGATGATGGTGGTCGTTGGATGTTGGTAGTCGTTGGATGTTGGCAGTCTTTGGATGATGGCAACCGTTGGATGTTGGTAGTCGTTGGAATTTGGCAGTAGTTGGATGTTGGTGGTCGTTGGATTTTGGTTGTCGTTAGATGTTGGTAGTGGTTGGATGTTGGTAGTCGTTCGATGTTGGCAGTCGTTGGATTTAGGTGGTTATTGGATGTTGGAAGTCGTATGTTGGAGGTCGTTGGCATCATTGGATGTTGGCTGTCATTGGATGTTGGTGGTCGTTGGATATTGGTGGTCATTGGATGTTGGCAGTCGTTGGATGTTGGTACGGTTGGATGTTGGTGGTCGTTGGATGTTGGTAGTCGTTGGATGTTGGTGGTCGTTGGATGATTGTGGTCGTTGGATGTTGGTAGTCGTTGGATGTTGGTAGTCATTGGATGTTGGTAGTCGTTGGCTGTTGGTTGTCGTTGGATGTTGGAGGTCATTGGATGTTGGTTGTCGTTGGATGTTGGAGGTCATTGGATGTTGGTTGTCGTTGGATGTTGGTAGTCGTTGGATGTTGGTAGTCGTTGGATGTTGGTTGTCGTTGGATGTTGGAGGTCATTGGATGTTGGTTGTCGTTGGATGTTGGAGGTCATTGGATGTTGGTTGTCATTGGATGTTGGCAGTCGTTGTACGTTGGTACGGTTGGATGTTGATGGTCGTTGGATGTTGGTAGTCGTTGGATGTTGGTGGTCGTTGGATGATGGTGGTCGTTGGATGTTGGTAGTCGTTGGATGTTGGTAGTCATTGGATGTTGGTAGTCGTTGGCTGTTGGTTGTCATTGGCTGTTGGTTGTCATTGGCTGTTGGTTGTCGTTGGATGTTGGAGGTCATTGGATGTTGGTTGTCGTTGGATTTTGGAGGTCATTGGATGTTGGTTGTCATTGGATGTTGGCAGTCGTTGGACGTTGGTACGGTTGGATGTTGGTGGTCGTTGGATGTTGGTAGTCGTTGGATGTTGGTGGTCGTTGGATGATGGTGGTCGTTGGATGTTGGTAGTTGTTGGATGTTGGTAGTCATTGATGTTGGTAGTCGTTGGCTGTTGGTTGTTGTTGGCTGTTGGTTGTCGTTGGATGTTGGAGGTCATTGGATGTTGGTTGTCGTTGGATTTTGGTAGTTGTTGGATGTTGGTAATCGTTGGATGTTGGTGGTCGTTGGATGATGGTGGTCGTTGGATGTTGGTGGTCGTTGGATGTTGGCGGTCGTTGGATGTTGACAGTCGTTGGATGTTGGTAGTCGTTGGATGTTGGTGGTCGTTGGATGATGGTGGTCGTTGGATGTTGGTGGTCGTTGGATGTTGGCGGTTGTTGGATGTTGACAGTCGTTGGATGTTGGTTGTCATTGGATGTTGGCAGTCGTTGGACGTTGGTACGGTTGGATGTTGGTGGTCGTTGGATGTTGGTAGTCGTTGGATGTTGGTGGTCGTTGGATGATGGTGGTCGTTGGATGTTGGTAGTCGTTGGATGTTGGTAGTCATTGGATGTTGGTAGTCGTTGGCTGTTGGTTGTCATTGGCTGTTGGTTGTCATTGGCTGTTGGTTGTCGTTGGATGTTGGAGGTCATTGGATGTTGGTTGTCGTTGGATTTTGGAGGTCATTGGATGTTGGTTGTCATTGGATGTTGGCAGTCGTTGGACGTTGGTACGGTTGGATGTTGGTGGTCGTTGGATGTTGGTAGTCGTTGAATGTTGGTGGTCGTTGGATGATGGTGGTCGTTGGATGTTGGTAATTGTTGGATGTTGGTAGTCATTGATGTTGGTAGTCGTTGGCTGTTGGTTGTTGTTGGCTGTTGGTTGTCGTTGGATGTTGGAGGTCATTGGATGTTGGTTGTCGTTGGATTTTGGTAGTTGTTGGATGTTGGTAATCGTTGGATGTTGGTGGTCGTTGGATGATGGTGGTCGTTGGATGTTGGTGGTCGTTGGATGTTGGCGGTCGTTGGATGTTGACAGTCGTTGGATGTTGGTAGTCGTTGGATGTTGGTGGTCGTTGGATGATGGTGGTCGTTGGATGTTGGTGGTCGTTGGATGTTGGCGGTTGTTGGATGTTGACAGTCGTTGGATGTTGGTAGTCGTTGGATGTTGGCAGTCGTTGGATGTTTCTGGTCGTTGGATGATTGTAGTCGTTGGATGTTGGCAGTTGTTGGATGTTGGCAGTCGTTGGATGTTTATGGTCGTTGGATGATTGTAGTCGTTGGATGTTGGCAGTTGTTGGATGTTGGCGGTAGTTTGATGTTGGCGGTCGTTTGATGATGGCAGTCGTTTGATGTTGGCGGTTTTTGGATGTTGGAGGTTGTTTGATGTGTAGCGGTCGTTGGATGTTGGCAGTCGTTTGATGTTGGCGTTGTTGGATGTTGATAGTTGTTGGATGTTGGCAGTCGTTGGATGTTGGATGTTGGTAGTCGTTGGATGATGGCGGTTGTTGGATGTTGGCGGTCGTTTGATGTTGGCGGTCGTTTGATGATGGCGGTCGTTTGATGTTGCCGGTCTTTGGATGTTGGAGGTTGTTTGATGTGTAGCGGTCGTTGGATGTTGGCAGTCGTTTGATGTTGGCGTTGTTGGATGTTGATAGTTGTTGGATGTTGGCAGTCGTTGGATGTTGGATGTTGGTAGTCGTTGGATGATGGCGGTTGTTGGATGTTGGTGGTCGTTGGATGTTGATGGTCGTTGGATGATGGCAGTCGTTGGATGTTGGTAGTTGTTGGATGTTTGCAGTTGTTGGATGTTGGTTGTCGTTGGCTGTTGGTTGTCGTTTGATGTTGGAGGTCATTGGATGTTGGTTGTCATTGGATGTTGGTAGTCATTGGATGTTGGTAGTCGTTGGATGTTGGTGGTCGTTGGATGATGGCGGTCGTTTGATGATGGCGGTCGTTTGATGTTGGCGGTCTTTGGATGTTGGAGGTTGTTTGATGTGTAGCGGTCATTGGATGTTGGCAGTCGTTTGATGTTGGCGTTGTTGGATGTTGATAGTTGTTGGATGTTGGCAGTCGTTGGATGTTGGATGTTTGTAGTAGTTGAATGATGGCGGTTGTTGGATGTTGGTGGTCGTTGGATGTTGATGGTCGTTGGATGATGGCAGTCGTTGGATGTTGGTAGTTGTTGGATGTTTGCAGTTGTTGGATGTTGGTTGTCGTTGGCTGTTGGTTGTCGTTTGATGTTGGTAGTCGTTGGATGTTGGTGGTCGTTGGATGTTGGTGGTCGTTGGATGATGGTGGTCGTTGGATGTTGGTAGTCGTTGGATGTTGGCGGTCGTTGGATGTTGGCGGTCGTTGGATGTTGACAGCCGTTGGATGTTGGTAGTCATTGGATGTTGGTAGTCGTTGGATGTTGGCAGTCGTTGGATGTTTCTGGTAGTTGGATGATTGTAGTCGTTGGATGTTGGCGGTCGTTTGATGTTGGCGGTCGTTTGATGATGGCGGTCGTTTGATGTTGGCGGTCTTTGGATGTTGGAGGTTGTTTGATGTGTAGCGCTCATGGATGTTGGCAGTCGTTTGATGTTGGCGTTGTTGGATGTTGATAGTTGTTGGATGTTGGATGTTGGTAGTCGTTGGATGATGGCGGTTGTTGGATGTTGGTGGTCGTTGGATGTTGATGGTCGTTGGATTTTGGTAGTTGTTGGATGTTTGCAGTTGTTGGATGTTGGTAGTTGTTGGATGTTGGCGGTTGTCTGATGTTGGCGGTTGTCTGATGTTGGTGGTCGTTGGATGTTGACGGTAGTTTGATGTTGGTGGTCGTTGGATGTTGGTAGTCGTTGGATGTTGTTGGATGTTGGCAGTCGTTGGATGTTGGTAGTCATTGGATGTTGGTTGTCGTTGGATGTTGGTAGTCGTTGGATGTCAGCAGTCGTTTGAATTTGGCAGTATTTGGATGTTGGTGGTCGTTGGATGTTGGTTGTCATTGGATGTTGGTATTGGTTGGATGTTGGTAGTCGTTGGATGTTTGCAGTCTTTGGATGTTGGCAACCGTTGGATGTTGGTAGTCGTTGGAATTTGGCAGTAGTTGGATGTTGGTGGTCGTTGGATTTTAGTTGTCGTTGGATGTTGGTAGTGGTTGGATGTTGGTAGTCGTTCGATGTTGGCAGTCGTTGGATTTAGGTGGTTATTGGATGTTGGAAGTCATATGTTGGAGGTCGTTGGCAGTCATTGGATGTTGGCAGTCATTGGATGTTGGTGGTCGTTGGATGTTGGTTGTTGTTGGATGTTGGTAGTCGTTGGATGTTGGTGGTCATTGGATGATGGTGGTCGTTGGATGTTGGTGGTCGTTGGATGTTGGCGGTTGTTGGATGTTGACAGTCGTTGGATGTTGGTAGTCGTTGGATGTTGGCAGTCGTTGGATGTTTCTGGTCGTTGGATGATTGTAGTCGTTGGATGTTGGCAGTTGTTGGATGTTGGCGGTCGTTTGATGTTGGCGGTCGTTTGATGATGGCGGTCGTTTGATGTTGGCGGTCTTTGGATGTTGGAGGTTGTTTGATGTGTAGCGGTCGTTGGATGTTGGCAGTCATTTGATGTTGGCGTTGTTGGATGTTGATAGTTGTTGGATGTTGGCAGTCGTTGGATGTTGGATGTTGGTAGTCGTTGGATGATGGCGGTTGTTGGATGTTGGCGGTCGTTGGATGTTGGCGGTCATTTGATGATGGCGGTCGTATGATGTTGGCGGTCTTTGGATGTTGGAGGTTGTTTGATGTGTAGCGGTCGTTGGATGTTGGCAGTCGTTTGATGTTGCCGTTGTTGGATGTTGATAGTTGTTGGATGTTGGCAGTCGTTGGATGTTGGATGTTGGTAGTCGTTGGATGATGGCGGTTGTTGGATGTTGGTGGTCATTGGATGTTGATGGTCGTTGGATGATGGCAGTCGTTGGATGTTGGTAGTTGTTGGATATTTGCAGTTGTTGGATGTTGGTTGTCGTTGGCTGTTGGTTGTCGTTTGATGTTGGAGGTCATTGGATGTTGGTTGTCGTTGGATGTTGGTAGTCATTGGATGTTGGTGGTCGTTGGATGTTGGTGGTCGTTGGATGATGGTGGTCGTTGGATGTTGGTAGTCATTGGATGTTGGTGGTCGTTGGATGTTGGCGGTCGTTGGATGTTGACAGTCGTTGGATGTTGGTAGTCATTGGATGTTGGTAGTCGTTGGATGTTTCTGGTCGTTGGATGATTGTAGTCGTTGGATGTTGGCGGTCGTTTGATGTTGGCGGCCGTTTGATGATGGCGGTCGTTTGATGTTGGCGGTCTTTGGATGTTGGCAGTTGTTTGATGTGTAGCGCTCATTGGATGTTGGCAGTCGTTTGATGTTGGCGTTGTTGGATGTTGATAGTTGTTGGATGTTGGATGTTGGTAGTCGTTGGATGATGGCGGTTGTTGGATGTTGGTGGTCGTTGGATGTTGATGGTCGTTGGATTTTGGTAGTTGTTGGATGTTTGCAGTTGTTGGATGTTGGTAGTCGTTGGATGTTGGCGGTTGTCTGATGTTGGTGGTCGTTGAATGTTGATGGTAGTTGGATGTTGGTGGTCGTTGGATGTTGGTTGTCGTTGGATGTTGTCAGTCGTTGGATGTTGGTAGTCGTTGGATGTTGTTGGATGTTGGCAGTCGTTGGATGTTGGTAGTCATTGGATGTTGGTAGTCATTGGATGTTGGTAGTCGTTGGATGTTAGCAGTCGTTTGAATTTGGCAGTATTTGGATGTTGGTGGTCGTTGGATGTTGGTTGTCATTGGATGTTGGTATTGGTTGGATGTTGGTAGTCGTTGGATGTTTGCAGTCTTTGGATGTTGGCAACCGTTGGATGTTGGTAGTCGTTGGAATTTGGCAGTAGTTGGATGTTGGTGGTCGTTGGATTTTGGTTGTTGTTGGATGTTGGTAGTGGTTGGATGTTGGTAGTCGTTCGATGTTGGCAGTCGTTGGATTTAGGTGGTTATTGGATGTTGGAAGTCGTATGTTGGAGGTCGTTGGCAGTCATTGGATGTTGGTAGTCATTGGATGTTGGTGGTCGTTGGATATTGGTGGTCATTGGATGTTGGCAGTCGTTGGACGTTGGTACGGTTGGATGTTGGTGGTCGTTGGATGTTGGTAGTCGTTGGATGTTGGTGGTCGTTGGATGATGGTAGTCATTAGATGTTGGAGGTCATTGGATGTTGGTTGTTGTTGGATGTTGGTGGTCGTTGGATGATGGTGGTCGTTGGATGTTGGTAGTCGTTGGATGTTGGTGGTCGTTGGATGTTGGCGGTTTTTGGATGTTGACAGTTGGATGTTGGTAGTCGTTGGACGTTGGCAGTCGTCGGATGTTTCTGGTCGTTGGATGATTGTAGTCGTTGGATGTTGGCAGTCGTTGGATGTTGGCGGTCGTTTGATGTTGGTGGTCGTTTGATGATGGCGGTCGTTTGATGTTGGCGTTCTTTGGATGTTGGAGGTTGTTTGATGTGTAGCGGTCGTTGGATGTAGGCGTTGTTGGATGTTGGTAGTCGTTGGATGATGGCGGTTGTTGGATGTTGGTGGTCGTTGGATGTTGATGGTCGTTGGATGATGGCAGTCGTTGGATGTTGGTAGTTTTTGGATGTTTGCAGTTCTTGGATGTTGGTAGTCGTTGGATGTTGGCGGTTGTCTGATGTTGGTGGTCGTTGGATGTTGACGGGAGTTGGATGTTGGTGGTTGTTGGATGTTGGTTGTCGTGGGATGTTGCTAGGGACCATAAAAACTTTGTTGTGGTTCTTTACCCTGATGGTAGTTCATCCCAACACACATTAGCTTTTAACCATTCTTCTAGAGTTTGCTGGTAGACAGAACTGACAAGGAGGCTCCTTCACATAATCAATCACAGAGATTATTATTTTATATTATTATCATTTACTCCTCTCCTTCATGTCTTTTTTTTACATTTGACATTAGATATTGCAATATATTTTTTTTAATTGTTTTTTATTTATTTTTTTTTATTTCAACTTCTCGGTCACTGCCAAAGACATCAAGAACTCCCAGCAAGCATGCTGATGCTGCGGGAACCAACGCACGGGCATCGATCACAGGGACGTCCCACACCAACAAACATGGACGTACTGAGGAGAGATGCTGGACAGTGCTGGCGAGCTAGCCAGATGTATGGTAGACTGAGACAGCTGGAAGCTCCGCTTGAAAGCCCGTCTGAGGACGACCCAATGATATCAATTCCGATAGTTGTATTATCACTCTTTCCATCCACCACTATTGGTTTTGTGTTATCAGTCCTACTTGTATTAGCTATTACAGCTGCTATGGTATTATTGTGGCTGCTTATCTCTCTCTCTCTTTCTCTCTCTCTCTCTCTATCTATCTATCTTTCCCCCGAGCCGGTCTCGGCAGAAGGCCGCCCGCCCTGCGCCCGGTTCTGCTCCAGGTTTCTTCCCAGTAATCGGGGAGTTTTTCCTGGCTACAGCGCGCTTGGTGGATCATGTTGGGTCTCTAAACTATGGTGTACGGTCTAAGACCTGCTCTATATATAAAGCGTCTTGAGATAACTTCTGTTGTGATTTGACGCTATACAAAAATAAATTGAATTGAATTGAATTGAATTATTGACACAAAAAACATGAATTATTGCTGTAATATTTTCTACAATTTTCAAGTTCTTTTTAAATATATATATAGTGTAATTTGCTGAATGAATTGTATATATGTATATACAGTATATGTTTTAGTTTTTATTTTGTTCGTTTTTTTTCTCATTTTGTATTGACGTTTTGGCAATATTGTTCACCTAACTGTCATGCCAATAAAGCATATTGAATTGAATTGAATTGAATTGAATGGAGAGCGATGGATTGTTTTCCCCAACGGTGTGGGCGGGACTTAAATGTGCTTTGTCTCTCTGTGTGTAACCTGAAAAGAGAGAATAAATTAAATTAATTTTCACCTCCAACTTCAAATAGGAGAGCTAAAGTTACGCCCCGATCTCGCCCCGATCAAACCACCAACCTTCCGATTGGTGGACAACCTGCTCTACCCTCTGAGCCCTGCCCCTACATGCACTGTGCAGATATCGACCGACTTTCTAACTAATATGTTATGTTATGTCTAGGGGTATGATTCTCGCTTCGGTGCGAGAGGTCCCGGGATCATAATAAATAATTAAATAATTGTGGAAAGTCAGTAATCAGTAATTTAGGCATGTGTGGATGTGTGAAAATGTCTGTTGCAAGCAAAACTAAAACAGATGTGCCAGCCATGGAAGAGAGTGATATCTGTTAAAAGGTAGAGAGCTTTTATTCCCACTACACCAAGCCCAGGCATGGCTCATCAGCCTGACAACCCTCTCTCCTGCAAAACAAAGGAGAACCAGCAAAAAGACACGGGACACTTGGTGGAGTGGAGGGGTCGTCACAAACAGACGGTCTAGATGTTGGATTGCATTTACTCTAGTGGTCTTCAGTTAATCTGTGCTCCAACAACAAGTGCAGAAAGTAGAAAGAATAAAAAAATAAAATGCAGGCTTTGTCTCTTTTACCAAACAATGAGCGTCTTAAAAACACGATGACTCATCACTCGTGTCTTGACTTTCATCCTCCTCATTTACAGTTTGCATTCGAGCCTCGTCAGCACACTGCGGGTAAAACAATAGCAGCAGTCGTCTGTTGTGAATCCCCATCAGGGGACGCAGTGACATTTACAACCACAATCCCCTCAGTGATTCTAGCTTAGCTCGTTGCTTTAAAACCCGAGCACAGGCTCATCCCTTACAGCTCATCTGAGCATTTACAGAGAGACAAAGTAGTGCAAAGTGGATAATTGTACAAACAAAGAGAGAGAGAGTGAACGGAGGAGAGGAAAAGGGATAGAGCTAGATACGCAGAGAGAAAGTGAAAATCCTCCACTTAGCTTTGTTTGTGCTGCTTCAAATATCTTATGAGCGTTTAATCTGTTAAGTGCGTGGCTATTGTCTGGCTATCATCTGAAGAGGATGCCGTCGTTTTACCCCGTTTTTACCCTATACTGCTCTTTTTTCAGTGCCACGGAGGAGCTTAGTCTAAGCAGTTAGAAAGGCCGCTCTAAGCCGTAAAGTGTGCCTGAAGCGTCCATTATATGATGTGGTTGAAGGGGTGTAGTGTCAGCGAAGCATCTGTCTGCCACGCAGAGGGACAGCTGACCCAAAAACACTCCTATTGTCTTGAGCTGTATTTAACCTCATCTGATGTGTGTGCGTGCGTGCGTGTGTGTGTAGGAGTCTGCTATTGTCCATTAACCCTATCCTACCAGACCCCAGAGATATAGCTATTGTCTGTCATATCTCATTCCAATGTTTCATGACTTCATATCATTGTTTTCTGTTTCTGTTTTAATTATTGTTTTTTAAAGAGACCAATGTATTGAGGTCCTAGGGGACCCCAGTGAGGAGCACCCAATAGCAGCTTATGCAGTTAAAATATTTAAAATAGAATAGATCGATCAAATGTCCACCACGGGTTGTAAAGTATCACCAACTATGGGGGGGGAGGGGCACATTTAACCTCTTTAAATGTGCAGTAACAGTAGCCTACACTGGGTATTGGACATGACGTTATCGCTCTGCTGTTAGTTTCCCCTTCAGACCGTCTGACAGACACAAATCCCCGTTGGGGTCTCTGGAGGAGTCAAAGTTGAGGGAAGCGGCGGTAGCCTACGCTGCTCGGAGCGCTCTGCCGCTGATGAGGTTATCATCATCGGTTGTAGAATTCAAAGAAAACATCGAAAAAGCAATTACAGAATTACAGAACAGAGCGTTAATAGTTTTCAATAATATCAATAATATAATTTGCAGTGAACGTGCTGTGCAGGGCGCACAGTGACCACAGTGACCAAGGTTTTCTGGAGGGTAAAGCTTACATCATTTGTTTTTTGAAATATCCATCAAGCTGTATGAGAGTGTGTTACTTATTTCAAATGGAAGACATCAATTATGGAAAATAACCCTCAATAGAATCAGTTTCTAATAAAATGAGAATTTAATTAAATGTTGTTAAGACAAACCCTTGTTGGGGACGCAGATTGGAGCTGGTCTAGGTATTAGAAAATATTAAAGATAATTATTCATATCAATAAAATTAATATTACTAAATTATCAAAATATATTAATAATAACAGGGCACCAAATTACATTGGTACATAAGCTCAAAAGACATTAAAATGGCTATCAAAAGTAAATAATAATTATCAAAATAATTATTAATTATATTGAATAATATCATTTAATGTATGTTAAATCATCCTCGGGGCACCACTCTTTGAAACAAAGACAAAATGATAGCAAATTAATGAAGTCTCATAGATAAGATTCATTAAGTATACTAAACTATCAATTTGGAACTTTGATTAATAATTAAATGAATAACTATAACCAAAAAATCACAATATCAATAGATAGTAAAGACTGAAGGATTTTGAAAAGTTCTTGACACAGCAGCGGTTGGCATTATTCACTCTTGTACAACATTAAACAGACCAGCATGTATAATCCACAAACATTTATTTACAAGATAATAAAGGTGTGAAACACAATATTAATTTAACTAAATAACTAAACTAAACAAACCAAACACAGTGTGTGTGTGTGTGTGTGTGTGTGTGTGTGTGTGTGTGTGAGAAAGAGATAAAAAGACAAGATGGATACTTGTCTCAAGATGTCTGCATGTGCCTACATACAATATGGCGAGCACTGTAAAACTACAAAGATGGCTGGATCAAAGATGGCCGCCGCCAACATGTTACCACGTGGCCTCTTTGTCTTCGGAGCACATGTGCTCAGTAAGAACAAAGGGGGGTGATGTGGGGGTTGAGATTATCTGAATGTGTATGTTTGTGCAGTGGTTTAGAAAAGATGGTTAGTTTGCATGCAAGACCTTGTCTTTGTGACGCATAAACTTAACACATCAGATGTGGCGAAGCCAGTTAACAAAATATCCTGACTACAAATAATATCACTACAGTCAAACTCAATGAATACATTAAACATAATCAATACAGGTACATTCACAGAAGTTAAGTTGAACAGTCTTGCTCAACTGTGTGCAATTGCTAATGCTAAGGTAAGCCCAGTACGTTACCAATCCATGGAAGAAAGGGTGGCAATTCCAAGTTGGAGGAGTTGGAGAAAGCAGACTGGAGAAAGCTATGGTTCCAGGGTCAATGATGTTTTGCTTGCTGTGTGAGATCCAGTTGTGCAGATTGGAGGAAGCTGGTCGCTCCAATACTTTCTTCCCAGCAGCTTGATAGCTTGGTGCTAACTTCCTTGCTCTTGTTGCTTGAAGTTAGCTAGTCAAAAAGGCAGGCACTCAGGTTTTCAACCTTAAAAGAAAGTTCCTTGTGTTTCTATGTCTGTTTTCTAACAGTCCATAGATCAGAGTGGAGCTGCTTCTTCCTGCAGTCTCTGGGCTGAAGGAGCTGACCTCCTGCAGATCAGTTGAGAAGGAGAAGAGCCAAGGGGAAAGAGAAAAAGAGGCAGAACAAAGGGGATCCCTTTGCTTTTGTCCTGATAGAATTTCACAAGTACTTGTGAATGAGTCATCATGCTACAGTGGCCAATGGTTACTGAGCTGAGTCCATGGGTCAAGGATCATGGGACTAAGTTCATGCGGTCACTTCGCACCATCTTGACGGTGGGTCCGAACTCCCTTTTACCTGTGACCGGGTCTTTTAAAATGCACACAAACAAACAGGCTTAATCTTCTGGGCAAAGCGGGACATTAGCAAATGGTACTGGTTTGTCCTAATTGAGTCTAATACGTCCTGCTCAAAGCAGAATGGATGGCTTGTTTAGGAAAACACACCTACGTATCTCACCCCTTCAGGACACCTTCAATAATGGTTTTATTGTACCACCATGGCCTCTGGGTACTCATCTCATCCTGCTGAGACAGAAGGGACATCAGGGAGGGAGAAGGAGTGAGGGGAGGTGAGATAAAGAGACCTAAAGGAGGTGGAGGAGAGGGAGGAGTGAGGTGAAATAAAGAGACCTAAAGGTGGTGGAGGAGAGGGAGGAGTGAGGTGAGATAAAGAGACATAAAGGAGGTGGAGGAGAGGGAGGAGTGAGGTGAAATAAAGAGACCTAAAGGAGGCGGAGGAGAGGGCGGAGGGGGTCAGATAAAGAGACCTAAAGGAGGTGGAGGAGTGAGGGGAGATAAAGAGACCTAAAGGAGGTGGAGGAGAGGGAGGAGTGAGGGGAGATAAAGAAACCTAAAGGAGGTGGAGGAGAGGGAGGAGTGAGGTGAAATAAAGAGACTTAAAGGAGGCGGAGGAGAGGGCGGAGGGGGTCAGATAAAGAGACCTAAAGGAGGTGGAGGAGTGAGGGGAGATAAAGAGACCTAAAGGAGGTGGAGGAGTGAGGGGAGATAAAGAGACTTAAAGGAGGTGGAGGAGTGAGGTGAGATAAAGAGACCTAAAGGAGGTGGAGGAGAGGGAGGAGTGAGCTGAGATAAAGAGACCTAAAGGAGGTGGAGGAGAGGGAGGAGTGAGCTGAGATAAAGAAACCTAAAGGAGGTGGAGGAGAGGACGGAGTGAGGGGAGATAAAGAGACCTAAAGGAGGTGGAGGAGTAAGGTGAGATAAAGAGAAGTAAGGTGAGATAAAGAGACATAAAGGAGGTGGAGGAGAGGGAGGAGTAAGGGGAGATAAAGAGACCTAAAGGAGGTGGAGGAGTGAGGGGAGATAAAGAGACCTAAAGGAGGTGGAGGAGTGAGGGGAGATAAAGAGACCTAAAGGAGGTGGAGGAGAGGGAGGAGTGAGGTGAAATAAAGATACCTAAATGAGGTGGAGTAGAGGGAGGAGTGAGGTGAGATAAAGAGACCTAAAGGAGGTGGAGTAGAGGGAGGAGTGAGGGGAGATAAAGAAACCTAAAGGAGGTGGAGGAGAGGGAGGAGTGAGGGGAGATAAAGAAACCTAAAGGAGGTGGAGGAGTGAGGGGAGATAAAGAGACCTAAAGGAGGTGGAGAAGAGGGAGGAGTGAGGGGAGATAAAGAAACCTAAAGGAGGTGGAGGAGAGGGAGGAGTGAGGTGAAATAAAGAGACCTACAGGAGGTGGAGGAGAGGGAGGAGTGAGGTGAGATAAAGAAACCTAAAGGAGGTGGAGGAGAGGGAGGAGTGAGGTGAGATAAAGAAACCTAAAGGAGGTGGAGGAGAGGGCGGAGGGGGTGAGATAAAGAGACTTAAAGGAGGTGGAGGAGAGGGAGGAGTAAGGTGAGATAAAGAGACCTAAAGGAGGTGGAGGAGAGGGAGGAGTGAGGGTAGAGAAAAAGACCTAAAGGAGGTGGAGGAGTGAGGGGAGATAAAGAGACCTAAAGGAGGTGGAGGAGAGGGAGGAGTAAGGTGAGATAAAGAGACCTAAAGGAGGTGGAGGAGAGGGAGGAGTGAGGTGAGATAAAGAAACCTAAAGGAGGTGGAGGAGAGGGCGGAGGGGGTGAGATAAAGAGACCTAAAGGAGGTGGAGGAGAGGGAGGAGTGAGGTGAGATAAAGAAACCTAAAGGAGGTGGAGGAGAGGGCGGAGTAAGGTGAGATAAAGAGACCTAAAGGAGGTGGAGGAGAGGGAGGAGTGAGGTGAGATAAAGAGACCTAAAGGAGGTGGAGGAGAGGGAGGAGTAAGGTGAGATAAAGAGACCTAAAGGAGGTGGAGGAGAGGGAGGAGTAATGGGAGATAAAGAGACCTAAAGGAGGTGTAGGAGTGAGGGGAGATAAAGAGACCTAAAGGAGGTGGAGGAGTGAGGGGAGATAAAGAAACCTAAAGGAGGTGGAGGAGTGAGGGGAGATAAAGAGACCTAAAGGAGGTGGAGTAGAGGGAGGAGTGAGGGGAGATAAAGAAACCTAAAGGAGGTGGAGGAGAGGGAGGAGTGAGGGGAGATAAAGAAACCTAAAGGAGGTGGAGGAGTGAGGGGAGATAAAGAGACCTAAAGGAGGTGGAGAAGAGGGAGGAGTGAGGGGAGATAAAGAAACCTAAAGGAGGTGGAGGAGAGGGAGGAGTGAGGTGAAATAAAGAGACCTACAGGAGGTGGAGGAGAGGGAGGAGTGAGGTGAGATAAAGAAACCTAAAGGAGGTGGAGGAGAGGGCGGAGGGGGTGAGATAAAGAGACTTAAAGGAGGTGGAGGAGAGGGAGGAGTAAGGTGAGATAAAGAGACCTAAAGGAGGTGGAGGAGAGGGAGGAGTGAGGTTAGATAAAGAAACCTAAAGGAGGTGGAGGAGAGGGCGGAGGGGGTGAGATAAAGAGACTTAAAGGAGGTGGAGGAGAGGGAGGAGTAAGGTGAGATAAAGAGACCTAAAGGAGGTGGAGGAGAGGGAGGAGTGAGGGTAGAGAAAAAGACCTAAAGGAGGTGGAGGAGTGAGGGGAGATAAAGAGACCTAAAGGAGGTGGAGGAGTGAGGTGAGATAAAGAGCCCTAAAGGAGGTGGAGGAGAGGGAGGAGTGAGGTGAGATAAAGAAACCTAAAGGAGGTGGAGGAGAGGGAGGAGTAAGGTGAGATAAAGAGACCTAAAGGAGGTGGAGGAGAGGGAGGAGTGAGGTGAGATAAAGAAACCTAAAGGAGGTGGAGGAGAGGGCGGAGGGGGTGAGATAAAGAGACCTAAAGGAGGTGGAGGAGAGGGAGGAGTGAGGTGAGATAAAGAAACCTAAAGGAGGTGGAGGAGAGGGAGGAGTAAGGTGAGATAAAGAGACCTAAAGGAGGTGGAGGAGAGGGAGGAGTGAGGTGAGATAAAGAAACCTAAAGGAGGTGGAGGAGAGGGCGGAGGGGGTGAGATAAAGAGACCTAAAGGAGGTGGAGGAGAGGGAGGAGTGAGGTGAGATAAAGAGACCTAAAGGAGGTGGAGGAGAGGGAGGAGTAAGGTGAGATAAAGAGACCTAAAGGAGGTGGAGGAGAGGGAGGAGTGAGGTGAGATAAAGAGACCTAAAGGAGGTGGAGGAGAGGGAGGAGTAAGGTGAGATAAAGAGACCTAAAGGAGGTGGAGGAGAGGGAGGAGTGAGGGTAGAGAAAAAGACCTAAAGGAGGTGGAGGAGTGAGGGGAGATAAAGAGACCTAAAGGAGGTGGAGGAGTGAGGTGAGATAAAGAGCCCTAAAGGAGGTGGAGGAGAGGGAGGAGTGAGCTGAGATAAAGAGACCTAAAGGAGGTGGAGGAGAGGACGGAGTGAGGGGAGATAAAGAGACTTAAAGGAGGTGGAGGAGTGAGGTGAGATAAAGAGACCTAAAGTAGGTGGAGGAGAGGGAGGAGTGAGCTGAGATAAAGAGACCTAAAGGAGGTGGAGGAGAGGACGGAGTGAGGGGAGATAAAGAGACCTAAAGGAGGTGGAGGAGTAAGGTGAGATAAAGAGAAGTAAGGTGAGATAAAGAGACATAAAGGAGGTGGAGGAGAGGGAGGAGTAAGGGGAGATAAAGAGACCTAAAGGAGGTGGAGGAGTGAGGGTAGATAAAGAGACCTAAAGGAGGTGGAGGAGTGAGGGGAGATAAACAGACATAAAGGAGGTGGAGGAGTGAGGGGAGATAAAGAGACCTAAAGGAGGTGGAGGAGAGGGAGGAGTGAGGTGAAATAAAGATCCCTAAATGAGGTGGAGTAGAGGGAGGAGTGAGGGGAGATAAAGAGACCTAAAGGAGGTGGAGTAGAGGGAGGAGTGAGGGGAGATAAAGAGACCTAAACACCAGCAGTCTACATCTCTACAGGAACACCACAAGTCTACTATCTCTACAGGAACACCACTAGTCTACATCCCTACAGGAACACCACCAGTCTACATCCCTACAGGAACACCACAAGTCTACTATCCCTACAGGAACACCACCAGTCTACATCCCTACAGGAACACCACAAGTCTACTATCTCTACAGGAACACCACTAGTCTACCATCTCTACAGGAACACCACCAGTCTACATCTCTACAGGAACACCACCAGTCTACATCTCTTCAGGAACACCACCAGTCTCCCTAGTTAGACATAAACACATGGGGAAATAGGGTCCAGGTTGAAAAATACCAAAGTTAACCTTTAAACCTACGAAGATTCCCAGGTGAAGGGAGCAGATGATGCTGTATGAGTTCTACTTACTTCTCCTTTGTTGAGGAAGGGCTCGACTGACCTCCTTCCGATCTGGCTCATCCAAAGCTTTCAGACTGTGGTGTGTTCTATTTAGATTTACACGTTACACCAGAGACAGAGTCAAGGGAAGAAGAACAGCAGTGTTAACTGTAGTTTAGAAGGAACAGTGATCACATTCACTAGGAGACACAAGTCTATAGATTGGGAACAAAACGCTGATATAAACAGAAAAGGATTATCACATTATATATTTCATTATACATTAATGTACAACAAAGAGACACAATGTTTTTCACCATTTGTACAATCTCAGGATGGATTCATGCAGCAGTCATTTCCTTTTGATGTTAATGCTTCAATCAGATATGATGCAATGCACATGTAACGCTGTGACGGAGCAGATTTCATTGATTTCTAAAGCCTCGGACACACCAGGAACGCCAGAAGCGCGTGGCGGTTGCGTGGTGGCTGTGTGATTCACACGTCGGGCGTTCACACCAGCTGCATTTCAGCTGCGTATCTGTTGTGTTTCTGCTGCTGCAGCTGCTGCTGTCAGCCCTTTCTTTCTACATAGAGTTTGCCTTTGAATGGCCATTTCATTTCATTATAAATATCATTTATATTTATTTTAGACAGAGAAAGGTTAAGAAATGTGTGGTAATTTGTAAATAATAGTAATAATCCACAATTAAAACTCCGTACTATATTCATTCATGGAGCTCTTCAAGTCACTACATGTTCTAGAAGCATGTTTTCAGAAAAAAAAGCCTTGTGTTAACAAATGACGGAATTCTGTCCACACAAAAAACGCTTGAGGGCTTTTATTTTGAAATGAAAGCAGGAAGTGTTGATTTGACTTTTTCTTCATCTCCGTAACATATTCTACAGATAGACATCAAAACTGTAGTAATTTAGCGGGTATGATGTTAATATACTGTCAATAGATCACCTTCACTGTCCGTGACATATTCTACAGATGTCTACACATGTAAACTGTATTAATGTAGCTGATATGATGTTAATATACAGTCAATAGATCACTTTCATTGTCTGTTGCTGCTGTGAGACATGCAAGGCACGCATCAAAAATAGGCGAGACCTTTATTCTCTAGAAGAGACTTGCGTCTCACGCGGGCTGTGTGGCTGCTCT
Organism: Sebastes umbrosus; assembly: GCF_015220745.1. NCBI lineage: Eukaryota > Metazoa > Chordata > Actinopteri > Perciformes > Sebastidae > Sebastes > Sebastes umbrosus. The sequence continues at coordinate 1,948,321 of NC_051269.1, forward strand.
AACCTGTTAACACGGACGGCGAAATAAAACAACAACAGGTAATGCAGCCGCCACACCCTCCTGACGTTCCTGGTGTGTAAGAGAGGATTCCCTAAATGACTGATGACCATACCTGGTGATCGAGGTCTGCGTTACAGCTCAGAGGATTTCACACATGCACACACAAAGAGCAACCTTTAAAATGTCTGATATCAGTGATTTGATGTGTTTGCAAAAATCCAGGGGATGAGATTTTAGGAGTAAGTAGATACTAATACTCAGCATACTCTATTAATGTCTGTAATTAGTGGCATAAACTGACACATTTCAAGGCACACAATCTTTCCAAACTAAATATAACCATTTGCAAAGATGAGCTTCATTATTCAAACTTGAAATAAGGAAGGGAGAAAAAAGGGGGTTTTGGGGTGAGGGCACATAGAGAGTGAGGTGGTGAAGAGAAAACGATGATATTTAAAGTACACTTCATTACCAGGAAAAAGAGACGCAGATTTAAAGAATAATACATGTTAGCTGTGCACATTTCTCTTTGTGGTGCCGATGACACAGACCTAGATTACACATTAGTGTTTGAAGATGAGCCAAGGAAGAGAGAAGGTACAAAGAACCAGATTTTCATTCACACACTCACACGCACACACACACACACACACACACACAGAAACTGTTGGCAGTCACTCATTCTGGCTTGGATCCTCTTAGTGGGGAGAAAATAAGCCAAACCTTTCATCTCAGTAAACATTTGCTATTTTAGAAGTCAGCAACTTGCATACTGTGTGTGTGTGTGTGTGTGTGTGTGTGTGTGTGTGTTAGAGAGCATATTGTGTCAGGAGGTTTAAAGAGAGAATGATATTCAGGGTGGAAAAGTTAATCCCAACCTCAACTGTATTAGTCACAGCCTTTGCTTTTTACACACACACACACACACACACACAGGTGTGACTCTTTGTTGCCCCCTCCTGATCAGTCTCTCTGGGCAATAACGACATCTTCATTCTGCATTCTGCAGCCAAAATAAAGTCTCTTGTGATTAAGACTGAACTTATGATTGTTAGCATATAGCTTGCATAAACTATCATATCCTCTCAATCTCCAAAGCATTATTGTTAGCTCTGATTCCTGTCTCTACAAAATACCGAATGTCAACAAACACTTTTGCCATTCATGACTGGGAGTAACTGGAAAAGTTATACAGAGATCATAAGCTTCTAGTGATCAACCAGCTCTAGAATCATCCCGATACAGACGCTGTTTAAATAATTCACTTATAGTAATCAAGTAGTCCACCTGCATGGTTCATTTGGGGTCTTTTATGCCATACATGACAACATACGGAAAAAACTATGTTGAAACTATGTTAGACTAACGTTAGTTGAATGTTTGTTATGTTCTTTAATTTACTCCCATGATGCTTTGCCTCACAGACTGCCTGCTCTCCGGCTGGATACGTGAGGCTAATGCCGCGTGCATGTTGACATCATGACGGGAAAAAACAAAATAATTTTATCTGAATGAAAAAACGAATGCACATGAGGAAGGCATCCTCGTCAAGTGGATTGATAATATCTGGTGATGTGATGTCGCCAAAAGTGAAACTTTTTCCGATCCTCAACCGGCTCTGCGGCACACATGCATACCAGCACCCATCTCCCTCCACGCCGCTATCGGGTGAGTGTGCGTCCCAGCAAATGGGTGGCATTCTGCGTGCACGTTCGCGCTGCAAATCCGGACAAAAATGTCGCGTCTCCCCCTTGGTGATGGAACAGACAGAAGAATCGTCAGCGAGCCAGTAAATAGTGAATCGGTCCGTTTCATTACTTTGTATTCATGTAATAAATACACAAATATCGTTGTCTTGTGATATAAGGCTTGTGGAGTTGTTTGTGCCTGATGACGATCTGATGCACAGCAACAGTAAATTAATATTATAATGCGAGTGAAAAGGGGTGTGGATTGAACTATTTTTTGCCTTATACCTCCTGCTTGGTTATTCGGTCCGATACTGTGCTCATGCACTCGTAGTCAGACTCGCAAAACGGCTCCGATACAACGGCACCGATACCACTTTACGGTGGTGCACCCGACCCCGCTGGGCCAGGATCCCACCTCAGCGCGCACCGGCCCTCACTTTCATTGTGCCACGGGGTTTTGCTTGCACCCTCTGACTCGCGCTTGCGTTAGACTCCTTGGATCGTGTTTCAAGACAGGTCGGGTGGGTTTTGCCGACAACGCCACAGACCCCTGGCGCCTTTTACGTGGGCCGAGCCCCGATCTGGCGGCACAACGCGGTTGGGAGAGAGGGCACAGCGAGCCCTTTTTCCACTGTGCGACGAGGTCTGGGTGGAGAGCGCTGTAAAGCTGCGGCCGCGAGCCACCTTCGCCCAGAGCCTTTCCAAGCCGACCTAGAGCCGGTCGTGGCGCACCGCCTCGTATGCGGGACTCCCCAGCCTGCCGTGTGACGCTCACACCCTCCAGCTGGCTGTTAACGAGGGTCTTTTGGCACAGAGAAGTACTCGTATCGGTACTCGGTATAGGCGAGTACCCAAATGTAAGTACTTGTACTCGGTCTGAAAAAAAGTGGTATCAGTGCATCCCTACTTTTTTCCTAGATAGATCTCCTATAGGTTTCTCTCTGTGCTGGCTGACAGGAGGAGGTGGTGAGATGAAACCAGGTGTCTACGGTCTACGTTGCCTTCTAGAGATGACAGACAAGGAGTTTCTCCAAGTGGAGTATCAGGACGAGAAATTAGATGGAACCAGTAAAGCCTATATTAGAAGATATCAGGCTATAAATGAATTGTTTGCTTGCCATCCCATTGTTGGATGCAGCATGGGATAGCCAATCAGATGTCACCCTTTAAAAACTGCTTAAAAAACTGAACTTAAATTCGACGGCAGTGAATTGACGTAGAGTAAGGCTTAGGCGACAGCCTTTCCCTGGACACGGAAATCGACAAGAGGATTAGGAAGGCAGCAACAACACTCGCCCGCCTCTCCAAACGATTGTGGGAAAACACCAAGCTAACAGTTACAGTTTTTCTCAATTGTTTACACACAAATATTGGTACTTGACACACAATGACCACAACATGTAACTCATGCACCAACCCCCTGAACCAATTCTGCTAAACTACAAGCACAATTCCTGCTTTACACTCAAATTGCAGTTCTAAAACACACTTTTTTCAAAACACTACACACAATTCTCTGCATTTGGCACAATTTTCATGAAGAAAATCTCGTTTTCACAAGGAACACACTGTCATTCAAAATTCTAAAGTCAATTGCCCTACTATGCACACTGACTCATCACATGGGCAAACACCTGTCACACAGTGTTACAATTAGCAATCAGTTGATGCTTTTCATGGCTGGATTCGACATGCTAAGCGATATTTCCCCCGCTGCTTGGCCAGGGAAAACATTGCTTGTGATGTGGATGAGGTGCTGTGGCCAGACCGAAACAGAAGAGAGGATGCAGCATAGTTTTTTTTTTTCGTTTTTTTTACTGTAACTGTATACAGTAAATTCTTCTGTTGTTTTGTATGTAGACCACTGTATGTGCAACTTTGTGTTGGTTGGGATGTTCACTGTGTACATTGTTTTTGTGGGGAAAATAAAATATATTTGTTACCATGTATTTGTGTGTTCTGAGTATAAAAAACAATATTCTAAAATATTTTACAACACACTTATGTATGTACTGTCTGTAGTAAGTGTAACACTGAACAAAAAAAAAGGCCTAAGTCATTATGATGAATGGAGAAGAAGTGTTTTCCATTCATCATAGTGTTTTACATTGAGCACATCAGTGTTCAACTGGTTCTTACAAATGTCTATTCATATGATGGTTTGTGTGTGTCATTTGAAAACAAAATACCATTTTGAGAAGAAATAACATTGTTTTGAATGTAAAGTTTCATTTTGCAGGAGAATTGAGGGGTTTTGCCCATTGTGTGTGTGTTTTTTGATTTGTGTGTAGAGTTCTGAGAGTATGAGGCATGCTTTCAGAAAATGTGTGTAAACAATCAAGAAAAAACTGTAAGACCGAGATGGTGGTATACAACGCCTGCGTCGTCAGTACACTGCTGTACGGTAGCGAGACATGGACAACCTACAGCAGACAGGAGAGATGGCTCAACTCCTTCCATCTGAGAAGCCTCCGCCGCATCCTGGGCATATCCTGGAAGGACAAAACCAGCAACACCGAGGTTCTGACCTGCGCTGGCATCACCAGCATGCACACTCAGCTCAGACAGTGCAGGATGCGCTGGCTGGGCCACATCTGTCGCATCGGGGATGGTCGCATCCCCAAAGACCTCCTCTATGGAGAACTGGCAACTGGGAGCAGAACAACAGGCCGCCACCACCTGCGCTTCAAAGATGTCTGCAAGCGAAACATGAAGAACCTAGACATCGATACCAAGTCCTGGGAGGCTGTTGCAATGGACCGCACAAGGTTAAGAAGCACCTTGCACCAACACCTCATAACAGGGGAGCAAAAACTGAAGGACGCAGCGGCAGAAAAGAGGGCCCGCAGGAAAGAAAGCAGGCAACGCAGGCAGACCAGAAACCACACACAGATGCGACCTCTGTGATCGAGACTGTCACTCTTGCATAGGGTTTTTTCAGTCACGAGACGCTGTACCAGGCAGCCAGACTCGTAGGATGCGCCAAACATGGTCCCACCCTGACCGACGGAGGCCTATGTAAGGCTTAGGCATTGATAACACAGAGGTCATTGTGGGACCCACCAATGTGACTGGTGGCAAGAGACCATATGAACTCAGTCACATGATCCTGGCCACTGTGCTTGATAACTCATTCACACATACTTGTGAAATTCACCTAGGACAAAACAAGCACACTCTTTTATTCTCTCTTTTTTTCTTTCTTCACCCCCCTTCACCTCCGCTGACCTGCGGAAGGTGAGCTGCTGCTCTTCCTCCAGACCAGAAGCTGTATAAGCAGTTCCGCTCTGATCTATGGCCTGTTAGGAAACAGACATAGAAACACAAGGAACTTTCTTCTAATGCAGAAGACACGAAAGCCTGCCTTTTGACCAGCTAACTTCAAGCAACAAGAGCTAGGAAGTTAGCACCAAACTATCAAGCTGCTGGGAAGAAAGTATTAGAGCAACCAGCTTCCTCCAATCTGCATAACTGGATTTGAGCACAGCAAGGACAACAACTTTGACCCTGGAACCACTTTCTCCAGCCTGCTTTCTCCAACTCCTCCAACTTGGAATTGCAACCTTTTCCTCCATGGTTTGGTAATGTACTGGGCTTACTTTAGTATTAGCAATTGCACATGGCTGAGCAAAACTGTTCAACTTTGATTTCTGGAATGTACCTGTACTGATATGTTTAATGTTATTCATTGAGTTTGATTGTTGTGATATTATTTGTAGTTAAGATATTTTGGTAGTTGACCGCCACATCTGATGTGTTTAGTTTATGCTTAACATAGACAAGGTCTTGCATGCAAACTAACCATCTTTTCTAACCCACTGCATTATCTGACATATATTAAGATCACATACATGAACTGTGAATTAGTTTTAAACACAAACAGATAATCTCAACCCCCATATCACCCCCTTTTGTTCTTCCTGAGCACATGTGCTCCGAAGAACAAAGAGGCTATGTGGTAACATGTTGGCGTCCATCTTTGATCCAGCCGTCTTTGTAGTTTTACAGTGCTCGCCATATTGTATGTAGGCACATGCAGACATCTTGAGACAAGTAGCCATCTTGTCTTTTTCTCTCTTTCTCTTTCTCTCACACGCACGCACGCACGCACGCACGCACGCACGCACGCACGCACGCACGCACGCACGCACACACACACACACACACACACACACACACACACACACACACACACACACACACTGTGTTTGGTTTGTTTAGTTTAGTTATTAATAATAATAATAATAATAGCTTGGATTTATATAGCGCCTTTCATGAAACCCAAGGACGCTTAACAAAGACATAAATAAACACAACAAATGTTTTATTATTTATTATTAAGTTAGATTATTATTGTGTTTTACACCTTTATTATCTTGTAAATAAATGTTTGTGGATTATACATGCTGGTCTGTTTAATGTTGTACAAGAGTGAATAATGTCAACCGCTGCTGTGTCAAGAACTCCAATATCCATTTTAATGTCTTTGAGCTTATGTACCATTGTAATTTGGTGCCCTGTTATTATTAACATATATTGATAATTTAATAATATTAATTTTATTGATAATTATATTGAATATTTTCTAATAACTAGACCAGCTCCTATCTGCGTCCCCAACATCGTCGATGGTGAAAAGGTGAATTAATCAGGCTGTGTTGTCAGTATACATGGACAGTGCAAAACTTTATTATAAATATCGTCGTGCTCCACTGGACCTTGGACATTGTCATATCTTGAAAAACAATCTCTGGCTGTCTTGATCTCTTGGCAGTCATATTAATTCACATTGGGTGGCAATGGATCAGCGTTCACGTCGCGCCCCCCGTCAGTACCCAGGCCCGCCTGGGGAAGCCAATGATCCTACCAGCAGACTAAATTCCAAGAGACAACGCCTGAGAGCCAAATAGAAGAATCTTAGTCACAGTCCCCAAGCCGAAAGCAGTAACCACAAACAGCCCCAAGAGCACCTAGCGGTTGGACCTGCCCTCCGAATACTACAACTTAATGTTGAAGGCCTGTCTGCAGCCAAGCGGAGCCTCATCGAAGTCCTCGCTTCCCAACATTCCATTGACGTTATCTGCCTCCAAGAGACTCACGTTGGCACAGAGGAAGCAGGCCGCTACTCCATCAATGGCTTTGATCTTCTGTGCTACACGCCCCATACCAAACACGGACTTGCCACCTATGTGCGCTCTGACATAGTTGAAGCTAACCATTTGACAACAATCAATTTCTCTGAAACCATAACCATTGGCGGTTTTCACATCGTTAATGTATACAAGCCCCCGAGTGCCAACTGGGATCGAGCAAGTCCTACCCACTTTCCCCCACCCTGCCATCTATGTGGGGGACTTTAACTGCCACCACCCCTGACTGGGGATACCCAGCAGTAGATGGTGATGGTGAAGGCACTTTCAGCCTGGGCATCCAGAAACGACCTTGTTCTGATTCATGACTCCAAGCAAAGAGGAACATTCCACTCAGCCAGGTGGAATAAGAACTACTCCCCTGACCTGTGCTGGGTCAGCTCTTTGAATGGAACCCCCTATCCTGCACAGACCCTCATCCTTGATGACTTTCCACACAGCCAACACCGGCCCTCACTTATACACATTGGCCTACAACTCCCAATCATAAACAGCCCAAGGAAGATGCGTTGGAACTTCCGAAAAGCCAACTGGAACGAAATTCAGTGAAACTACTGGACCGGAGTATCGTCACAATCCCACTCCAAACCATCACTGTAGATGAAGCATACAATCGCTTTTTGCAGCGCCATCTACAAAGCTACCCACACAGCAAATTCCACGAGGCTACCGACCCCTCTATGTCCCATGCCTGGACGGAGAAAGTGCTGCCCTCCTACAAACCTACAAAACATCAGGGGACCCCGAGATGGCAGACCATCTCATTGAATCACTATCTACAGCTCGGCGGAAAAAATGGGAGGAGACTGTAGCAGACCTGAATTTCACCCGCTCAAGCAGAAAATGCTGGAGCCTCATCCGCCGCCTTGGAGCTGCACAGAAACCACCTACCCAAAGCCGACCACCTGTCACACCCAATCAAGTTGCGTCCCACCTACTGACTATTGCAAAAGCAGCCCAAGACAAAAACACCAGAAGATCAATTACAACTGAGCTAAAGGCACACAGAACAAAGCTCAGAGAGGAAAGCAAACCTGAGCCTTTTGAGGTCGCTGAACTGGAGAAAGTCCTGCAGGGCCTGAAATGTGGAAAGGCAGCAGGATATGATAACATCTCTCCAGAGTTCATGAAACATCTGGGCCCCCGAGCTCTAACCTGGCTGACCCAATTCTATACCAGGATAATACAGTCAAACTCAATCCCAAAGAAATGGCGGTCAGCAAAAGTAATTGCCATACCAAAACCTGGTAAAGACCACAAACTACCAGCAGCTACCGCCCAATCTCTCTACTCCCTTTCAAAATCCTAGAACGCCTTATATTACAACGCATATCTCCAGGAGTAGAAGAGATTCTTTGCGTAGACCAGGCCGGTTTCCGCAAGGGCCCCAGCACAGGAGAACAAGTACTGGCCCTAACCACCTTCATCGAAAATGGTTTTGAGCGCAAACTGAAGACAGGAACAGTATTCCTCGACCTCACAGCTGCCTACGATACTGTTTGGCACAAAGGCCTCCTGCTAAAACTCACAAAAGCACTCCCTGCCTGGGCAACAGCAACAATTAAAACTCTGCTAACTAACCGGAGGTTCAGAGTTCACCTTGGACAGAATAAGAGTGCATGGAGAAAACAGTCAAACGGGCTCCCACAAGGGTCAGTCCTCGCCCCAACCCTGTTTAACCTTTACACAAATGATCTACCCACCACTAATCCCGTAAATTCATCTATGCTGATGACATCTGTCTGGCAACCCAAGCACCAGACTTTGACTCTCTGGAACAGGTGCTCACGGAAGACCTCGCAAAGCTGGACCAGTACTGCAAAACCTGGCGCCTAAAACCAAGCCCCGCTAAACAGTCTCCAGTGTATTCCACCTCAACAACGCAAAAGCTGCTTCAGAGCTAAATATCCAACTCAGCGGACTTAAGCTGAAGCACGCCCTCAACCCAACTTACCTGGGAGTGACACTTGACAGGACCCTATCCTTCAAGGAACACCTGAAAGGAACGGCAGCTAAGGTGAAGACTAGAAACAACCTGCTCTGTAAGCTCGCTGGCTCAAAATGGGGGGCAGCAGCCCTCACATTGCGCACCTCGGCACTGGCCCTTGCTTACTCTGCAGCAGAATACTGTGCCCCTGTTTGGTCCAGGTCACCCCACACACACCATGTGGACACCCAGCTCAACACAACCATGCGAATCATAAGCGGGACTATTCGTTCAACACCACTCCCCTGGCTCCCTGTCCTATCCAATATAACCCCCCCACATATCCGGCGAGTAGCATCTACTCAAAGGATGCTTCAAAAGGTCGAAGACTCTCCCCATCTACCAATCCATGCAGACATCTTCAACCCACCCACTGCCCGTCCTCCATCTAGACGACCGATATGGAGAATACCCCACCAGCCGACTTCACCACCCAATCAGCTTGGGAAAAGGAATGGGAGTCCAAGGATGTCCAAAACAAACATCTGGTGTCAGCCCCCACCCAACAGGTCCCTGGCACCAACCTGTCAAGGATACAGTGGTCAACTCTTAATAGATTCAGGTCCGGACATGGCCCCTGCTTGGCCAGCCTTCACAAATGGGGCAGCAGCCCAAGCCCATTGTGTGCCTGTGGAGAGGGTGCAAACAATGGAACACATCATTGAAGCTTGCCCGCTCCATAGTCTAAAAGGAGGGTTAGACACCCTCCATACAGCAGACCAGGAGGCAACTGCATGGCTCAAGGACTTTGCATTCGCTAAATAAATAAAAAGTCATATTAATCACTACCACCTCTATCTCTGCACTGAAAGGACAGACGAGCATGCCGTGCTTTTACAGCAGAGAAACAACATTTCATTCCAAGCTCATATACACTCATTAAAGTGTAGAAAGACAAGTTGAACGCAGGTTTAACAGGTGAAACTAAGTTTTCTTATTTGTTTGTGACAAGGTTAGCAGCATTACTATGGTGGCAGGCTGTCTGGGTTGAATTACAGCAATGTCTGGTGACCTGCCTTTGTATTAAAGTCTCCAAAATGTCTGGTTGACTGATAAACATTGTGGTACCAAACGCTGTGTATACAGGACTGAACGTTTTCTCTGTCCAAGGCCTGTTCGAACTGGTTGATTATGTACATGTGGAGATTTCTATACACTGTATGTACAGTGGGTAGGATTTATATTTACAGTGACAGGTATGTACATATCACAATATGTAACATAAAGTGACAGATGACATGTACATGTTGCAGAAAAATGTGCATTAAAGACTGTAAGAATTATCGGAGGCAGCAGTGGATTTCATACAGGGTACCAATAAATAGAATATGAAGCAGAATATTTTGTTAGATAACATGTTGTGAATGAGGAATTTAATTGAATTGCATTGAATATATATATATATACACACAGTATATATTAGTATATATTTAAAAGTAAGTGTCCTGAGTTTCTTGAAAAGCGCTATATAAATAAATGTATTATTATACAGCATATACTCACATGTATATACTGTATATAGAGTATATATAATTCCACCCACAGGGGCGCTGCAGTAACAATATAAACATGATACATCTACATTTATGTTGTGTTAATAATAATAATTAATAATAAGATGAAATTTTGTCCCCAGCTTCTTCTATACCGACCGTTTTCCTTCCGGAATGAGACGCAGCAGCAGCAGATGCAGCAATCACACGCACGTCCTTCAGGAAACACAAATACTCTAGTTTGGCAGGTTAGTAAATGAGCAGTAAAACAATGAATTCATATTTTCAAGCTGGATTCATGCCTCCATGCCGTGGAGCTGCGGAGGTCATTCTGGAGGCTGCAGCGCATCGTAACTACATCTCGGCTATGTAGGCTACCACATGAACACCACGGGAACTGTGACTACTAGCTTCGTAGAGATTGTATCATAGTGAAGACAACATGGAACACAATTGAAGAAACGCTCAGCAAGACTTTTGTTTTTAGTAATGCTCATAAAAATTATATTTTGAATTCCAGCAAAGATGCTTAGAATGAAAACTTTTGCCTCCTTACTACTTACTTCAACTATTGCATGGCAGCTTACTTTGTAGCGCTAAAGATATATTTGTATGTATGTTCAAAATTCCCAAGTAAACTATGCTTGAGTTTAATTTTAAGACTGATTATTTGCATGACAATGACCCATTTGAACAACACAGGTACCTGGCTCATCTCTATCAAAGATGTAGCATTTGTTGTTCATGTCATTAAAAACGTTTCCTGGGTCCTTTACATTTAATCACTGCAGTTTAAAAAAGTACGCAGTCTAAAAGCGGGTACTAGACGTTGTGGGACCTGGTTTTTCAGGGGTCAGGACTGCTCAGAAACCTCCTAGATGTCCAGTTGAGATAACAAGATGAATGAGGACAACAGATTAAACCAGGACAACCGTAGCAGGAATGCTTATGGATAGGTTTTGTAATGGATGATTTAAAATGTGCTGTGTGCCACGTTAAAAAAACAAAACAGTACAATCAGTCTTCAAAAATATATAAAATTATAAACAAAAGATTGTTATGAGTATAATCTTTGTGTGATTGCACCATTGCTTCAATTTTTCGACTTGATTTCCTTTCAGAAGAACATCCTTGCGTTGTCTCATTCACTATTTTCACAACAGAATTGGAATTTATAATTTATTGTTTTGTCTGACAGACAGGTGGGATTTGACAACAAACACAAAACATGACGCAAGGGACAACGGACAGCGGTCCTCCTGAATGAACGCCTTGCGTTTTATGCACCCATCCACCTCCACATCCCCCACCCTGTGTGGCTTTCTTTTCTCTTTAAACTATGTCAGCTCTTTCTCTGAGTGTTTACTGTTGCCGTGGATAGGTTTACATTTTAGCTAATGGAACGCCCAGTGCATCTCATACCAGAGCTTAAAGGGTGCCTTGCGCATCGGTATTTGACGGCGTTGAATGAGAATAGCCCGGTACAGCACTGCTGTCAATCAGCTCATCATCTCTGCTTTGCACACACCTGTCACCCTTCATCAACTTCACAGTAGTCTCAAAGTGGGCTTTCCCCCCAGGCCTCGCCAGAATCATTATTGCCTTGTAAGGTAAGTTTTCCTGGTATGTTTGTACCTGAACTACTTTTTGTCTGCTTCCTGTGCTCTGGGAACTGAGGCAGAGCCGGAGCCTGTCCCGCATCACTCACCTTCATCCACTTTGTGCCGAGTACCGGGACGCAGCTCTCACTTTGGTTATACAAGTACAGGATGGCTCGTAAAAAACAACCCTGTTACCTCATATTCCTGCAGTACCCCCACCAGGACTTCACAGGGGACATTTTTTCCTAACTAACTCATGACTCATGTGGCGTCCCCTTACGTTGGGCATGAGTATAATCGGTTATATCTTCAATCATTTCATGTTACCTATATAACAAGTATAACAACTCGCACTCCGCATGAAAGTTTATTCTGCAAAAGAGGCGTGTTTCATAGGGCCTTTCCCATTTCTGATTTTATATACGGCTCGACTCATCTCCTCGACTACCTCTCCTCGACTCCTCTCCTCGCGTCTTAGTCCCGCCCACGGGAGATGCTAGCGGAGGAGGCGAGGAAAAGACATGAGGAGAGAGGAAGAGAGGAAATATGTTTTTAGAGAAATGAGAAATGAGAAAAGTCGTTTCCTCTGAAGCGTCACGTGAAGCGACGTCCGTTTCTGATGACAGCAGCAGCTGATCACAGCTGGATCAGTTGTCAGTCCGGCTTTAAACAGCTGTTTATGTCTGCACTGTACTAATACTACAGGGAACCATCACCTTAACGTGGTGGAGAGGTTTGTGTGTCCCTATGACCCTGAGGGCTGTGTTTGTCTGGAGCCTGGTGCTCCTGGTAGGGTCTACCCTATGGCAAATTGGTCTCAGGTGAGGGGCCAGACTAAGAATGGTTTCATAAAAACCCCAATGAGAATTGAGGAAGAGGAAGAGTTATCCGGCCCGGAGGAAGCCCGGGGCCCACGTCTGGAGCCAGGCCCAGACGGAGGGCCCGTCAGTGAGCGCCTGGTGCCGGGGCGTACCAACGGAGCCCGGCCGGGGACAACCCAGGAAGAAAACGACGTGGCACCCCCCTCCTCTCCATCCTGTGGGCTCACCACCTGCAGGAGAAAACGCTGGAGGTCGGGTGCGCTGCCTCGACGGACCGGAGCCCGGGCGGCAGCGGCTAGCTCTGGGGACGTGGAACATCACCTCTCTGTGGGGGAAGGGGGCCGGAGTTTGTGCGTGAGGTGGAGGCGTTATCAGTTAGATCTGGTAGGGGCTTACCTCTATGCACAGCCTCGGTTCTGGAACCGTACTCCTGGATAGGGGGTTGGACTCTAATTCTTCTCAGGAGTTGCCCATGGTGTAAGGCGGCCGGGCGGGTGTGGGGATACTCACAAATCCCCGGCTGAGTGCCGCTACGTTGGAGTTTAACCCCGGTGGACAAGAGGGTCGCCTCCCTACGCCTTCGGCGTGGGGGAAGGACTCTGGAACAGATCTGGTAAGCCCAAACGGGTAGTGAGGGTGAACTGGGAACCTCTGGAGGAGGCCCCTGTTGGAGAGATCTTCAACTCACACCTCTGGCGGAGCGTTCCTGGCATCCCTGTGGAGGCTGGGGGAATTGAACCCGAGTGGGCGATGTTCAAAGCTTCCATTGCTGAAGCTGCGGCAGTGAGCTGTGGTCTTAGGGTCTTAGGTGCCTCAAGGAGCGGCAACCCTCGAACACCGGTGATCAGGGAAGCCATCCGACTGAAGAAGGAAGCCTTCCGGGATATGTTATCTCGGAGGACTCCGGAGGCTGTTGCAAGGTACCGACAGGCCTGAAGAGCAGCAGCCACTGCCGTGACGGAGGCTAAGCAGCGGGTGTGGGAGGAATTCGGAGCAGCCATGGAGAAGGACTTTCGGTTGGAACCAAAGTGCTTCTGGATAACCGTCCGGCACCTCAGGAGGGGGAAATGGGGAACCATCCAAGCTGTGTACAGTAAGGAATGGACACTGTTGACCTCAACTGAGGAGGTAATCGGGCGGTGGAAGGAGCACTTTGAGGAACTCCTGAATCCGACCAATATGCCCTCTATTGTAGAGGCAGAGCTAGAAGCTGATGGGAGACCATCATCAATTACCCTGGTGGAAGTCACTGAGGTAGTCAAATAACTCCACAGTGCAAAGCCCCGGGGATTGATGAGATCCGTCCAGAAATGCTGAAGGCTCTGGGTGTGGAGGGGCTGTCTTGAATGACACGTCTCTTCAACATTGCGTGGAAGTCGGTGACAGTGCCGGGAGTGGCAGACCGGGGTGGTGGTTCCCCTGTTCAAAAGGGGGACCAGAGAGTATGTGCCAATTACAGGGGTATCACACTACTCAGCCTCCCTGGTAAAGTCTACTCCAAGGTGCTGGAAAGGAGGGTCGAAGAGGAACAATGCGGATTCCGTCCTGGCCGTGGAACAACGGACCAGCTCTTCACTCTCGCAAGGATCCTGGAAGGATCAGCGGGGGCGGTATTGCATTTGCTTTACCGCACCGTTGTGACGAAATGATCTAACCGGTCAATCTTCGTTCCTACTCTCACCTATGGTCATGAGGGCTGGGTCATGACCGAAAGAACTAGATCGCGGATACACGCGGCCGGAATGGGTTTCCTCAGGAGGGTGGCTGGTGTCTCCCTTAGAGATAGGGTGAGAAGCTCAGTTCTCCGTGAGGGACTCGGAGTAGAGCGCGCAGCTCCTTTGCGTCGAAAGGAGCCAGTTGAGGTGGTTCGGACATCTAGTACGGATGCCCCCTGGACGCCTCCCTTGGGAGGTGTTCCAGGCACGACCAGCTGGGAGGAGACCACGGGGAAGACCCAGGACTAGGTGGAGAGACTATATCTCCACACTGGCCTGGGAACGCCTCGGGATCCCCCAGTCAGAGCTGGTTAAAGTGGCCCGGGAAAGGGAAGTTTGGGGTCCCCTGCTGGAGCTGTGACCCCGCGACCCGACGGCAGATAAGTGGTTGAAGATGGATGGATGGAGTTATTCTCAGTGGTAGAGCAGCAGTGTTTTCTTCTCTATAGTCTGTTACCTGTTTAACCAACACCTGCACATGAATAACAGCTGCAGTCTGTATTTCTACTGTGGACTGAGTCCTGCTTAGAGGACCAGAAACCATCTCTAATGGAAAAATACCTTTATATTATTTATTCATTATTAGCTTCTATATTTATTGATATTCTGACACTAGAAATTATTGTGTTAAATGATGTAACTCATATCAAACCCGACGTTCAGGAATTATCAGCCTCACATGTGACACAATGGAAATGACAATAAATGATGTAAAAGATGTAAAAGACAGACTCTCCTCTCTCTGACTTTAACTGTATCCTTAATAAAAGTTAACGGGGGAAATAACAGATCATGAAAAGAAAACTTTCTAATAAATGAAGAAAGTTGTTTGAGGTCTGTTCGTTGTCAGGTCTTATAAAGCGCTTTCAGTGACAGACTCCTTCAGCCGCGGTGTGTGAAGCAGAGATACTGCAGGTCCTTCTGCTGCTGGAACACTTCACCATTAACATGGTCCATTTGTTGTTCACACCTACAGCTAACACTGTTCTCACCTACAGTTAACACAGATGTTAACTACATGGTGAATCAGAAGAAAACTTAACTATAAAACGTTTAATCTTTGATCTGTCTTCACTCCGGTATGAAACTCCAGTGATGTTGAGAGGTAAAGTTTATCAGATCAGTCCGATCGGCGATGCACCTATAGCAGCACGGCTGATAACAACAAAACAGAGCAATGGAGGTTACCCATAATCCCTTTAGCACTCCTAACTACGGGAGTCACGCTTGGCCAAAATACACAACATAATCTACCACCTTCAAACCACAAATATACAAATACAATTGACTTGACTTGACTCGATGACTAGGCCTTTTGTTGTTTTCTGTTTCCCATTTGTGACAACTTTTTCAACTGCCATCCACTGCCATGATATGAAATTTGATATACTCATAAAATCAAGTAGGCCGTGAGGCCTTTATGGTCTAAAGGATGCTTCTTGCATAATTAATGTTGAATGTCCCAAAACATCTAAAACAATGTGACGGTATTCATTCTGGACCTCATGTGTCTCAACCAAGCAGTTTGTGATTCAGAGGATAATGTACTCTTCTTACCTGACAAGAAGCAAACGTACTGCCCAGGGAATTCTTCATATCATATCATGTCATATCATATATCATATCATATTTTGATCAAAAAGAGAAAATAAAACATGAGAGACATGCTGTCGTAAAGGCCCTACACACCCACACAGGTGTTTTTAATGACATTGGCCATTAATTGCTAATAATCTAGTCAAGTAAAATTTATTTCTATAGCACATTTAAAACAACATGAGCCGACCAAAGTGCTTTACAGACATAGGCAGAATAAAAAACAGGTCAATAGAGCAGACAACAAAATCACAGATATCCAAAGGACAGAGACCGAGATAAAATCCATGAGTAAAAGACTGTTATTAGCATTATAAAAGGCCAATTAGTATTTACAATTTAAGTACATTCAAAAGCCAAAGAAAAGAGATGGGCCATTAGCTGTGCTTTTAAAGACTCCGTAGAGGGGGCAGATCTGATGTGGGGAGGCAGTTTGCTCCACAGACTGGGGCCCGCAACTGAGAAGGCGCGGTCACCCCCGAGCTTCCTCCGAGCCCGAGGGACGACCAGAAGTGACCGGTCGGAAGATCTGAGTGACCTTGGTGGGCTATAGGGAGTTAAAAGGGCAGAGAAAGATAAAGATAAAAAGGGTTTTATTTTTTTCACAGGATGACAGTGGGCCGAGCTTTTCACACAGAAAGCTGGTGGCAAAGAGAACCACCTGAGTTTTCAGTTCATTTAACATCAGGAAGTTTTGGGACATCCAGCCTTTAATGTCCTGACAGTCAAACAGAGGTTTTGAAGATAAAGGGTTGGGTCCTTTTAATGGTAGATACAGCTGGGTGTTGTCCACAAAACAGTGGAAGGAGATGATGTGCTTCCGAATGAGGGGTCCCAGCGGTAACATATAAAGGGAGAAGAGGAGAGGAGCCAGAACAGAGCCCTGAGGGACCCCGCAAGTAAAGAGGGCCAAGGAGGAAGTAGCATTCCCTACAGACACAGAGAAGCCTCTATTTTCTAGACAGGACTTGAACCATTTTATGGCTGTTCCCTGGATCCCAACACATTTTTCCAAGGTCTAAAAGTATTAATATAGCACAATCCCCGTTGTCAGCTGCTAATAATAAATCATTGTGAACTTTTAAAAGAGCAGATTCAGTACTATGTTGCTCCCTAAAAACCAGACTGTAGAGCTTCGGATATGTCATTCTTGTTTAAAAATGGATGAAGCTGATGGTAAACAACTTTTTCCAGTATTTTGGATAAAAAGGGGAGCTTTGAAATGGGCCTCAAATGTGATAAAACATTGGTGTCCAAGTTGGGTTTTTTCAGGAGTGGTTGAGCCACTGCATGTTTAAAACATGAGGGAAAACAACCAGTGGAGAGATAGCAGTTTATGATGGATAGGATGCTGGGGCCCACAATATCAAACACCTCTTTTAGTAATAGTGCGGGGATGCAGCCAGAGGGACATGTTGTGGACTTCAGGTGACAAACAACTTTTCACAGAGTTGGAAGAGACACAGGTTTGAACTGATTAAAAACAGACAGGGCTGGGGGATAAACAATAGGGACAGGTGGGGAGGCTGGGATTTGGCTTTTAATATCGGCTATCTTGTTGACAAAAGAAATTAGGGAAATTTTCACAGGTTGCTGCGGAGGGGTCAGGAAATACTATTACAGTTTGGTTTTATAGCAGCATTTATGGTGTTAAAGAGGACTTTGGGTCTATGGCAGTTTTTTTTTAAATTAAATCTGAAAAATATTTCACCCTCGCTGCTTTGACAGAGTCCTGGTACTCTATCAGGTAATCTCTGAGCATCTCGTAGGACATTTGTAGCTTGTCTTTTTTTTCCATTTTTCTTTCAGCCTTCCTGCAACACCGCATTTAGCCAGGGATGAGAGTTACATTTAGCTCGTCTGGTCTTGAGAGGGAAGACAGAATCTAGAATATTTGTACAGGTGGAATTAAATAATGTGACCATTTCTCAGCACTCAGGTGTACAGGAGGAGATTTTAGGGAGTGGGTACAGGCAGAAGCTGCATAAGCATTGGCAAATGTTATAGTGGTGCATGGATTGATAAGGCGAGAAGATCGAGCTGGGACACAAGGGTTTAACAGGTTGACAGGGAAACTGGGCATCAAAAATAATGGGGCAGTGGTCAGAAATGACAGCATCCTCCTGGATAACAGACCTGACATTCAAGCCCAGGGTAAAAACTAAATCTATGGTGTGTCCACATTTATGGGTCGGCCCAAACACATATTGAACACGATTAAAAGACTCTGTAATGTTTAAGAACTCAGAGGCAAACCTATTTGAAAGATCGTCGATATGGATGTTAAAATCACCAGCTATAATAACTTTATCGTAGTTGAGCACGATGTAGGACATAAAATCAGAAAATTCAGGTAAGAAATCAGCATTTGAGTAGGGGGGGGGCAGTAGACAACTACACACAGGATAGGCTCTGAGCAGCAGATTTTGAACATAAAAGTTTCAAATGAGAATACACTTTTAAAAGTAATTGGGCAGCATCTAAATTTAAAAAAAAAAATAGTCCTCAACCACCGCCCGTAGTTCTAGGGGAGCTAAAAGAGTCCTAACTAGGGAGGACATCATTTCAGCAGCTGGGCTTGATTACCAGGTTTCCGCCATGTGTCAGTTAAAAACAATAAGTCCAACTGGGCAACAGAGGTAAAATCATTCAGGATAAATGTCTTATTTGAAAGTGATTTCGCATTCTGGAGAGCCAGACATGACGACAGCTCCATCTGCCCTTCCTCCGAGGTCTGCAACCGTCATCCTGGACTCTACCCTCTCATTTCAGTCATACATCAAATCCATCACAAAATCCGCCTTCTACCACCTCAAAAACATTCCCCGACTCCGGCCATCACTCTCCGACTCTGTGGCAGAGACCCTCATTCTCATCTTCATCACCTCCCGTCTGGACTACTGTAATGGAGTTCTGTCCGGGGTTCCCAGCAAAGCTCTGGACAGGCTCCAGTATGTCCAGAACTCAGCTGCCAGGGTTCTCACCCGCACTAGGCCCTGGCAGCACATCACCCTGACACTCATCCACCTTCACTGGCTTCCAATCAATTCCCGCATCAACTATAAACTCTTCCTTCTCACATACAAATCCCTCCATTGCCCCCAGTACCTAACCAACCTTCTTCACCCCTACACTCCATCCCCCAAACCCGGCTGAGAACTTTTGGCGACAGAGCCTTCAGCGTCGCGGCCCCCGCCCTCTGGAACTCTCGCCCTCTTGAAATCAGAAATGCTTCATCCCTGGACACTATATTAGGATATTATTCCAAGATGGCGCTAACTACGGCTGCCTCGGCGAATTGGTGCGCTCTGTTTTTCTTGTTTTTTTGTATTTCTTTTGTTTTTTGTGAAAGTTCACGGATTGTTTTCTCTAGAGAAGACATCCTGAACCTCAGGGAATCCACCCCAGCAGATCTTTTTCCCACATTTCTGGCTCCTTCAGCGGATTTAATGCACATTTTACTGGGAGCTGTGGCCCTCGGCCGAGCGATTAAGCACAGGAGAGGAAAGCGCTCTGGAGTGCTGAATCGCTTCAGACAGAGAGGACTGAAAACTCCGCTGCCTGCGATATTCCTCTCCAACGTGCGCTCACTGTGCAACAAAGTGGACGAGTTGCTGCTGATGGTGAGAAACAACAGAGACTTTTCCCTCTCTTCAGTCTTGTGTTTTACTGAGTCGTGGTTGTGTGGAACTATACCGGACTCTGCGCTGCAGCTGCCCGGCTTCCAACTGTTCCGAGCCGACCGCGACCCGGAGTTATCACACAAGACAAAAGGAGGGGGAATATGCTTCTATGTTAACGACGGCTGGTGCAAGGACGTGACAGTGCTTCAGCGGACATGTTCTCCGGATCTGGAATCATTTATTATCAACTCTAAACCATTTTATTCCCCCCGTGAATTCTCCTCCTTCATTCTGGTCGGTGTTTACATCCCGCCGCAGGCTCACGTGGAGCTCGCGCAGCGGCTGCTTGCCGACCAGATACGGGAGGTGGAGAGAAAAAACCCGGACTCTCTTGTTATCGTTCTTGGGGACTTTAACAAGGGGAACTTATCACAGGAACTCCCAAAATACAAACAGTTTGTTAAATGTCCGACCAGAGAGGAGAACACGCTGGACAAGTGCTACTGCAACATCAGAGACGCATATCACGCCGTTCCCCGCGCTGCGCTGGGAAACTCCGACCACGTCTTGGTCCACCTCATCCCCTCTTACAGGCAGAGGGTCAAACTGGCTAGACCGGTTGTGAGGACGACCAAGAAGTGGAGCAGCGAGGCGGTGGAGGATCTGCGTGAGTGCCTGGACTGCACGGACTGGGAGATGTTTAGGACCGCCACTGACAGTCTGGACGAGTATGCAGAGGCTGTGACGTCATATATCAGCTTCTGTGAGGACAGCTGTATACCGACGCGCACCAGGGTTCACTATAACAACGAGAAGCCCTGGTTCACAGCCAAACTCAAACAGCTTCGTTTGGTTAAGGAAGAGGCATTTAGGAGTGGTGACAGAGAGGGCTTTAAAGAGGCTAAATACACGTTTGGCAAGGCGGTGAGGGAAGCCAAACGGCAGTATTCAGAGAAACTACAAGAACAGTTCTCAGCCAGTGATTCTGCCTCAGTCTGGAAAGGGCTGAGACAGATCACTAACTACAAGCCCAAACCGTCCCACTCCACGAATGACCTCCGACTGGCAAATGAGCTGAATGAGTTTTACTGCAGATTTGACAGACGTAGTGACGGTCCTGGCTGCATCTCCTCTCCCCCCCGCCATCAGCCATCAGCAATCAACACAAGCACCCCCCAGCTTTCTCCACAAGCACCCAGCCTGTGCACACCCCTCCCCCCCTTCACACCTCTGTCCATCCAAGAGGAGGAAGTCAACAGGCTCTTCAAAGGACAAAACCCCCGCAAAGCAGCCGGCCCAGACTCTGTCTCACCTGCAACCCTGAAACACTGTGCAGACCAGTTGTCTCCAGTGTTTACAGGGATTTTCAACACCTCCCTGGAAAACTGCAGGGTGCCGTCCTGCTTCAAAGCCTCCACCATCATCCCGGTCCCCAAGAAGCCAAGGATCACAGGTCTTCAGGACTACAGACCCGTCGCTCTGACCTCTGTGATAATGAAGACCTTTGAACGACTTGTGCTCCAACACCTAAAGACAATAACCAACCCCCTGCTGGACCCACTGCAGTTCGCCTACAGACCTAACAGATCTGTAGACGACGCAGTAAATTTAGCCCTTCATTACATTCTCCAGCATCTGGACTCCCCTGGCTCCTATGCCAGGATGCTGTTTGTGGACTTCAGTTCCGCATTCAACACCATCAGCCCAGCTCTGCTACAGGACAAGCTTTCCCTGCTGAGCGTGCCTGACTCCACCTGCAGGTGGATCACTGACTTTCTAACTGACAGGAGTCAGCACGTAAGGCTGGGGAAGCAAGTCTCCGACACCCAGACCATCAGCACCGGTGCCCCCCCAAGGCTGCGTTCTCTCCCCACTGCTCTTCTCCCTGTACACCAACGGCTGCACCTCCAGACACCAATCTGTCAAGCTCCTTAAGTTTGCAGACGACACCACCCTCATCGGCCTCATCTCCGAGGGTGACGAGTCTGCCTACAGATGGGAGGTTGACCATCTGGCATCCTGGTGCAGCCAGAACCACATGGAGCTGAACGCCCTGAAGACAGTGGAGATGGCAGTGGACTTCAGGAGGAACTCAGCCCCGCTCCCCCCCCTCATCCTGCGCGGCTCCCCAGTCAACACGGCGGAGTCGTTCCGTTTCCTGGGCACGACCATCACCCAGGACCTCAAGTGGGAGCTAAACATCAGCTCCCTCACCAGTAAGGCCCAGCAGAGGTTGTACTTCCTGAGGCAGTTGAAGAAATTCAACCTGCCACAGACCATGATGGTGCACTTTTACTCGGCCATCATCGAGTCCATCCTCACCTTCTCCATCACCGTCTGGTTCGCCGCTGCCACCGCCAGGGACAAGGCCAGGCTGCAGCGGGTCATCCGTGCTGCAGAGAAGGCGATCGACTGCAAACCTTCCCTCCCTCCAGGAGCTGTACACCTCCAGGACCTTAAGGGGGGTAGGGAAGATTGTGGCCGACCCCTCCCATCCTGGACACCATCTTTTTCAGACTCTGCCATCTGGCAGGAGGTTAAGGTCCATCAGGACCAAAACCTCACGTCACAAAAACAGTTTCTTCCCCATGGCAGTGGGGCTCTGCAACAGCCCATCCGCCCCCCTGTGACTGTCTCTCCCTCACACACACACTACTGCCCCCCCCCCCCCCCCCCCCCCCCCCCCCCCCCCCCCCCTGCCGACACTGACTCTCCCCCCTCTCTCAATATTTGCACTATCTTTATATCATGTTTATAGCTTATTTGTAATTTGTAAATTGTACATTTTTATTATTTTATTCTAACGTTTTTATCTATTCTTTTGTTTTTATCTATTCTTTTGTTATTATACAGTTTGTCTCGCACCAATAATGCCAAAGAAAATTCCTAGTGTATACCTCTTACACCTGGCAATAAACACCATTCTGATTCTGATTCTGATTCTGATTCTGATTCTGATTCTGATTTTATTCTCCCCTCTTTTGATTATCTTTCCTTTTCTTCACTCATCTCATCACCTTCTCTTTCTCTGTTAGATCCTCTCCTCTTTCTTTATGTCCTCTGTGGTTGTCTCTGTCTTTGCTTGATGAGCCTTGTACCATCTTACTATCTCCTTTATTCTTTTTCTTTATCCTCTCATCTCTCTCCATATATTTTTGTTTTTTCATCACCTCCTTTTCTTCCATTTTCTCTGCAGCTTTCATTATACATTTTTTCTTTTTTTATCCAACCCTTTGTGTTTTCATCCCCTCATTCCTTCTCTTATATCTTTCACTCCTGCTCCCAACTTTTCTCTCCAACCCTCTCGTGGCCTGCCCTTCACTGTCTGACTACAATAGTTTCCGCGTTTAGATTACTGTAATGGGGCTTGCATCACCCTCACATGATCAGCCATCTGGGGCTAGCTGCCTTTTAGCATCCAGTTAGTATCTCCCCAATAGGCTGGGCTGAGAAAGCTAAGCCGGAAAAGCACTAATCTCCCAGCACTGGCCATTGTTAAGTGCCCCCGACGGCCTCCGTGCTAAAAGGGGCTAATTGATGTCGCCGCCTGCTTATTGTCAGCCTGGGGAGGAAGTGCATGATTGTCAGCCATGCACATGTAGAGGGGAAGTGATGTGAAGCAAAGGAAGTCTATTAAGTAAGTCTGCTATTTCACGGCTATTTGGCACGTCATCCATTCTTTTGCAGTTTTATTTATTCGTGCAACCGTCGACTTCCTATTTTTAAAACAATCTATAATTGTACCTGCTCACTTGATAATATGGTTGAATACTTTTTCACAACTTTATGCACTGCTGGAGTGACAGAAACTGAAAGTAACTCATTTTAGACCTGATGGAAAAAATATCTTCACTAGATGGAAATTTCACCGTTATTTTGTATGTAAAGCAGAAAAAGGGGAAACAATCATAGTGAAAGTTATCACAAAGCATTATGGTTCGTACACTTTCCAGTTCATCAAGATGGTTCTTTCTCTTGAGAGGCATCGCAGCGGGAAAAGATTTCTGGTCCAGCAAACATAACACAGGACAAACCGGGAAATTTGTTAGGCTGTACCGAATGGTTTGAAACTTCATCAATAACATTCACAAATTATTATTATTATTATTATTATTACTAATAATAATAATATAAATAATAATATTGATAACTTATAGAAACATTGCATGCAGTCCATCTTCTCGTCCCCTCCTTGAGCGATGCAGTGATAAGTCGTGATTTTATTGAAACAGATAGATGTTTTCATTGGCCATTGATGTCCATATATATATATATATATATATATATATATATACACAGTATATACTGTAACACACTGTGTTCTGAAGGGGAGAGATGAGGATGGAAGAGAGATAAAAAAAAGAGTCAATGACTTGCCTTTTTTCTTTCTTTTTTTTTTGAGCCCCGATGCCGTCCATGATTTAAATCTCTATTAGCCGGTTCCCCGTCTTTGACATGAAATCAGAGAGAATCAAAAGCCTGGGTCAGAGAACAAGAGACAGGGATGAAGGGTGGGGTGAGAAAAAATATGAAGGGAAGCGATGGGAACAGACATAATCGTAAAATGAGGAAGACAGAGGGAAGGTAGAGAGAGACAAAGACGAGGAGGATCAAACAGAGAATCAGTGTCCTCGCGGCTCATCAATGATAGAGGTTACATGACAGGTATTGACACACGGTGAAATGGAAAAACACAAAGAATATGAATATTGATGATTGTTCTGCTGTAAATCTTTTAGCTAGTTACGTGTGTCTATCCATCCATCCATCTTCCACCTCTTATCCGGGTCGGGTCGTGGGGGCAACAGCTCCAGCAAGGGAACCCAAACTTCCCTTTCCCGGGCCACATTAACCAGCTCTGACTGGGGGATCCCGAGGCGTTTCCAGGCCAGTGTGGAGATATAATCTTGTGGTCTCCTCCCAGCTGGTCGTGCCTGGAACACCTTGGGCGCCCAGGGGGGGGGTGGGCATCCTTACCAGATGCCCGAACCAACTCAGCTGGCTCCTTTCAATGCAAAGTAGTGGGTGGCTCTACTCCGAGTACCTCACGAATGACTGAGCTTCTCACCCTATCTCTAAGGGAGACACCAGCCACCCTCCTGAGGAAACCAATTTTGGCCGCTTGTACCCGCAGTCTAGTTCTTTGGGTCCTGACCCAGCCCTCATGACCATAGGTGAGAGTAGGAACGAAGACTGACCGGTAGATCGAAAGCTTTACTTTCCGGCTCAGCTCTCTTTTCGTCACAACGGTGCGGTAAAGCGAATGCAATACCGCCCCCGCTGCTCCGATTCTCCGGCCAATCTCACGTTCCATCGTCCCCTCACTCGCAAACAAGACCCAGAGGTACTTCTCTTGGGGTAAGGAGTCATTCCCTACCCGGAGTAGGAAATCCATCGGTTTCCTGCTGAGAACCATGGCCTCAGGTTTAGAGGTGCTGATCCTCATCCCGGCCGCTTCACACTCGGCTGCGAACCGATCCAGCCAACAGCATCACGTTATCTGCAAAAAGCAGCGATGAGATCCTCAGCACACCGCTTTGTAAAGCTGTCTTTCAGTCAATCTTTATCTGGTATTGGTATTATCTGGACCTATTTGGTAACTTTCATGGTACAAAGAACAAATGTTCTTGTTTATTTTGATATAAAAATAATTGATATATTTGACATTACAGTTACAGTCAGATTGCTGATATTACTGATAAAAAGTAAACAAATTATGAGATTTGAATTAAAAGGCATTTGAAGAAGTAGTGAGAGGGCAGAAAGTACAGCATGAAAAGAAGAAAGATCAAAAGTTATTAGAAAAGTGAGATGGAGGAGGGATGACACGACCAAACGTAAAGCTCTGACCTCTTTATTGATGCTACTATGTAATGTTGATGATTAAAAGTTATTGTACAGCTGCTCTGTGCAGACGCTTACATAAATGCATAAACTGAAGATGGCAGAGAAAGAGAGCAGAACTGGCCCGTTCACTTCATCCAGCGTAGAGCGGAGGGAGTGAGCTAGTTAGGGACCTTGATCTGAAACCTTTTCAAAGGCTTTGAGACGAGTTTGATTCACAGAGAAGATGGTCTCGTCTTTTATCCTCCTCTTTTCTTTTAGGACAGATTTATTCCCTGTGTTATCTCTGCTCTCTGTCTGCTCGCTTTTCATTTATTTCCTTCTGCTGCTTTTTCACCTTTTTCAAACCCATCATGTCCTTCCCTCTTTTTAACTCTATGAGACCCACATAGACTTGTCTTTGTCTTTTTCTAGGGAGGTCCACGGGGTCTTTAGGGGGGAGATAGCAGGTCAATAGTAGATGTTACATAGAAGTGGTGTACATTATCTGAAAGCTTAATTAATTAATTTGAGATGCAGCTCAGCACTGTGTGTCAAGTTGTTCTAGTCATTAAAGGAAATATTTGTAACTTTCAGAAATGCTTGTTAACAGCGACACCTGTGGCCGTGAAATCAACGAAAGTCAGCGTCGGGCTCGCGCTTGCTCGCTCTAAATATACCTGAACGAGCATCGCTCAAAACAGTGAGTCGACACACGTCAGCTAAAACCACAATATCACTCTATATTTCAGCTGCTTGGCAGTAATGTTAGCTGACCAGACGAAGGTCTCTCCATGAACATGATTTAGATCTGATCCTAGTGTTGGCTTTTCCTGCCTAAGTGCAGGCTGAGGCAGCGGGGCTCTCCAGCGTGTCTCCCTGCTCTCTCCGCCCGCAGCCGGAGAGAGCAGAGGAGACACCGGCACCCGGTCGGTAACGAGAAGACAACGTAAATCTCTGTAGAGCTCCGTCACTTCACAAGACACGGAAAACCTCTGTTGGTCTGGAGGAGCTGCAGCAGTTATTTCTGCACAAACGTTCCCTGTGCATTCACTAGATATTCTCAGAGCTAAACTAACTCTTCTGCAGTGTGTAGTGAGCGCGCGTTCACGTCTAGAGGTGGAACGAGCTGAGCTGTCTGAGTGAAGGCGAGCAGGCAGAGGAGGAGGGTACAGCGGCTACACGCGAACGCGCATATGCGAGCGCGCATGTGTGCCGACCCGCTACATTTATACGCTTACAAAGTTACAAATAGTCCCTTTAATCAGAAATAAACATGACTTAATGAATTAATTCAAATAAATGTTTAAAGTATAAGGTCTTAGAACATTATGATAGACATATATAATGGTCATCCCCATGCTGTATTATGTCTCATAAGTTGTTGCAGCAATCTTTGGGTTGATACCATTTGTTACACAGATTTGCTGCTAAATTTAATCATTTTTTTATCACCTTGAGGAACACCATAGAAAAAGACATGCTATGATTTGGGATCAAAAACTTTTGACATTTGGAGATTTCTGCAAGAATTGCATTTTTGGTGATTGTATGGCGAGCACTTGTGTTGTGCAAACTGCTCAGAAACCCCCTTATTGTCAATCTAGCTAGTAAAGTCATCCATCCTCTGAATGCTCTTCGTCTGTAGTCTGATCCATCCATCCTCTGAATGCTCTGGGTCTGTAGTTTGATCCATCCATCCTCTGAATGCTCTAGGTCTCTAGTTTGATCCATCCATCCTCTGAAGGCTCTAGGTCTCTAGTTTTATCCATCCATCCTTTGAATGCTCTAGGTCTCTAGTTTGATCCATCCATCCTCTGAATGCTCTAGGTCTCTAGTTTGATCCATCCACCCTCTGAATGCTCAAGGTCTAGTTTGATCCATCCATCCTCTGAATGCTCTAGGCCTCTAGTTTGATCCATCCATCCTCTGAATGCTCTAGGTCTCAAGTTTGTGGCTGTAGAGTTTCATGAGGCTGTGATTATCTTAGAGGTCACCACAGGTCATTTTATACAGTGAGCTCAATGAAATGTCTCCTATGGGGACTAACATCATCACACATGAATACAGTTGGGCTCATTGGATCCACCAGAGTCCCAGCTTTACAGTGAGAACCAATTTATTTAATTCAGGACTGTTTAGGGACCCCAGTATGCAGAAATATTCATATACACCATTTCAAATATAGGAGACAATAACATATTTATACTGTGTTACAACCCGGCTCAAAAGCTGCAACAAAAATGGGAGACCAGACAAGTTTTAAAATGAAAAGGAATTTATTTATCAAACTAACAATAAATAACTCAATAAATGTGGAAAGTCAGTAATGTAGGCACATGCCTACATTACTGACTTTCCACATTTATTGAGTTACTTATTGTTAGGTGTGGGTGTGTGAAAATGTCTGCAGCAAACAAAACCAAAACAGCTGTGCCAGCCAAGGAAGAGAGAGACATCTGTGGGAAGGTAGGGAGCTTTTCTCTCACCACCACACCAAGCCCAGGTGAGACTCAACAGCCTGAAGACCTGCAAAACAAAGAAGAACCAGCAAAAAGACACAGGGACACATGGTGGAGTGGAGGGGTCGTCTCAACTGCATTCGAAAAACTGCATGTGTGAAAAGTGGGCATGTCTGTAAATGGGAAACTCACCCATTTTCATTCACATATCTGGAGGTCAGATAAGCCTGACAAGCATGACAGGGTGCTGTACCAATGGATGCCGTGGGTTATTTAGTTCCATGTGATACCGGTATTATGGTGTATTTATTACCAGTATTATGGGTCCATTATTGTGTGGAGAGTTAGTAAGCATGTATAGTTTCTACCTCACTGCTTTCTCATTAACAACACATTCTACACTGGCAATAAGCCCTCAGGGTGCGTACACACACACACACGCACACACACGCACTGAGGTAGAACGACCAGAGAGATCTATTCCTGTGTCGTCGCGGCGGGAGCACCCCGAAGTAGAAACTCATTAACCACTGCCTCTCTACGAACCGTATTACCACTGGCGTGACTAAAATTGCAAACTATTAAAATGTTAAATGCCCAGCAATCAGCTGTACGTAATAAAGTGTTTGGATGGGAAACAAGGGGATCAAGAGCAAAGACTACTGCAGAATGATAACCGTTTTCAAACAGCATTAAGACCAAGTAACACAAAAACACACCACTGACCCTAATCGAGTAATGTGATTATTCATACTTGTGCAAAGTTTGACAAAAATATTGCACTGAAATCACCATGTTTGTTTCCTAAAAATAAACTAAGTGGTTATGTTGTGTCAAACTTCCTGTTAAAACAGTAGTTCATTTTGAAAGCACGTCCCCGGTCCGTCCAACAGTAACTCTAGAGGGGTACTCCGTACCGCGGTACTGACCAAGCGGCGGTACTTGACAAGTTGGGAGAATGTGTTTTCTCTGTGTGTCTGCGCTGGCTTTCTCTGGTTGCATCCCACCATTAGGAGGCTTCCAACTAAGGTGAACTGGGCCCTGCAGTAAGGGATGTGAAGTGGACTGTCAAAGCCCGGCTCTAGAGCTGTGATAAAAACGGGAGACACACGGGTATAGTGAATAAATAAAGTGATTTATTAACCAAGAACTATGTAAAAAGTCAAAAGAATGTATGGGAGGAATCTGTAGATTCAGTAGTGTAGGGAGTGTATGTGTGAAAATGTTCTGCATGGATGTTGTGCTGTAAAACAAAGAAAAAGAACCAAAACCAAGTAACAAAGGTAAAATGTGCAAGGAGATCTGCCAGCCACAGACTGCTGCATGCTCTGGCTTATATGCAGGGAGCACACCAGGCCAGGTGTGTCCCATGCTGCTGATTAGCCTCATCAGGTCTGCAGCCCTGAAGAGAGGAAGCAAACACAGTAGAAGATCCAAACACAGAGGGGCTGTCACATGGACAAAT
Organism: Sebastes umbrosus; assembly: GCF_015220745.1. Taxonomy (NCBI): domain Eukaryota; kingdom Metazoa; phylum Chordata; class Actinopteri; order Perciformes; family Sebastidae; genus Sebastes; species Sebastes umbrosus. The sequence continues at coordinate 1,977,748 of NC_051269.1, forward strand.
CAAGTGCACTTCACATACTTTACTGCAGGGTCTGGGTATTTGAAGTAGACAAAGGTTTTATCTCCACAGTGCCTTGTGCTTGGAGACTAAAATTTACAGGCCAGGTTCCTGGAGCCCCAGGGATCAGCATATTCAAAGTCCAGCTTCCCAACCATAAGCACATTGAAGATATAGTCACTGTCCACTCAGCATACCCGAGGCCCCGCAGTAAGGGATGTGAAGTGGACAAATAAAGTCCACTTCACATCCCTTACTACAGGGCCCCGGGTATTTGAAGTGGACAAAGGCTATATCTTCAAAAGGCCTTGCGCTAGGAGTCTTCCACCAGCTTCTATCTTGCCAGCTGTGAGTACTAACAGCAGCCATGTTGGTTGTTTATGTTCGTAAGGATAATGTTGGGGGAAATGGAAAAGTAATGGGGAAACTCGCAGCAAGCAGGTGCAGAAATGTTCACAATCTGGCTAACCATATAATTCCTGGGTTTACTGCACAAATCAGTGATTACACACTTCCTTTCTGAAAGACACGTTTCAACAAGAACACATAAAACGCTTGAGCCCGGGTTCTGGTTTATCACGAAATTCCTCCAAGGGATCCTTTAATTACACTGCAATACCTGACTCACTCCTCTCAAATGATTCATATAGCCAGAAAAGATTTATTTTACAGGCATTATTCCAGAACTCTGTATTAAAACCCAGACCCACTATCACAGTGTTCAAAGCTTCCAGAGACAATCACAGAGCCAAAGACGGTCAACAGAAAACCCTCTCCTTTTTGCACACTGGAGAAGAAATAAATAATCTGTGGAATTGAAATCTGAAGTTGGGGTGGAGGAAGGGTCAAACTAAGGGTCACTTACAGTGATTCTCAACCTTTTCAAAGCCTTCAAAAGAAAGTGTGTTGCCTTTCAAGGCATTTATTTAATTTTCTCACGTCTTCTTTAAGCAATTATATGTAAAAAACAAGATGGAAATAATTACTTTATAGTTCTAAAGAAATTCATGTGTAAATTCACATTATTTGTCAGTTCCTGTCATTTCACAATGTCATTTCCTTTGTAGTCGTTTCCTGTGTAGTCACTTCCTGTTTACTAACTTCCTGTTTAGCTCAACCTGAGGTGCATCTCATTTGTCGTTTTTTCGCCTCCTCGTCTCCTCGCTCCTCGATCCTATCGGCTGTGACCCGGAAATCGATCTCAGCGCTCCATCTTGAAGGACGTCCCAATTCATAAAATGCGCATCGAGGATCGAGGATCGAGGATTGAGGATCGAGGATCGAGGAGGCTTGCTGAAGGAGCCATGAGCGAGGATGCACCAGTGTATCCTCCAGTGTCTCCTCCACGATTGTTATTTACCGACCGACACTCCCCCTTATTGGATATCAGTTACTGATTGGACGCTGCTGCTGATCGGTTTGATCTGATACATCAACATCACTGGAGTTTTATACTGGAGTGAAGACAGATCACAGATTAAACGTTTTAATGTTTAGTTGTCTTCTGATTCACCATCTAGTTATAACCAGTGTTAATTGTAGGTGTTCCAGCAGCAGGAGGACCTGCAGGATCTCTGCTTCACACACCGTCACTGAAGGAGTCTGACACTGAAAGGGGTTTATAACAACTGACAACTAACAGCCCTCAAACAACTTTCTGCATTTATTAGAAAGAGTTTTCTTTTGATGATCTGTTATTTCTCCCGTTAACTTTTATTAAGGATCCAGTTAAAGTCAGAGAGAGAAGGAGGGTCTGTCTCTTACACCTTTTACATCATTGATCCTCATTTCCATTCAGTCACATGAGGCTGATAATTCCTGAACGTCGGGTTTGATACGAGTTACATCATTTAAATATTCCTGAAACATTCAGCCCAATACATAACTTCTACTGTCAGAATATCAATAACTACAGACGCTAATAATGAATAAATAATTTAAAGATATTGTGCCAGTAGAGATGGTTCCTGGTCCTCTAAGCAGGACTCAGTCCACAGTAGAAATACAGACTGCAGCTGTTATTCATGTGCAGGTGTTTGTTAAACAGGTAACAGGCTACAGAGAGAAACACTGCTGCTCTGCCACTGAGAACAACTGAGTGTCTTTATTAGTATTAGATCAGTTCAGACATAAACTCCATCTAAGGTCTCTACAGCTGTTAAAGCCGACTGACAGCTGGTCCAGCTGTGATCAGCTGCTGCTGTCATCAGAAACGGACGTCGCTTCACGTGACGCTTCAGAGGAAACAACATCTCCATTTCCTCGTTTCCTCTCTCCTCGAGTCTTTTCCTCGCCTCCTCCGCTCGTATCTCCCGTGGGCGGGACTAAGACGCGAAGAGAGGAGTCGAGGAGAGGAGTCAATCTGTATAAAAGAACAAATGGGAAAGACCCCTGGTTTTGTAGAAAGCATAGCAGACGTGAGCACAGTCTGAATTCAATCCGCTAGCATCCACATTGAAGCATCATAGAGGCAATGCCGTAAATTGATTCATTTGATGGTAGACATGTTAAGGATCATATATTAGTCAAGATTTCGTTAAAAAATTATGTTTGATAAGTTGTTTAAAAACCTTTTTGTTTACAATTGTATACAAGCTAAAACAATGCCAGTAGCCATGATAACTGCTACTAGAAGTGTATAGAGTGTATATTCATATTTACAGCTACTGTATGTACAATGTATTTAGTTAAAAACAGACTGAATATTTTTGTATCCTTTTATTTACAGTTTCCACCAGCATGTCAGTGAGGAAGTGTGACAGTAAATGGTCAACCTTACTACGACTCTGTCTTCATTGGCTGCGGTTTAACTAGGTGTTTAGTCAGAGTTTCAACACACTGAATGAGAACACTACAGAAAGTGATGCCTTAAAAAGCAGAAAACATGAGAGATAACTTTCAGTGAAATGGACCTGGTGCTCACTCAAAATGTGTCTGGTAATATTTGAACCTGTTTAGCTGTGCATCTTTGGGGGCATATTATGGATGGAAAGACTTGTTTCCTCTTTTTGTGTTTAGGTGTGGTTTTTGGTGTCAATTCCTTCCATCTCCCACATCCATTTCAAAAACACAATAGTAAATAAATAAACTCAGAAAAAAAAGATAGTAAACTTGTGTTTGGTGGATTATTTCTCTGTTGTTACAATGCTAATTGGCATTGTATTTTACATCGTTGGAAAGCCTGTTTATTTACCTTCACAATGATGTCCAACTTGTAAGGATCATGCATTTGTGGGATGAGCAGCACAGCTGAATATGTGGTACAGCACACCCAAGCTGATCCTACAAGTGTTGAATTGGGTTGAGGTGTGGACTCTTGGCAGGCCGTTCCATTCTCTCTACCCCCACATTGTGGAGGTAGTCTGTGATAACCCTGACTCTGTGGGGGTGAGCGTTGTCATCTTGAAGGATGAAGTTAGGTCCCAGATTGTGGAGATATGGGATCGCCACTGGTTCCAGAATCTCATCCCGATATCTCACTGCGTTGAGATGGCATTCAGTGATGACAAGCCTTGTTTTGCCAGTGACATCATTGAGGGAACACAAAACCACGCTGGCTGACCTGCAACAAATCCTGGTTGAGGAATGAAATGCCATCCCACAGCAACGTGTGACCAGGTTGGTGACCAGCATACTTTTGCCAACAAACAAAAATAATAATTTTGTCTCCAAAGTCCTTTAGCGTTTACATTTAACCTAAAGGCTTTTTAGTTTATTCCTGTTGTTACAAGTATTCAGTCACAGATCCACCAACTGACTGTTGAGTTGTTCAGTAGACAGAGAAAATGAAAAAGGAACCGCTATATGCAGAATAAATGCACAAACATCAGATATGTATATATGTATCACCCAGAGCATGATGGGACATTTAAGGGAGGACAGGGTAGGGAGGGGGAGATACAATCATTGCTGGATTGATTTTCCACGAAACAAAGAAAAAACAATTAAAGGCCTGAGAGCGGCGTGGGGAGTCTGGTGTTAAGAGACGTTAAGAGAAACAGGGATGCGCTATCGATCCGGGTTCATTCACACACACTGGTAAACACTTTGCATTAAAAGGTGCTAAATTGCTCTTGCCTGCAGCGGAGTGATGTCTTGTGGGTAAGTAATAACATACACAACAAGGAGTCAGATTCCATGTACGCATTTGCTAAAATAAACCTGATTCTGATTCTGACAACGTCGAGAGACTCACTGCTGATACGACAATCATACGTCTAAGTGGGGCGCTTTGGCTTCACGCTGAAGTAGGGAATGAATAATGGATGAAGGGATGAATAGAAAGAAGCAGGTGGTGATGTTGCGTTAAATAATATTGATAACTTTGTTAGTATAGCACAAAAGCACATATAGTAATTTGTGTGTACTGTCATGAAAACAACCCTATTGACAGATGACTCTTCAAACCCCTGAATTAGGCCTTTCACTCTACAACATATGACATCATCTGTATGGTTAAGGTTAGGGAATGATCTCGGAGAACATATTACATCATTATACAGTTAACAGAATTGTACATTAGTGCAAAAAGAGAAAAAAGTTAAAACAGTGAATAAGGATTAAAATATTTTGAAGGGATTTAAAAGTAAAAGGCTAAATTAAATTGGGCGACTCAGGTCTTAAGAACACCCTAAAAGCTACTCACGTCTTTTTTGTAGATTTATATGCTAGTACGTTCACTGTGTTATTCTCCGTTAGTGTTAGCTGACCTCTGTGCTCATTTGCCTTAAATAATACGGGGAGACACCTGCATCATAAATGCAATCTCTACATATTTTGAACTTGTTGACAACGGACCCGAATGCTCTCCCTGCTGAACCTGTTGAGATTTTAATTCCAACTTCATAGGTCATGAATTCATCAAGTGTAGATCCCAATTATTTGTATTCAGATGTATATTTCAGTGTTGCAGTCCCAAAAGTCAATGTTTTCCTACTTCTTTCAATACCTTTCTTTCTGAAATGATCAATCTGTGTTTTACTTTGATTTATTGACAACCTCCATCTGTAACACCAGGTCTTTGACAAATTTAACACATTTTGTAAATTTTCCTCAGATTCAGAGTGATAGCATCTGCGTACAACAAACTGCCCAGAGTTAAATCATTCAAATGTATACCCAAGTTGGATTCCTTAATTTCAAAATCCAAGTAAACTACTAGGGTAGGAAAAAGGACATCACCTTGTTTAACACCAAAGGTAGTACTAAACCAATCAGTTGGCATATTATTTACTTCTAAGCAAGCAACAGAACAACTGTACAATGATTTTAACGTTTTATAAAATCTGCCCTCTACCCCTGCTTTTAAAAGTTTTAAAGCAAGTAAATCTCTCTGAATCCAATCAAAAGCCTTTTTTTAAATCTCTCTGCAATTCTTGTTCTAATAATAAACTCGGAAAAAAAAGTTTGGAAATTTGTGTTTGGTGGATTATTTCTCTTTTGTTACAATGCTAATTGGCATTGTATTTTACATCGTTGGAAAGCCTGTTTATTTACCTTCACAATGATGTCCAACTTGTAAGGATCATGCATTTGTGGGATGAGCAGCACAGCTGATTATGTGGGTAGCGCCTAAGACAAATTTGCCCAATAGTCATGAGGTGTTATTATGTAGTCCACCACAGCTTTTCCTCTTTCTGATATAGATGTAAAATCATAATTATTTTTGATTAATTCTGCCATTTAAAACACAGCATTTAGAATCCCTAAGGGAGTCAAGAAATGATTCACCGTGTGCATTACTACTCAGATCTATGGCAAGTCTAGGTGGAACATTTTCTAAATCCCCAATACAATCCTCTTTATCAGCAATATGACTATTTAAGTCGCCACATAAATAAATAGCATCCATGTCAAGAGAATACACTTGAGTAAGTAGATAACTGAAAAAAAGTATTACAATCTCTTCCTCTTGTAGATCTTTCTGAGGACAAATAACCAGAGAAAATCAGTTAAATATACATCCACCAATGCACTTAGACACATCGTCAGTGATAGAACCTGGGATCATTGGGTGTTTCATGGGCTTTCAACATCATACACCCTTACCCAGGCGACCCAGCCGGGATTGATCAGGTCCCGACTTGTGTCTAGGTAGCATGTACTCATGGATCGCCCCTCTTGATCCACAGCCATCTAGAGGCCTTTTCAGCTGCCTCTGTGGTGTCCTTGATGGCCTTTCTCTGGCGTACGCCTGTGATGCCCAGCAGGCTGTATGCTTTGCAGAGAGACCAAGCTGTGAAGCCTCTACAGCCCACCGCTATTGGAACACACCGTGCACGCCACCCCTGCCTGCGGCACTCCTCCACTAAGTCAGTTTATTTGGCGGGCTTCCTCTCATTTGCTTCTTCCATCCGCTCCTCCCATGGCACGGTCAGCTCCAGCAGGACCACCTGTTTTGATAAATCTGAGAACAGCACTATGTCTGGTCTCAGGGTTGTTTCCGCGATGTGCTCTGGGAGACGGAGCTGCTTCCCCAAGTCAGCCTTAATCTGCCGGTCCGGTGTGTTTCCAAGGAGTCCCACTGCCCCGTTTGGCTGGGGCTTGGGCTTCTAAGCCTGCTTGGACGAAGGCAATCGCCTGCCTTGCTGGTCGGGGAGGCTTGCTCTGGATGATGCCGTTGGAGATGGCTTCTACTATTGCCTTCAGCACCTGGTCGTGGCGCCATGTGTAGCGTCCTTCTACCAGGGCTTTTGGGCGACAGCTGAGGATGTGTTCTAGCGTTCCTCTTCCGAGACACAAAGGACAGGAGAAAATCACAAAATTATACTGCAGATCTGGATGTTCAAACCGTATTCCAATAATACCATCAATGGATCTTTCCACAACTTCAATCTTAAATTGTTGAAAAAGTACATTTCTAACCAGAACTCAAACTCCTGCTGAGCCCTTTGGAGCTCTTATATGTCTATTTCTGAAATTTTCCAAACCAATAGCCAGTCAACTCAATTACGCTATCACCGGATAAGTGTGTTTCATTTAGTCAAATACTATCTGGGTTAAGGGACTGCAGTAACAATGCTCTGAGCTTACAGTTTGCTTACCCTGCCAGGTAAAACCTTTTTTTTGCCATGCCAGAGGGAGTATTGTTTCCTTCGATTTGAAGCTGAGGAACCTCGTCAGGATGGATCTTGGCTGTGCATCCCCCGGTGGTTGCGGTCCAAGTGCACCATGGGCTCTTTCGATTTGGAGAGTTGCTTTGTCGGGTATATCGCGATTTTCTCGGAGTAACTTTTCCACAAAGGGGATCAAGGATAGCGACTCTTTTTCTGCTCCCTCGGGAACTCCGTATATCCTAATGTTTTCACACCTGGAGCGGCTCTCCTGGTCAGTTATTTTAGCATCTAGCTTGACTTGTAGGTTTAGCATTTCTGTTAAGATATCTTCTGTGTTTTGAATTCTCTCCTCGACGTTCATTTTTCGCTCTTCAGCCTCACCTAGTCAGGTGTTCGTCCTCACAATTTCTCCCTTAATGTCCTCTAGTTGCTTTTCATTATCCTGGCGAAAACCCTTCAGCTCCCAAAGAATCATGTCCAAGTCAGTAGTCTCCTCGCGAGGCGTCAACATTAGCAGCCGGCATGTTGGTTAGCTTTAGCTGGTGAGTGGCCTTGCAGTTGTTCGGCTTCGTCGTCCTGCATTTCTGGTTGATGTATGTTTTTCTTGCTTTTTAGCCTGGTGTCCATTGTTTCCCCCTTTCAATTCAAGTTAGGTTAGATGGAAAATTCGCACTTTAAGATGGTTAAAAAATAATCTAGGCGGGAACGATCGGGAGAGCTTTTCACTATGCTGCCATCTTGTCGGTGTTCCAACCGGAATTCCGCGCTTACAGTTTGAAGGAGTCCATCCATTTATGTCCCAGTGAACATGAAGATGTGAAAATCCGTGTGCGACTTTGCCAATCGGACGTACACTTTTGTAAACTGCGGGTTGACTTTCAGGTTGTGCTTCCCACGCAGCATGGCCACCTTTTCCCTCACTGAAGCAAACTCCACTTTCACCAGCCCGGGGCCTGTGCCTCTGGCTCGCAATCGCTGCCTTGCAACTCGAAAAACTGTTCACAAGCAAACCCACCTCCAACAGCTCACTTAATTTTCCGGCTAAATCTTCATCTTCGTCGTATGGTAAACCCGTAATGACGAACGACACATCGAGATCAAATTTGTTGGGAGTACTTGAGTTGCTTGATTGAAGTTTTTCTTTCAGCTGATCCAAGCATGCTTTTAGTGCACTGATTTCTAAATTGATATGTTCTCGTATTTCTTTATCGCAACTTCTTAAGCTCTCCTTTCAGAATCTTTTCCAGTGAACCATACAGTCCATCCACCTTGCCGTTAAGCTGTTTTGCAATGTTATCCATCTCCTTTAGAAGTTTCTTTATCCTCGTCTTTGTCCTGCGCTTGGTCGGGTGTTTGAATTGTTTTCTCAGCCATTGAGACCAAATGCTTAGCCTATAAATATAGTACTGATTTACTCACAGTAGCCTGTGCCTTTATTTCCCACAATGAGAGGCTCAGTAAATCACAAAGGATTGACAGAGACATGCGTCTACCTCTGCTCCCTCCAGATGTCCAAGACGTGTCCATGACAGAAAAGGTTGGCTGTGTTTTTCAATGACAGGAATTAAAATAACTGAACAAAGAAATAACTTTTTTTTCACACCATATCTACCTATCATGTATTTCAACCCAATGTTCTGCTCTTAATGACACAGAAAAAGTATTTTAAAACTCTCACTAAACTCTTCCCCTCCACCCCCCACAACCCCCATTTCCCCCAGTCAACTTTTCCATTAAAGAAATAAGCATGACGTGACTGTAAATGGTAAAAGCATTAAAAAGATAATTTATTCCCAAAGTCACTGTTTAAGTTAAATGTCTGACTGCTGATCCAGAAGCTTTCTATTTAATTTTAAATACATTATGCAAATAACACAAGCTCATCAATGACGTTGAAGAAGAGCGACCGACCATCTGTAGCTGAATGTGGACGTGTTATCTGTCTTTTAGAGACATAAGGTAGAGCTGTGTGGGCCATCTGAAAGCGGTGGCAAATGAGCAGTCTGTGTTCACTCTGACTATTTTTTCCCCTCAATGTTTCCAGGGATGGATATAACACATTCCTTCACCACCACTCCCTTCTTTAAAAAACATCACAGTGCCCTGTTGCTATTCTACATCAGGCAACAAAACCACTTAGTTCGGTTTAGGAAAAAACAACATGGTTGGGCTTAAAACGACTGTTTTACTGTGAAAATGTGACTTGACGTTGTGAACACGGGACTCGAACGAACAGCTGATTGTGAAAGTGAAACTTAACTCGCGGGACACAAAGCGGTCTCCTGGATGAAAGCCTTGTGTTTGTTGGACCCATCCACCTGCCCTCCTGTCCTCCCAGACAATTCTCATTCTCAGTGCTTCAAACGTCAACGCCCCTTGGCCTCACGCCCCTGGCCTCTTGTGATGAATTTAGTTCCTAGATGAAGGGTTAAGCACATGCCTCTATCATTAAATATGTGGCCTTGGCTGTGCGAGTGCCTCTGCACTTTTACTGTGAAGATTGATGTTGTGTTTCATAAAAGTGTAATAAGTTACCATCTAAAACACCGGGGGAAGCCCTGCAGTTAAGTGCAACAAAGGTAGCTGCGCTAGAAATAAAAGGAGGCCGTGTTTAGCAACGTCTTCGATTGCATTTGGAACTTACTAAGCATACAAATGGTCTAAATATTTGAGAAGTATTGCTGGACACTCTGTTTGCCAATTGGCTGGACGACAGCAGAAATTTAGGGCCCGAGCAAAAAAGTCGGGCCAGCGATGGCCCTATCAAAGCTGTAGGAATTATTCTTCTTTTTCTTTTTCACAAAAATTAATCGCCTTTTTAAGGGCCTTAGCCTGCTCAAAAAGTTGTTAAACTTGGCACACTTATCAGACGCGGTGCAAAATTTGATATTTTAAGGGTCTCGGGCATAGCTCGCTAGCGCCCCCTAAAAAATTGGAAGAATTGAGCCCCTCGCTCCGGCTTTACCTACATGTAAGAAATTTGGCAGATAGATTTAACATCTGGAGATGCACAAAAAAGCCTCTTGGAGGTATGCCCAAAACTAAACAGGAAGTCGGCCATTTTTAATTTAATGTGTGATTTTTAGTGTACTTTAACGAACTCTTCCTACAGATTTAATCAGATTGGCTTGAAATTTGGTCAGGACCATCTTAAGACCTTAAGGATGAAAATTTACTCAAATGGTGAGTTTTCACTGAACGACCAGACCGTGGCGTGGCGGCCATTTTGAGCCATTCGCCATGAAACAGGAAGTTGTTGCAACTCCACTGTATATAGTCCGATCTGCCCCAAATTTCTCAGGCATGATAATGGTCCAGTCCTGAGGACATTTACATGTCCATATTGACTCACACTGATAGGGCCCTCTAGTGGAAAAATCCTGTCACAGCAGGAAAAAAAAACGGTGGACTTAATAACAGTAACAATGGCTCAGTTCCAGTAAGTGTCCCAGTAACAGTGACAGAGAAACAGCACACGCAATAGCAGGACCTCCCTTCAGTGGGTTGCAGCTACCATTAATACACATGTGAGTTGTCAGCATGGCCTGCTGTGCAACCAGGCCTTTGAATCCATTGTAACTGTTGTAAATCAACATTGACTACAGCTGCCATCCTAAAATCAGAGGTTCTCTGTGGACTGTCACTTTAAGATTTGATTCATTGCTTACCATTGGCCAAGAAAATTACCTATCACAGTCTCCCCAAGTCACCTGTAATTAACTGATGTAGGATTTGGAACACATGTGTGATGTCTTAGTAGGGATTGGACGCACCTCTGAGTTGTATACCCAATCAGTAATTCAGGCCGTCAAAGCAGTGTATAAAGAGTTTGTTGAGAGTACTTTTTAAGTTCACTCGCTGCAGCCGTGCTGATCAGTTTGCATGGCAGCAGGACGGTTTCATAGCCACTTCAAATATCAATCAGTTACCATTAATGCAGCCAGCCTCCCATATTGACCAGATTGCTCTGCAGTTATTCAAACTGACACAGTCCATATGAGTGACTGATTGAGGGTGTCCTTCATATTTTTTACCTTGTCGCTTTGTGATGAGAAAAACCCTAAACCCTGCTGTCTTATTACTGGAGACTGTAATCAATCTAAGAGAGGAGAAAACCTTTTTTTTCTCTTTTGTTTTTAAGGTAGCTTTTCATCCAGGAAGAGTTACCTAAATACAGTACTAAAATCTTGGACGAGGTGGAGGACACGACTCATGTCAAATCACAAGTAGCCTATATATAAAACATCAATGATAATCTCTTACGAGATGAAAGCAATCAACTTAATTGATTCCGATAGAAAAAAATGGCAATAGCAATAGACACCGAACACAACAATTCAGAATTTGCTTCAGTGGTGGGAAAGTTTCATTTACAGAAATGTCACCCACGAGTGAAAAGATCGCTGTCAAGTTTTAACCCCTTTCTGCAGTCGCTTTGGGTCTATTTTTGTCTGGTTTTACCTCTATTTAAAGCGTGACTTCACCCCCAGGTCTGAGCCTTAGTCAATCCACTATATCACTTTGAAAATGCTGAAAAGTGGGCATGGGGTTGAGAGATGAAACCACGCCCACTTCCGTATGACGAAGGCCTTGACGCTGCGTCGACAAATCTGACACAGCTAGTTTGAAAATAGCGATGTGGGGAACCGAATTTGATGAATTTACTGTTTATTGGACCACAAATGATACAGTAATTAGCTAGCTAGTGCACCCTGCAGTCCCGCCGCATCACTCCCCACCACTGGGAGACAACTTCGCCGGTAGGAGAGCGGCGCCAGTTCTGGAGGAGACAGACCATCGCGGTCCAATTCCAGCGCAAAACTCTAGCCCTAACCCTAACCCTGCCAACCCGTCGAGTCCTTGGCCACGTCGTGGTGTTGCAGGATTAGGGCGGATTTAGAACAGTAAATGGTGCGTTGAAACGTTTTCAACCATGAAATGCAGACTTTTATGAATTGGGTAAGAAATGAAAATATTAACACGAGCACTGACACAGTTCCATAATTTAGTTTATACATTAAAAAAAAACATGTGTTAGTCATTAAAGGGTCGGTGTCCCCTGCGCGCTCGTGTGTGGCTACGCTGTTCAGACTCAGACGTTGTATCTAGTGAAGCCCGTCTGTTAAACAGTGTTGGCTGCGGTCGGAGGACGATGCTCCTTTGCCTGCCTTCACTCACACATTGCGCTCCTTCTCTCTCTCTCTCTCCACCTCTCACGTGCATGCGCGCACACTCCACACTGCAGAAGAGTTAGTTTAGCTCTGAGAATATCTAGTGAATGTTCAGTGGACGTTTGTGCAGAAATAACTGCTGCAGCTCCTCCAGACCAACAGAGGTTTCCCGTGTCTTGTGAAGTGACGGGGCTCCGCAGCGAGAAACATTATCGTCTCCGACCAAAACTCTGGCGTCTCCCCTGTTCCCTCCGGCCGCGGTCGGGAGGTTGAGGTAGGAAAAGCCAACACTAGGATCAGCATTGATTCATGGAGAGACCTTCGTCTGGTCAGCTAACATTACTGCCAAGCAGCTGAAATATAGAGTGATATTGTGGTTTGAGCTGACGTGTGTCTCCTCACTGTTTTGAGCGATGCTCGTTCATGTCTATGTAGAGCGAGCAAAAGCGCGAGCAACAGGACGCTGACTTTTGTTGACTTAACGGCCACAGGTGTCGATGTTAACAAGACATTTCTGATCCTTACAAACAGTCCCTTTAATGCTTAATAACTGTACCATTAAATGTATAAACATACATTGTTTTTTTTTTCAAAATATAAGCTGTTGAATACACAATTTCTTTAAAAAAGAATGAAGGCATCACCATTATAAAGCAGCTATCAAGTTGTGAATAAAGCTATTCATATTTACATACTGTTAGAAGTTTAGTCAGTGCAATAAAAGAGACATCATGGTCCCACTGTGTACTATACGTCTTCGTCTTTGTCTTCAGCGGAGAGTTTTCTGGCTGAGTATCCTTGGAGCAAAGCTTTTCTGGGTTACAGAGACAGTGAGGGATTACGTTTCCCTGGTGCCAAAACGTAAAAATCCCCATCGTTATTAATAAACCCCTGACACCCATGGGACACCACGCAACGACCCCCCCCCCCCCCCCCCCCCACCCATCCGCCTGTTCTCTGCCTGCTATAATTGACTCAATAATTGACTCATTTAAATCTGTCTAATTATTTAATCAATTACATTCAATTTAGCTGATTGCACAGTCCCATTTAGAATCAAGTGGATGGTCTTGAGAGGGAACGGAGGTGAAGAAAGAGAGCGAGAGAACCAAGGAATCAATGTGTTTCATGGTAACAACCGCTAATGCGCCAGGCTAATTACCGGAGTAAATTGATAATTTTGTCTTAAATGATTTAAGCTTGTTAAAAGGGCACAGCGCCAGCTTCGTCAGTGTAGCCGTGAGCACTTTATCTGGCTGGCAGTAATTGGAGGTGAATGCTCTCGTTTCTAACATAACTAGGCCCGTAAGACATCAGTCAGAACTTATGGACACGTACTGTAAAACTGGAATGGAAAGAGATATAGAAAGAAATGTGGCTGAGAGGTTTTCCCATCGCAAGGCCAGCCTCATTCCCTGGGTGTCAGATATCGCTTTGTCACATCTGTCGGCATTCGATACTGATGTACAAGGCATCCTTTGGTATTAGGGGCGGCTGTGGCTAAGAGGTTAGAGCAGGTCGTCCACCAATCAGAAGGTTGGTGGTTCAATCCCCGGCTGCTCTGGGTCACATGTCAATGTGTCCTTGAGTAAGACACTTAACCCCAAATTGCTCCCAAAGGCATAACCATTGGTGTGTGAATGAGTATTTAGATTAGATCCTGATGGGCAAATTGGCACCCTCTCTGTCATCAGTGTATGAATGGGTGTGTGAATGGGTGAATGCTGACATGTTGTGTAAAGCGCTTTGAGTGGTCAGAAGACTAGAAAAGCGCTATATAAATGCAAGTCCATTTACCATTAATTTAATTTCGGCTTGAGATGCACCGGGCTTTACATTAACTACGATGTAAACCCATCCACAGCAACAGTAAACGCTCAGAGAAAGTGCTGTGGTGACATAGTTTAAAGAGCAAAGAGACACACGGGGGGGACACATGTTTACTGTGACCGAAGAGTGACGCCGAGGTGTCTGACAAAGAGTCAATATGTGACGAGTTGGATTGAGAACGTGTTGGCAGGACCGGGTATGAGCTGGAACAATTTAAGCCATCACGAGACATTTTCACTTCAAAATTCACCATCTCACCTATGAAATTATTTATGATGTTGTTTCACAGTTAGCAACAGACTTTGGCATCCAACGCAATCATTTCACATTTTTTTGTCCTTCAAGAAGCATATAAAATTAAAGCTGCGAACAGTGATGAACGGGCCCTCGCACCTTCCTGCGCGGGGGGTACTGGCGGGACGCCGACTGACGCGGCCAGGCAAAATGAAGGTCGTTAAAAAGGCAATTCATTTTTGTGAAAAAAAAAGAATAATTCCTACGGTTTAAACATTGTCGGTGCTCAGGCCCTAACTAATCAATTAATATTAAAAAAAAACGTGTGCCCAGATAGGATTTAGCCGATCGATTCTGGACATTCTGGAATACAAAATAAGGATTTTCCAAAAAAGATCCAGATCTCAGGATGTTCTACCAAAGTTCTCAATTGGTACAAAACATGTAGAGTACTGCACACACTACAATTATCTCGATTTAACAATGACTTCAACTGGACATTTTAATGAGGCAGTTGATGAGCTGAGAGAGAAAGCACGCAAAAAAAATTCCAAACTAAAATACAATTAGAATTCGAGTGTGTGTTTAGCTCTTTTTTTACTGTGTTAGCTGATGCATCTTGTTTTTTTGCGCTATTCCCTTTGCTGCTGTACACTGCAAATGTCCCCACTGCAGGACTAATAAAGAAATATCTTATCTTATATCTTGTGTTATTGAACCGATTGCACTCTATGGCAGCAAGGTGTGGGGTCCACTTACAAACCAAGACTTCACTCAATGGGACCAACACATAATGCATGCAGGGCAGAATTAGGCGAGTATCCACTAATGTGGTGGAAAACTGCTACAGGCCTATGTTAATCATTGTAAAGCTACACATATGTAACTACAGTATAATATGGTGTCATAGAAGGGTTAATGTTAAATCATTCTGACAGTGATAGTGACCTGGGGTCTCATTTATAACCGTTGCGTACGCACAAAACGGGGCTTGAAATGTGCCACTTTCCACGCAACAGTTGTGATCTATAAAAACAAACTTGACGGGAGAATGTACGGAAACTTTGACCCATGCGTACGCACATTATGGAGGCACCGTGGCGGGAAACTGGAGACACAGATGGTGAGGTGGTGAATTGAAGCTGGACGGTAGACATTAAATGTCATCATACCTTTAATGATGCCTCTCACACATTTAACTTCACTTCATACTTATATCCACTTTATCATAAACATTTAAAACAGCAGTGTTCTTTGTGCTAGTGAGCCATAACTATTCCATAAGCACCTTAAAAATTTAAAATATCAACTCAAATCTCAAATCAAATTCCGTTAAATATCTCATCAGTGCTGTCTCACCATCTCGTTCCCTCCGGAGCTCAGAGGAGAGGACCGGACTACCGTTACTGGCAGTCAGTTGTGGAGCAGCTGTTGAAATCATCATCATCGGTGGTAGAAATCCAAGATTATATCAAATAGCATTAAAGAATGGCAGAACAGAGTGCCAATAGTTTTAATAAAATCTTCTAATAGTGTGCAGATATCACCAAGTACCATATTTGTTTTCATAAAGTTGTTGTGTAAAATAATTAGGAGGGAACGAGTGTTCAGAGACCTCCTCACCTACAAACACCTCCATCTCTGTGTCAGAAAAACTCCTTTTCTTGGTCTTCCTCTCGTTAGTCGCCGTGACTCACCGTAAAGCTCCACTGATCAACAGGCTTATTCACATGCAGAAACATTCATGAGGTGCTTTGCATCGATCATTTATGGTTGAATGTGGGCGTGTAGAGGGCGGGATATGAGGCGGATCCACGTGCGCACATTTCCAGGTGGACTGTGATTTATAAACATTGCCTGTAGGTGTGCGTACGCACAGTTTTATAAGTCAGATTTTTTTTTGGCGCACACCATTTTCGGCTTTTGTGCGCATGTTCATTTTTAGTATGGATCCTACGCATAGTTTTATAAATGAGACCCCTGGCCTCTAGAAAGTGCAGGAACAGTCATCATGATATTAGACTTTGATACTGAGATATCTTGTTTCTATTTGTATTAGACCAGAACAGGCCAGACCGGGGAATTCAAGAAAAACCTGTCAGAAAGGGATTAATCATTACCTTAATCAAGGGTGTGTGTTATGTTTTATATTATGATGTACTCAAAAATACGAATCAGTTCTTGTGTTGACTGCAGAGGCGCAAGGCTCAGATCTTTTATGCAAATAAAGGGTCTTACTTCTCTCTCCTGAGTCTAATTTTTCACCTACATATTTGGCGTCACGAACAGGACACACAACATGTTATACTGTAGTTATACATGTGTAGCTTTACAATGATTACCCAGCTGGTCCTGAGGCTGAGTTCACCAACCCTCTCCACTAACACACCAATGCCTCAGGAACAGAGCATACCACCAATTAGACTCAACCAGATTACAGCACAGTTCAAACTAAACACAACAAACTGTCATGTGTCTGCAAACATAAAAACAAAGGCACAGAGCAGAATGCAGTGCTATCTGGCTCTAAATGGACAGTACACCAGAGCAGACTATCTGAACATGGTTACTGATCTACATTTAAGAAGAAGCTTGACAACGTCCAGACTGAGTGAGCACAGCCTCGCCATTGAACAAGTTCAAAGAATTAACCTAAGAACTAAAGGTTTTCTACGGCTCTCTGATGAAGAGACATTATCCGTCCTACTGGGGGAGGACACTAGGAGCTGTGAGCTGGTAGCAGTCTGCCATAAATTCAGGGACAGGGACAGGGACATAAACTGAGGGACAGGGACAAAGACAGGGACATTGAATTTAATTTAATTTAATTTACAGAAAGAGAAAGAAGAGAGAGAGAGAGAGAGAGAGAGAGAATAGAGACAGAGAGTACAGAGAGAGTAGAGAGAGAGTAGAGAGAGAGATAGAGAGTAGAGAGAGAGTAGAGAGAGAGAGAGAAAGGGGAGAATTTCAGGTTTTCAGACTGAAGATGATGACTCTGTGAAAGACCAAAGTCAACTGTGTGTTTGTATCTTGCTGCCCATCCAGCCATGAGACGTCAGATACAGAAGAAGATACGACTCTGCAGGGAATGGCTGCTGCCTAGTGTGTGTGTGTGTGTGTGTGTGTGTGTGTGTGTGTGTGTGTGTGTGTGTGGTGTAGGATATTGCTCTGCAGGGGACAATCCTAAACTTCAGTATCTGTCATTGAGTCTCCACACACACACACACACACACACACACACACGCACACACGCACACACACGCACACACACACACACACTCCTCCTTTTAAACTTTCACAGTCCGTGCTGAAGGGTGCAAAGTTTGCCCTGAACTCAAAAGTTCTTGGAAGAACTCAACCATGACGCCAGTTTCAGATCATTCAGAAGAGGACGACTCGTCACACAATCTGCAAATACAAATGTGACCGGATTGAAAGAATTAGGTTTTTAGTATGTATATATCTATATCTATATCCTAAAATCGTCTTTAAATGAGTTACTGTATGGTGGTCTTTGAGCTCAAAGTGTTCACCATTATTATGGTCCTTATATTAGGAGCTACTTACAAATGGACCAGAGTTCTTTATTTAGTAATACCACAAGCTAATACTAGTACTACATGTATCTATGAGTAGAATGAATGTTGCTCCGTTCTAGAAAGATTCCGTTTTCCTGGTACCGGCTCGTTGCATGCTGAAGTCACAGTTTTGTGTTATTTCTATATGTAAATACTGAGACACACTCAAGCACGTGCAAGTTCTCAAACCATTGTTTCCACCCAAATTCGTTTGCAGGTCCCAAAGGGTTTGTTTGTTTATTAAATATTAATGGAGCTAAGGAAATTCCCTCATTTGAATATTGACTGGATGTTTATCGTTTACTGTGTGCATGGAAAAACAAGAATCCTCTTAAATAAACATCAGCCATTTTTTTTTTGAAAATGTAATTTCTTTGGTCTCTCTCTCTCTCTCTCTCTCTCTCTCTCTCTCTCTCTCTCTCTCTCTCTCTCTCTCTCTCACACACACACACACAGAGAGAGAGAGGACTTCAATCATGCAACATGACGGGTTCCACCAGGAAACACACACTGTAACTCCCTGCAGGACTGAGCCTGCAGCTGTACAACCCACCGGCTGCAGCTGATTTTGATTCAACTTCTCTTTATTTAAATCCTCAGAGACTCTCACCTGCATCTCTGCTTGCTGGTAACAGAGAAGCCTTGTCTACACTACAAAAGATTCCACTCGCAAAGAGCTCGGGGAAGAAGCGGGGTGAATAAACCAATATGTATGCTGTGAATGTGTTCTTTATTCATCAACGGGGCGGTGTGAACCCCTCAGAGATTCAACCTGTACACTCCAACGGAGCAGCTGTTGAGGGAAGACGGAGGCTATCAGGGTTCATGTGATCACGCCGACGGCTTTTTAGGTTTCTTTGGACAGCACGGTCATGAAAAAGTTCACTTTGCTTCAGACAGTGAAACAATTCTTATAGGGAGTTTTGGTAATAACTCGATTTTGGTTGCAGTCAAAACTGATATCAGTGATTGTTACGGTCCCAGAAGTGACCGTTCGTTATTGTTTATATTGTTGTATGTTGCTGTGCTGCGCTCTCCCTGTGCTCTTTTCTTTTGGTGCGCTCTGCCGTCCCGTCGCTCCAAGACGACGTCATGTCTAGGGGATTCCCTTCGGGGCCACGCCTCCGGCACGCCCTCAGGTGGATGCCCTTCGTTTCCCGCCGTTTGTGGTCCTGCCTCTGACACGTCACATGTGATTAGCCAATCACCAGCCGGCTGTGCCGCGTGGAAAGAATTAAAGGCCAGCTGTGACTAGACCAAGGGGGCAGTGATCATTGATCTGTTCCCCGTGCCTCTCGATTGTGTGTGTTGTAATTGTTCAGGTCCAACTGGAGTCAGTGGACTTTAGATTGTTATGTGTACAGGTCCAACCGGAGTCAGTGGACTTTAGCTGTTAACTAGTCTGAGGTACTCGTTTAGTTATATTTCGTTGTGCATAGAGCAGTTGTGTAATTTGTCTGCTTGTTAGGATTGTTCAGGGCTAGGGTGTGTGCCTTCGTTGTCTCCTTTTCGGGCCACCCGAAACCCTCGTTTTCAGTTATTATAATTCAATCCAGTGTATGTTTATTTTGCTTTAATTACAATCCCCATCAATAAACAAGTGATTGCCTGATAACATCGGCTCAATGTTACTCCCTTTACCCCTACACCAACTCCGGGTTGTAACATAAATGGGGGCTCGTCCGGGATATTAGTTATTCCCGAGAATTACTTGTTTACATTAATTGATTGATTGTTTGCACCGGGTGTGCGATGGCGTTCAATTTGGAGCGTTTTCTTAAAACCCCCACCCGTGATCAAATTGCTTTATGTAGAAAGGACGACCTGATAGAAATTGCTAGCCACTTCGGTTTCTCGGCATCTAGACAGCTAATTAAGAAAGATCTGGAGCATCTGGTTGTGAATAAACTTGTGGAATTGAGGGTGATTGGTATGTTGGCGCCTACAGACTCTGGTGTGCAGGATGACGTCGCTCTGGCTGAGGGTAGTTTTCAACCTGAGGGTGGAACTCCCAGTACCGCGGCTGAGCGAGGGCCGAAAGTAGCCCCGGGTATTGTCTTCGAGGCGGAGGGCCGGGTTAAGACGCCGGTTACTCTCCCTCGATACGATGCCATATCACCTGGTTCTTCAGGATCTGGAGACGAGGCACGTTTAAAGGTACGCCTTGCTCGTCTCCACCTGGAGGCTCAGACTCATGCACAGGAACGTCAGGCAGAGCTTGATTTCCGCCTGCAAGTCAAGAAGCTGGAGATAGAGGCAGACAAAGCCGTGAGGCTACGTCAGCTGGAGCTTGACTTTCAGAAAGAGACTCTCACTGCAGAGGCAGCTTCTGCATCAGCTGACTCACCCTCAATGCTCGCTAGTTCTTCACATAGAGCTTTTGACATTAGTAAGCATATCGCTTTAGTCCCAAATTTCCGAGAAACTGAAGTGGATTCTTACTTCAGCGCCTTTGAGCGCATTGCTTTGGCTCTTAAGTGGCCTTCTGATATGTGGTCCCTACTATTACAATGTAGGTTATATGGTAAAGCCCAAGAGGTAGTAGCAGCGCTCCCTCTTGAGGATAGTAAGGATTACAACACTGTGAAAGCCGCAATTCTGCGCGCCTATGAATTGGTGCCAGAGGCTTATAGGCAAAAATTTAGAGCCCACAAAAAGGCTGCCACCCAAACTTATGTGGAGTTTGCGAGGGATAAGGGAAGTCTGTTTGACAAATGGTGTTCCGCTTATAAATGTGATGATTTTTCTGCCCTTCGTGAGTTGATGTTATTAGAAGAGTTTAAAAAATGTTTGCCTGAGCACATGGTTGTGTACTTAAATGAACAGAAGGTAAAATCTCTATCTGCTGCAGCTATTATGGCTGATGAGTATGTGCTTACGCACAAGGTTACGTTCACTCCTCCTGATAAACCTCGTTTCGCTCCCGCTGCTTCTCTTGATAGCTGGCCTAGCCTAGTTCCTCCCGTGCGTAAAGAGGAAAGAGAGTGTTTCTATTGCTACCAAGTAGGGCACGTTATTGCAAACTGTTTACTGTTAAAACGTAAAGAGCAGCAGCAGTCATCTCCAGGTGACCAACATTCAAAAGGTGTTGGATTGATTACATCCAGATCATGTAAAAGTCCCGCGGAGAGTTCTGACCCCGGTTTCAAACCGTTCATTTTTGATGGTTTTGTGTCACTAACTGGCGAACCAGATGAGCAGCGTACTGTGCGGATTTTACGCGACACAGCTTGTTCCCAAACTGTCATCCTAGCCAGAGTGTTGCCATTTTCAGATCAGTCTGCCTGTGGCCACAGTACTGCATTAAGTGGTATTGAGATGGGTTGTGTCTCACGGCCCCTGCACCATGTGTACGTGCGCTCTAAATTAATTTGTGGTCGTTTCCCTGTTGCTGTCTGTCCGACGTTGCCAATCAGTGGCATAGCCATGTCAATGGGGAACGATATTGCTGGGTGTAAAGTAACTAATACCCCAGATCCTGACATTTTAGCACAGCCCAAGTTGGTGCCGTTGCGCGTAATTACGCCCGCTCAGTCTCGTGCAGAATTCAGTCCTCTGAAGACAGGTGATGTTGATCCATGTGACAGTGTGTTAACTAAAGTTATTGCAGGAGAAAATAAACCAGACGCAACTGTGACGCTCGAGTCTTCTCTCAGAGACGGAAAGGAAAAGGTAACGAGTACCCGTACCTCTTCCCCTGACGCGTTTCGTCCACCGGTAATTATTCATTATTTGCTTCGCCTCATTGTGATAATTGGCATTGTCTTTATTTGTTCTGCCGTGGGTAATCTTAGTGGTTTTCCCAGTTCAAAAGTAGATGATAGCCCTGCATGGACACCAGATCACCACCGTGATTTTGAGAGTGTAACCGCTCTCCTGTGCCATGCTCCGGTACTTGCTACTCCCGATTTTCCGTGTTCTTGTAAACTGAAAGTTGCCGGTTACATTGTGGAGCCAGGTGGATGTAACCTTGTGATTACACGAAAATGTTGTAGCCGACGCCCTTTCCAGAGTGTAGGTAGTATTGTTAGATGTGATATTGTGACAAATCCAGTAGGTTTGTATTTATGTGGGGGGGTGTTACGGTCTCAGAAGTGACCGTTCGTTATTGTTTATATTGTTGTATGTTGCTGTGCTGCGCTCTCCCTTTGCTCTTTTCTTTTGGTGCGCTCTGCCTTCCCGTCGCTCCAAGACGACGTCATGTCTAGGGGATTCCCTTCGGGGCCACGCCTCCGGCACGCCCTCAGGTGGATGCCCTTCGTTTCCCGCCGTTTGTGGTCCTGCCTCTAACACGTCACATGTGATTAGCCAATCACCAGCCGGCTGTGCCGCGTGGAAAGAATTAAAGGCCAGCTGTGACTAGACCAAGGGGGCAGTGATCATTGATCTGTTCCCCATGCCTCTCGATTCTGTGTGTTGTAATTGTTCAGGTCCAACTGGAGTCAGTGGACTTTAGATTGTTATGTGTACAGGTCCAACCGGAGTCAGTGGACTTTAGCTGTTAACTAGTCTGAGGTACTCGTTTAGTTATATTTCGTTGTGCATAGAGCAGTTGTGTAATTTGTCTGCTTGTTAGGATTGTTCAGGGCTAGGGTGTGTGCCTTCGTTGTCTCCTTTTCGGGCCACCCGAAACCCTCGTTTTCAGTTATTATAATTCAATCCAGTGTATGTTTATTTTGCTTTAATTACAATCCCCATCAATAAACAAGTGATTGCCTGATAACATCGGCTCAATGTTACTCCCTTTACCCCTACACCAACTCCGGGTTGTAACAGTGATGTAAAGTTTTTTTATTATTCATACATATATACTTTTGATTTAATCATGAGACATATATGGTTGAATGGTTATCAGAAGTAAAAATAAATCAACGAATTAACTGCTGCAAACATGCTTTCAGTAAATGCACCCAGCAGGGTGGAGATAGGAGGTTTCAACTGGATGCAATGACAGGTGATAGGAGGTTTTCACCTGTATGTAATGACAGGAGATAGGAGGTTTTCACCTGTATGTAATGACAGGTGATAGGAGGTTTTCAGCTAGCAGTATGTAATGACAGGAGATAAGAGGTTTTCACCCAGATGTAATGACAAGAGATAGGAGGTTTACACCCGGATGTAATGACAGGAGATAGGAGGTTTTCACCTGGATGTAATGACAGTAGATAGGAGGTTTTAACATGGATGTAATAAGAGGAGATAGGAGGTTTTCACCCCGATGTAATGACAGGAGATAGGAGGTTTTCACCTGGATGTAATGACAGGAGATAGGAGGTTTTCACCTGTATGTAATGACAGGAGATAGGAGGTTTTCACCTGTATGTAATGACAGGTGATAGGAGGTTTTCACCTGTATGTAATGACAGGAGATAAGAGGTTTTCACCCAGCTGTAATGACAGTAGATAGGAGGTTTTAACATGGATGTAATAAGAGGAGATAGGAGGTTTTCACCTAGTAGGATGTAATGACAGTAGATAGGAGGTTTTAACATGGATGTAATAAGAGGAGATAGGAGGTTTTCACCTGGATGTAATGACAGGAGATAGGAGGTTTTCAGCTAGCAGTATGTAATGACAGGAGATAGGAGGTTTTCACCTGTATGTAATGACAGGAGATAGGAGGTTTTCACCTGGATGTAATTACAGGATATAGGAGGTTTTCACCCAGCAGGATGTAATGACAGGAGATAGGAGGTTTTCACCTGGATGTAATGACAGGAGATAGGAGGTTTTCACCTGGAGGTAATGACAGGAAATAGGAGGTTTTCACCTGGAGGTAATGACAGGAGATAGCAGGTTTACACCTGGATGCAATTACAGGAGAAAGGAGGTTTTTACTCAGCAGGATGTAATGACAGGAGATAAGAGGTTTTCACCTGGATGTAATGACAGGAGATAGGATGTTTTCACCTAGATGGAATGACAGGAGATAAGAGGTTTTCACATGGATGGAATGCTAGGAGATATGAGGTTTTCAGCTAGCAGTATGTAATGACAGGAGATAGGAGGTTTTCACCTGGAGGTAATGACAGCAGATAGGAGGTTTTCAACCGGATGTATTGACAGGAGATAGGAGGTTTTCACATGGATGTAATGACAGGAGATAGGAGTTTTTCAGCTGTATGTAATGACAGGAGATAGGAGGTTTTCACATGGATGTAATGACGGGAGATAGGAGGTTTTCAGCTGGCAGCATGTAATGACAGGAGATAGGAGGTTTACACCTGGATGCAATTACAGGAGATTGGAGGTTTTAACATGGATGTAATAAGAGGAGATAGGAGGTTTTCACCTGGATGTAATGACAGGAGATAGGAGGTTTTCACCCGGATGTAATTACAGGAGATAGGAGGTTTTCATCCGGAAGTAATGACAAGAGATGGGAGGTTTTCACCTGGATGTAATGACAGGAGATAAGAGGTTTTCAGCTGGCAGTATGTAATGACAGGAGATAGGAGGTTTTAAGCTGTATTTAATGACAGGAGATAGGAGGTTTCCAACTGGATGTAAAGACAGGAGATAGGAGGTTTCCAACTGGATGTAATGACAGGAGATAAGAGCTTTTCAGCTGGCAGTATGTAATGACAGGAGATAGGAGGTTTTCACCTGGAGGTAATGACAGGAGATAGGAGGTTTACATCTGGATGCAATTATAGGAGATAGGAGGTTTTTACTCAGGAGGATGTAATGACAGGAGATAGAAGGTTTTTGAGCAGCAGGATGTAATGACAGGAGATAGGAGGTTTTCACCTAGATGGAATGACAGGAGATAGGAGGTTTACACCTGGATGTAATGACAGGAGATAGAAGGTTTTCACGCAGCAGGATGTAATGACAGGAGATAGGAGGTTTTCACCTAGATGGAATGACAGGAGATAGGAGGTTTACACCTGGATGCAATTACAGGAGATAGGAGGTTTACACCTGGATGCAATTACAGGAGATAGGAGGTTTTCAACCGGAGGTAATGACAGGAGTTTAGGAGGTTTTCACATGGATGTAATGACAGGAGATAGGAGGTTTTCACCTGAATGTAATGACAGGAGATAGGAGGTTTTCACCTAGCAGGATGTAATGACAAGAGATAGGAGGTTTTCACCCGAATGTAATGACAGGAGATAGGAGGTTTTCACATGGATGTAATAAGAGGAGATAGGAGGTTTTCACCTGGATGTAATGACAGGAGATAGGAGGTTTACACATGGATGGAATGATAGGAAATATGAGGTTTTCAGCTAGCAGTATGTAATGACAGGAGATAGGAGGTTTTCACCTGGATGTAATGACAGGAGATAGGAGGTTTTCACCCAGCAGGATGTAATGACAGGAGATAGGAGGTTTTCACATGGATGTAATGACGGGAGATAGGAGGTTTTCAGCTGTATGTAATGACAGGAGATAGGAGGTCTTCACCTGGATGTAAAGACAAGAGATAGGAGGTTTCCAACTGGATGTAATGACAGGAGATAAGAGGTTTTCAGCTGGCAGTATGTAATGACAGGAGATAGGAGGTTTACACCTGGATGCATTACAGGAGATTGGAGGTTTTTACTCAGCAGGATGTAATGACAGGAGATAAGAGGTTTTCACCCAGATGTAATGACAGGAGATAGGAGATTTTCACCCGGATGTAATGACAGGAGATAGGAGGTTTTCACCTAGATGGAATGACAGGAGATAGGAGGTTTTCAGCTAGATGGAATGACAGGAGATAAGAGGTTTTCAGCTAGCAGTATATAATGACAGGAGATAGGAGGTTTTCACCTAGATGGAATGACAGGAGATAAGAGGTTTTCAGCTAGCAGTATGTAATGACAGGAGATAGGAGGTTTTAAGCTGTATTTAATGACAGGAGATAGGAGGATTTCACCTGTATGTAATGACAGGAGATAGGAGGATTTCACCTGTATGTAATGACAGGAGATAGGAGGTTTCCAACTGGATGTAAAGACAGGAAATAGGAGGTTTCCAACTGGATGTAATGACAGGAGATAAGAGCTTTTCAGCTGGCAGTATGTAATGACAGGAGATAGGAGGTTTTCACCTGGATGTAATGACAGGAGATAGGAGGTTTTCACATGGATGTAATGACGGGAGATAGGAGATTTTCAGCTGTATGTAATGACAGGAGATAGGAGGTTTCCAACTGGATGTAATGACAGGAGATAGGAGGTTTTCACATGGATGTAATGACGGGAGATAGGAGGTCTTCACCTGGATGTAAAGACAGGAGATAGGAGGTTTCCAACTGGATGTAATGACAGGAGATAAGAGCTTTTCAGCTGGCAGTATGTAATGACAGGAGATAGGAGGTTTTCACCTGGAGGTAATGACAGGAGATAGGAGGTTTACACCTGGATGCAATTACAGGAGATAGGAGGTTTTTACTCAGGAGGATGTAATGATAGGAGATAGAAGGTTTTTGAGCAGCAGGATGTAATGACAGGAGATAGGAGGTTTTCACCTAGATGGAATGACAGGAGATAGGAGGTTTACACCTGGATGTAATGACAGGAGATAGAAGGTTTTCACGCAGCAGGATGTAATGACAGGAGATAGGAGGTTTTCACCTAGATGGAATGACAGGAGATAGGAGGTTTACACCTGGATGCAATTACAGGAGATAGGAGGTTTTCAACCGGAGGTAATGACAGGAGTTTAGGAGGTTTTCACATGGATGTAATGACAGGAGATAGGAGGTTTCAACCAGCAGGATGTAATGAAAGGAGATAGAAGGTTTTCACCTAGCAGGATGTAATGACAAGAGATAGGAGGTTTTCACCCAAATGTAATGACAGGAGATAGGAGGTTTTCACATGGATGTAATAAGAGGAGATAGGAGGTTTTCACCTGGATGTAATGACAGGAGATAGGAGGTTTACACATGGATGGAATGATAGGAAATATGAGGTTTTCAGCTAGCAGTATGTAATGACAGGAGATAGGAGGTTTTCACCTGGATGTAATGACAGGAGATAGGAGATTTTCACCCAGCAGGATGTAATGACAGGAGATAGGAGGTTTTCACATGGATGTAATGACGGGAGATAGGAGGTTTTCAGCTGTATGTAATGACAGGAGATAGGAGGTCTTCACCTGGATGTAATGACGGGAGATAGGAGGTTTTCAGCTGTATGTAATGACAGGAGATAGGAGGTTTTCACATGGATGTAATGACGGGAGATAGGAGTTTTTCAGCTGTATGTAATGACAGGAGATAGGAGGTTTTCACATGGATGTAATGACGGGAGATAGGAGGTTTTCAGCTGGCAGCATGTAATGACAGGAGATAGGAGGTTTTCACCTGGATGTAATGACTAGAGATAAAAGGTTTTCAGCTGGCAGCATGTAATGACAGGAGATATGAGGTTTTCATCCCACACTGCACTCCCTGCTGTCAATATCACACGTCCACTCTACTTAACAACCTCCTTCATCACCGAGCAACCGTCACCAAGGTGACACCGTGAAGCTGTCACAGCCGTACCCTTGGAGACTGTCACTATGGTAACATACTGCTGTGCATGCTATGCCAACAAGGCAAGGTACAGGGGAATGGATGGGTGGAGTGTAGAAGCCGAAGATCAACATTAAGTTTTTTTTTTTTTTTCAGTCATATAAAAGCAGTGGAACAATCGAACAAATTTCTCAAATTAAACTAGCATTTGAAAAAAGTTAAAAGAAATATAAATATATATATATATATATATATATATATATATATATATATCCTGGCAGCGGTAGGATCAGGGACTCTAACTCTGCTTGTGTCAACAATAGATATCTCTACAGGGCTTCTGTCTTTCCTTTGCCTGTGTCTATATGTATGTATATGAGTGTGTTTAAGAGTGTGACTGTTTGAGTGATAGAGTACACATGGGATTCAGTCAATAGTAACTAATCAGAACAGTCTGCACATTGTAGTATTGAGGCTACACAACAACATCAGTGATCTGCTGCTGACCGTACCACATTTTTGAACTGGTTTTAATCCAAATAACCATCTTGGACACACTGGACTAGGGATGTCACGAGAACAGACACTTCGGTACCAAGTCGATGCCAAAATTTTAAAGAAGTGACGGTACTCTTATTCTACAGTACCTAAGGTACCGTACGTCTGTAATGATCGTTGGTAGGGATGTGACAGTGAGGAACATTTCCAACTGGTTACTAAACTTGTGACAACACCGGTGTTACCGATTACACCGGACATTTTACGAGAAAAGATGAAGGTCAACATGTGCAGAGCGTTGACTCTGATCTTTACCGTCGGGTGGCGGTGTGTCTGGCCTCTCCGGTAGAGCTTTTGCTGCGGGGCTCCGCTGCGGGGGTCTACCTGGCGCCGCTGCTCCGTGCACACCGGCTGTGACGGCTCCATCCGCCTCGCGGCGATTACCTCATTAACGTTATGGTTCCCTTATAGCGTTGGGATTAAACGTGAAATATTGCCAAATAGGTTCGTTTGCTTTTCACTTTGACAACAAATCCTCTGCCTCCTGCTCCTGCTACTCTGAGCTGACAGACCAGATGCATTCACGGTCAGTATGTAGCGTCCGTCGTCTGACTATCGATTGATAACACGCCGCTGATACGCAAAAATGAACAAAATGGGTCAATTATTTTTATTTATTACTTAAAGGCTACATGCCTCTGTATTTTGTAATGTTCAAATGTTTTTAATAAAAGAGTACATGTTGAATTACAGTACAGGGGATTTATTGTTGCGTCGTTTTTTTTTTTTACTGTGGTATTGAATTGGGTATCGAGAATTGTGGAACTTCACTGGTATTGGTATCGACTACTAGATTTCTGGTATCGTGACATCCCTACACTGGACAGGTCGCCAGTCAATCACAGGGCTGACACGGAGACAGACAACCATTCACGCTCACAGCTATAGGCCAACCTAACCTGCATGTCTTTGGACTGTGGGAGGAAGTCGAAGGAGAAAACCCACAATGAGAAACCCCCCGACAGAAGGGCCCACTAACCACTGGACCACCGTCCTGCCCAAGTTACAACATGTAGGCTGATCCAAGATAAAGTACTTAAACATAAAACATAAATAAAGCTGAAAACAACAGAGACATGTAAATTATTTTCAGTGGACCAGTGTTTGAAGTGGAAAAAAAAACAAGTACCTGTACTCTCCTTATTCGCATGTTGGCATGTGTGTCAGCCGATATCTTATTCCTATTTATTCATTATTATCTTATTCCTAACCCTTCCTCATTATTTATTTTAAACATGTTGTACTGTGTCAGTCCTAATCAGTTGTGATGTTATTGCTATATTATTATACTTGGGCTATGCATCTCCTATAGTAGGCCTATAACACTCCAATGATATTCACACTGGAACAGTGTTTGTACATAGTGTTAATACTTTAAGTATATTCTAATATATTATGGGATGTCTATAGGCTGGAATCAACAGCAGCAGGCAGGTATACATGCAGAGCTGAGGTGTTTGAGCTCTTCATTCAGGTTTTAGGAGCAGAGTCCAGTCAGGAAGCTCCTACATATTATACAGAGATACATCCTGAATTTATAAACTGAATAAAATATACTAGGAGATATTGGGTTTGGAGATCCTCTCTCAAGAACATTTGAAGGTTTTGACTTACAAACAATGCAATTTTATATCATTTTATTTTATTACTAATTAAATGGTTATTTTGTTATTTATCAACCTTAAGTCTGAACATTTCATTCTTCTGGAAATGTTTGTCCTGTAAAATCATATTCTATAAATCAGAAGAGCAGATTCAGAAAACGTTTAAATAAGGTTTCAATAATTATATTTGTTCACAAATAAAAAAAATGTATGATGAACAGTTAACTAATTATTTGACGAAAAGGACGTGAACATTGTATTAATAAATTAGCACCCTTGTTCTCCCTGAAGGGGCAGAACCCTATTGAGTTTGTGCTGATTTGTTATTATTTGTTGTCTTATGCCGTGGCTCTGCCATCAGTGTATGAATGTATGTGTGAATGAGTATTTAGATTAGATCCTGATGGGCAGGTTGGCTCCTTGCATGACAGCCTCTGCCATCAGTGTATGAATGTATGTGTGAATGGGTAAAGCGCTCTGAGTGGTCTGAAGACTAGAAAGGACATAAATGCAAGTCCATTTACCAAAAGTCTGCGAAGCTTTCCTCCCCTCTTCTCTGTCTCTGTTGTCTTTGTAAACTGTCTCTTGCTCATCATATTCCCTTTGCTGCCTGAACTATCAGCCACTGTGGTCAGAGGACTGCAGCTCTATTTGAGGCTTGCAGTGTTGCTGATAGAATTTAAACTTATTCAGAGTCTCTCTGGATAGTGTCTCCTAAATGGCTGGAAGAAGTACTGCGTGTCTTCCCTCAGGCTACATTATGTATGCCAGTCAGCCTATCAGTCACCACCCTGCCAGCCCACCAATCCCATTCAAAAACACTAAACTGTAGAATAAAGATGAATTTGTACAGTGTATTGACAGCTACGCTTAGAAAGAAAGATGGACTTGACACAAAGATAAAAAGTTTTGTTTTTTTTTTTTTCTTCTTTTTTGCCGGTGGGTAAATAGACCAAAAAAAAACAACAACCAACAAACAAACTTTGATGTTTGCCCTGTCAATATGGCTTGTGCTTGATAACCACGCAGGCGAAGCAGGAGGCACTCGGCTGTAATCCTCCAATGGGATTGGGAAAAACAAAGTAGACCAGGAAGGGCTCATGCTGTGCCGGTGATGAGTGGTAATCATGAGAGGATGGCGAGCGCTTTTATTAGGGTAGAGCAGGTCAGAAATGAAAGCACTTCTGAGGCATGCAAGTATGCATACACAAACACAATACACAACGATTTGGAGAAACACCAAGTCTCCCCCCCCTGTACTACAACTGTAAACCGCTGATGACACAATCACAAACACATCCTTTTAGGGCAGGGGAACAGTTTTGAGGCAAATACTCACAAGCATGTTTTCACAAGCTGCCAAGGGGATAGAAGAAGTTTGTAGTGATCACCAATATAAGTCACACACTGCCTTTTAAAGATACCTTTGACTATAGGTAACTCTTTTTCCAAAACTTCAGCTTCTTTCATGTTTTTGTGTCCCATGCAGCACTCATTGGCCAACTGGTCATCGTGTGAGGGTCCAGAACATAAGATGTAACAGCCCTGACACACCAGGAACGTCAGGAGCGCGTTGCGGCTGCGTTACCTGTTGTTTTTTATTTCGGCATCCGTGTTAACAGGTTAGAGTCTCACGCGCATCATATCAGCTACATTACTACAGTTTCGATGTCTATCTGTAAAATATGTTACGGAGATGAAAAAAAAGTAAAGACTTATTTTTAAATCAACACTTCCTGCTTTCATTTCGAAATAAAAGCCCTCAAGCGTTTTTTTCTGTAGACAGAATTTCTTCTTTTGTTAACACAAGGCTTTTATTCTGAAATATGTGCTGGAAAGTGTTCTAGAACATGCAGTGACTTGGAGAGCTCCATGAATGAATATAGTACGGAGTTTTAATTGTCAATTATTACTATTATTTACAAATGACCACACGTTTCTTAACCTTTCTCTGTCTAAAATAAATATAAATGATAGTTATAATGAAATGACATGGCCATTAAAAGGCAAACTCTATGTAGAAAGAAAGGGCTGACAGCAGCAGCTGCAGCAGCAGACACGCAGCTGAAATGCAGCTGGTGTAAACGGCCGACGCGTGAATCACGCAGCCGCCACGCCACGCAGCCGCCATGCCATGCAGCCGCCATGCCACGCAGCCACCACGCGCTCCTGACGTTCCTGGTGTGTCCGAGGCTTTAGTTACAGCTTTGAATGTCTGAGTTGCTGCTTGGATCCATATTCCATCATGTTACTCACAGCACTTCAAAAAGCGACTGAAAGTGAGGCCCACATCATGCTCTCCAACAACTTATCTCTCATCTCATCTCATCTCATCTCATCTCGCTTGACTGATTTTTCTCCTTAGACTAATTCTGAGATATGAAACACCTGCAATTTGGTGATTTTGGATTCTTTCTGTAAATTCCAGATTCCATTCCCAGATGTTCAGTTTAGAAAGATGCATGCAAATAGAAACACAAAGAAAGTATTCACAAAAAGAGAAGAAAAAACATCTCTCAATTATAAATCAAAACACAAACACTCAGACCTCATCAGAATGCAAATTCTACAAAAATACTTCGACACTCAAAAGGCTTCGAAAAGGGCTTATCAAACCCTTGGTCGGCAGCACCAAGACCACAGTTTAGAAAATACAAAGCCTCCCAAAGGTTAATGAGATTCCTCAATGCCCAACAAAAACATCTGAAGTTTTTGGAGAGAGCCACTGGAGTGAGGCGGCGGGTGATTCAAGAGCGCCACAATGTTTACAAAGAAAGACAGATTTAAATATCTGTCAATCAACATTGCCCAAGAAAGAATAAAAAGGTTCTGTTACGATCAGTCAGATGCTGGCCTCAAATGCAGACACAGACAGCGGAGTGGCAGTGAAACAAAAGGTTTTTATTGCCAAAAGCAGAAATTGTGAATGGGCAATGCTGGTGTGGAGCAGGGCAGGCAGGCAGGCAACAGGCAGGCGAGGATCCTGGAAACAGGAAACAAACATAAGAGGTCTGGCAAAAGATCAAAAGTCTATGAACAAGATAACTTAGAAATTATGCTGAGCGGCCGAGGCGAAGCTACCACTTGGGTTGAGTCAACGATCTGGCGATGAGTGACTGGAGAACCGGGTTATTTGAACTGGAGTAGATGATCTGATTGGAAGCAGCCATGCATGATTTGGTCAGGTGGGTTGATTGCCTCGGAGCGCGGGAGAAGCAGAGCCTGCAGGGGAGGAGAAGCTCACACACACAAACAGCCAAACACGCCCACACTAGACAGACAGGGAATAGGGAAACAGGGAAAAAGGGAATAGACACACTAGGAAGGCTGGTGGCCAGGATGGGACCGTAACAGGTTAAGGTTATAGGTTTGTGTTTGAATTTTTGCCACACAATGACATGACACAAAAAATCTAAATGAATAACTTAATGAATGCCAAAATACTTAATCTCCAATTTAAATAAAATTAAATTGAATTCCTTGAAGGATTTTTAAGAACAATCTTTTGAGCATGAACATTTTGTAAACCAAAGGCCTTAATATGACTTTTATTTACTTTATTGTTTCCCATTTAAAAAATAAACTGAAGTGCCATTTTACTTTCTCAGTCTCCGGAAACTGGAAACTACTACCTCATGGTTTGAGCTACACAGGATTTAAAAAAAATAAAGATTATACAATGACAAAGAAAACAGAAACTTTAGATAGTTTTGTACTAGTGGAGCGGATAACATACATTTTTCAGTCAAATTGTGCAAATGGTGATACAAGCACCAAATTTGGCATGGTGATTCCCGAGGGGTCACTAAGCAAATATAAATGATTGGCCACTTGAAAATCAGAGATTGTGGCCATTTTTCAAGATGGCCGCCAAGTTGACCTAATGATAATGGTTTCTCTCATAGAAATTCATCTACTTGGTCGATTTGAGTGATCTTGCTGTCAAATTATATGTTTTCGAGCATGCTGGATCTAATTTTTTAAAGTTTAACTGCAATATGGCGGCCATTTTTCAAGATGGCTGTCAAATTTACTCGCGGAGAATGTTTTCTAAAAGAAATGCATGTACTTGGTCAATTTGAATGATTGTGTTGTATAATTATATGTTTTCTGGTATGCTTGATCTAATTTTTACAGCTATAACATCCTCCAATAATTTGTTTCTTACTTTTTGGCTGTCTGGTGAGTCTTTGCTTTGTGGTGTTTGTATGGCTCAATTGGCTTGTAGGCCTACTGTTGTAGATATATACCAATAGCTGCTGGTGCCATAGGTATAGGGTCTTAGTGGTAGAGGTAGTACCTTTGTTTCAGAAGTCAGACACATCCTCCAGGATGGACTACTGGCACTGGTCCTCACTACTTGTCCAACTCTCACCTATGGCTACAAAAAGTTGCTAATGCACGGCAACGGCCACACCCCGGGACACGGTTTCGGCTCACGGGCTAAACTAGGTGAGGGTATGTTTAGCTCCAAATTTTGAAGTGCATAGAGTCAACGAGCTAGCCATCTTTATCCATGAGGTTCCCACCCAACTGCCAGAATTGTCATAACAGCAGAGAACTGTGAAGGAGTGATTGTCGGGAACTACCAGGGCACACTGGTGACAATTGCTGCTTCGTAACCCAGAATGGGGTACAACGTCAGCTAAGTAGGATTCAGCATCATACTTAGTGTCCCAAATGCTGCTTACTACCAACCCCAGATCAGTTTTAAGCAGCTGCACCTGAATCGACAGGATGTGCCAGCGCGGGAGAGCCGAGCCAAAGATAATGGGGTTTCAGTTTGTGGTACAGATCGCACAGAACTTTAATGATGTTGGACGAACGATCAGACTAGGTATAGGGCAAAAATAATGCATGAACCTAGCTGTATCCCATACAAGAAATTGCCTATTATCATAGGCAATTTCTTGTATGGGATACAGCTAGGTTCATGCAGTGTGGTAAAAGGCTAAACCCTCGACCCTGAATATTTCAATGGCTTTCAACCAAAAATCAACTGAAAAATGTTGGCACACTGACTGGGACAAGTGTTGCCTTTGTCAAATGGACAATAATGAGGGCCCTACTTCTCCACATATAAATCCCCACAAAAGGGTAGGTGATGGGTACAGCCTCTTAGCTATGGATATTCGCAGATTGCATACAGTCAGTCAGCTACCAGTCAAGCTTGACCCAGCAAGACTAGACGATGGTAGTGGGATAGAGGAAACCTTGATGAAAAACAGAGCACAACACCATGAAAGTTGCAGACTCTTGTTGAGTGGTCGGAAGACTAGAAAAGCGCTATATAAATGCAAGTCCATTTACCATTTACCATTTGTTCAATAACACCAAGTTACAAAGAGCTGAAAAGAGATCAACCCCTTCAACTGTTACAGATGAGAGCAGCTGCAACAAAATACCAAAGAGATACTCCAAATCTGAACGTTTTCTGTACAAGGAATAAGGGGGCAACTTAAGACAAGCAATGACCATGAAACTGAATGAAAGACTAAATGAATGTGCAAAAACTCACAGTGATGGAAAGCTCCTTTCCAAACTGAGTGCTGGAGATGTCATGCCCAGGAAATGCAGTATCATCCTGCATGCTTGGCGGCTCTGTACAACCGAGAACGAGCCCATCTGAATGCCCAACAGCTGCAGAAGAAAGAAGAGCTGGCCCAGAAGAAAGAAGCATACCCAGTTGTTTTCTCTGAACTGGTAATGTACATCACTGAGACAAAAGCTGAAAGTCAGGATTCAGATCCACCAATTTTCCGACTTGGTGGCCTGTGTACGCTCTACACGAAGAGGCTTGAGCAGCTTGGCATTGAAGCTCCTGATGTTCATGCTACCTGTCTTAAGGACCAACTGCTTTTACACATTCCTGAGCTAGAAGCTCACCACCAAGGGCGTGATGTCCTCTTGGTCTTTAGGAAGGATGTTGGTTCAATCCTGGCACGAGCAAGCAAATATGGAGAAGCAGTCCACCTGGCAAAGGCTGCTGAGATGATACGTCGTGAAATGCTTCAGCATAAATCAGAATTCAACAGCACGTTCCATGATGGGTACCTTGAAGATACCGTCCCACCATCCCTGCTTCAGTTTGCATTTATGATTGAACATGGGGCTGATATCAAGTCACAACTCCAGAATGGTGCATCAAAATCTGACCTTGCAATGTCCCAACTGTTACAGTACAACTGCTTTGCCAAATACAGGGAAAGATCGCAGGTCCACAGGCACTCCAAGGACCAGGAGACACCTTTTGCTGTGTATGTTGTCCTGTCTGTGTTTACCAAGACCAGCAAATGGCAACTGATAGATATGTTGGTGTGGGAACCTCATGGATAAAGATGGATGGTTAGTTTACTCTATGCACTTCGAAATTTGGAGCTAGACATACTCCATCACACAGAGACTCTCTGTGTGATATCCTCACCTAGTTTAGCCCGTGAGCCAACACCGGGTGTGGCCGTTGCCGTGCACTAGCAACTTCTTGGAGCCATAGGTGAGAGTTGGGCAAGTAGTGAGGACCAGTGCCAGGAGGATGTGGTTGACTTCCTAAACAAAGGTACTACCTCTACCACTAAGCCCCTTCACCTATGGCACTAGCAGCTATTGATATCTATCTACAACAGTAGGCCTACAACCCAATTGAGCCATACAAACACCACAAAGTAAAGACTCAAAAAGTAAGAAAAAACATATTGGAGGATGTTAAAGCTGTAAAAATTAGATCAAGCATACCAGAAAACATATAATTCTACAACAAAATCATTCAAATTGACCAAGTACATGCATTTCTTTAAGAAAAACATTCTCTGCGAGTAAATTTGACAGCCATATTGAAAAATGGCCGCCATATTGCAGTTACATTTTTTTTAAAACTATCAGAATTAGATCCAGCATGCTAGAAAAGACATAATTTGACACTATGATCACTCAAATCGACCAAGTAGATGGATTTCTATGAGAGAAACCATTGGGTCAATTTGCCATCTTGGATTTTCAAGTGGCCAATGGTTTATATTTGCCAAGTGTCCCTTCGGGAGTCATCATGCCAAATTTGGTGCATGTTACGTATTTGCATGATTTGTTGTTGATATTTGCGTTACCTGTTGTTTTTTATTTAGGCGTCCGTGTTAACAGGTTAGGGCAGCCACACTTCCCACGTGAGACTCACGTCTCAGCTGCGTCTCTTCTAGACAATAGAGGTCTCGCCTATTTTTGAAGCGTGCGGCGCGCGTTTCACAGCAGCAACAGACAGTGAAAGTGATCTATTGACTGTATATTGACATCCTACCAGCAAGATTACTACAGTTTTGATGTCTATCTGTAGAATACGTTACGGAGATAACAATAAGATTTGTACGAAGATACAAAGACTTATTTTAAAATCAACACTTCCTGCTTTCATTTCAAAATAAAAGCCCTCAAGCGTTTTTTCTGTGGACAGAAGTCCTTCATTTGTTAACACGAGGCTTTTATTCTGAAATATGTGCCGGACAGTGTTCTAGAACATGCAGTGACTTGGAGAGCTCCATGAATGAATATAGTACGGAGTTTTAATTGTGAATTATTATTATTATTTACAAATTACCACACGTTTCTTAACCTTTCTCTGTCTAAAATAAATATAAATGATATTTATAAAGAAATGAAATGGCCATTAAAAGGCAAACTCTATGTAGAAAGAAAGGGCTGACAGCAGCAGCTGCAGCAGCTGAAATGCAGCTTGTGTGAACGCACAACGCGTGAATCACACAGCCACCATGCTAAGCAGCCGCCACGCACTCCTGACGTGCCTGGTGTATCAGAGGCTTAAGCATGTTTAACATGTTGTCACTCACTGTAAATGTATCTGGACTGCTGACCATCTTGATGCCAGTGTTGGCAATGAAGGTTAGATAAATTGAAAACGGGACAAAGTTTGAGACAAAACAAAAGTCCTTCTGGAAATATTACGTTTTCCAAAAGTAGCAAAGCATGCACTTAAAACTCCATGTCACATTGTTTACATTTGTGCACAAGTGTTTTCCATCTGGATCAACCACTTCCAAAAAAAAACAGCTGTGTGGCTACTTTAATTTTCTCAGGGCTTTAATTATTTTATGTAAACTCGGAAAAAAAAGTTCGGAAATTTGTGTTTGGTGGATTATTTCTCTGTTATTACAATGCTAATTGGCATTGTATTTTAAATAGTTGGAAAGCCTGTTTATTTACCTTCACAATGATGTCCAACTTGTAAGGATCATGCATTTTATGGGATGAGCAGCGCAGCTGATTATGTGGGTAGCGCCCAAGTCAAATTTGCCAAAATTCTCTGCCAATGGTAAACAGTGTATTCTCCTGTTGGTGTTGACTCTTGTTTTGAGTTGTTTGGTGGATTGGATGATTGAACTCTCTATCAGTAACAAGGAACAAACAAGACATATTGGCAATTTTACACTTTATTCATTTAATACACTGTCAGGACCCTCAGTAGCGGTGGAAGATCCATACGCAGCCACAACAGCCTGGCACCTCCTCCTCATGCTGGTCACCAACCTGGTCACATGTTGCTGTGGGATGGCGTTCCATTCCTCAACCAGGATTCGTTGCAGGTTAGTCAGCATGGTTGTGTTGGTCACTCTAACATGTACAGCACGCCCAAGCTGATCCTACAAGTGTTGAATTGGGTTGAGGTGTGGACTCTTGGCAGGCCGTTCCATTCTCTCTACTCCCACATTGTGGAGGTAGTCTGTGATAACCCTGGCTCTGTGGGAGCGAGCATTGTCATCTTGGAGGATGAAGTTAGGTCCCAGATTGTTGAGATATGGGATCGCCACTGGCTGCAGAATCTTATCCCGATATCTCGCTGCATTGAGATGGCCTTCAGTAATGACAAGCCTTGTTTTGCCACTTAGGGAGATGCCGCCGCCCCACACCATGACACTGCTCCCACCAAAAGCTGTTACTCCATCAGTGCAACAATCAGCATAGCAGGAGAATACACTGTTTAGCATTGGCAAGGAATTTTGGCAAATTTCACTTGGGTGCTAATCACATAATCAGCTGTGCTGCTCATCCCACAAATGTATGATCCTTACGAGTTGGACATCATTGTGAAGTTAAATAAACAGGCTTTCCGACGTTGTGAAATACAATGCCAATTATCATTGTATAAACAGAGAAATAATCCACCGAACACAAATTTTCAAACCTTTTTTTCCGAGTTTATCACACCTGCAGTGGTAACTTGAGTAGTGTGGAAATCCAACTCAAAGACCTTGCAGACATTTTGTGGGCACGTAAGGCGTTGGCGCTGCAGGAATCTTTCCTTTAATGTCTAAATGCACTTCAGTAAATACAGAAGGTGTGTGAAAGCATGACGGTCACATGCAGATCAACTGTAAAGACAGCATATTTCTGTAACTCCAGGCTTTCTCCCCCCCCCCCCCCCCCCCCCCTGCTTGCCCTGCTGCGACTGTAATCACAGATATCCTACATCTCCGTATCATCATGTTAGCGTCCGGTGGCGAGTGTTCTTCAGACAACACCCTCACAGTTTTAATTGAAGTCTTTCAAATGGAGAAATGCAATGATTACCCCTGTTGACCTTCAAATTTCTCTTTCATCTCCTCATCTCAATTTCTTTCATCGCTCTCTCAGTTGTGATTTTCATATAATTTTTAATGTTTTTTTTCAGATTCCCATCTTATGTTCTTATCTTATCTAATATTTCTCTCCAGACATTCTCACCCAAACATACGCACATGCATGTCCCCGCACATACCTGGACACAAACACACCACATGCCTTCCTGCAGACATTGTGTCATTGTGCTGCTTTAAAGCCTTTAAGTTGTGGAGAATGATTCTGTTTTGTCCTTTCAGTGGCAAATTCCATCTCTCTTGGGCCTTGCATGTGATAAAAGCTGCCTCTTAATAGTCACTTTCTTGTTCTAAACTTTCTCTTTTGGCTGGTTTTATTTTGACAAACGGCGCTTCTGAAACATGCAAACAGATGTGACCTTAACCAAGCACTATAGGCAGATTTGTGTATTTCATTAGGTTTGAAGGGGAAAGTCATTCATGCATATTTTGAAAATAAAGTGAGAGAAAAAGGTTGACTAGTCTGATTTAATTGACACGGTAGGTCGACATCCATATGGGATCATAAGGGATGAGAACAAACAAAATTCATGTATTTATTTTCTGTCCATTTTTTGTGTCATTAGCTTTGTATTCCTAAGCCTCGGACACACCAGGAACGTCAGGAGTGTGTGGTGGCTATTCGGCTGAGTGATTTGCACGTCAGGCGTTCACACCAGCTGCATTTCAGCTGCGTCTGTGCTGCGTTTCTGCTGCTGCAGCTGCTGCTGTCAGCCTTTTCTTTCTACATAGAGTTTGCCTTTTAATGGCCATTTCAGTTCATTATAAATATAATTTATATTTATTTTAGACCTAGAAAGGTTAGGAAACGTGTGGTAATTTGTAAATAATAGTAATAATCCACCATTGAAACTCTGTACTATATTCATTCATGGAGCTGTCCGAGTCACTGCATGTTCTAGAACACTGTCCGGCACATATTTCAGAATAACAAATGAAGGAATTCTGTCTACAGAAAAAACGCTCAAGGGCTTTTATTTTTAAATGAAAGCAGGAAGTGTTGATTTAAACCCCATATTTTATCAATTCATGGAGCTCTCTAAGTCACTGCATGTTCTACAGCACTGACTGCACATATTTCATAATAAAAGCCTCGTGTTAAGAAAAAAAACAGTGACTTGGAGAGCTCCATGAATGAATATAGTACGGAGTTTTAATTGTGGATTATTACTATTATTTAGAAATTACCACGTTTCTTTACCTTTCTCTGTCTAAAATAAACATAAATGATATTTAAAATTAAATTAAATGGCCATTAAAAGGCAAACTTTATTTAGAAAGAAAAGGCTGTGATTTCGTCTAAGGCTATATTTTGGTCAGACCTGATTCAAATGCCACGGACGCTCTAGAACATTGTGGTGAGCTCGGAAAAATAAAGACGCCAAAAATGTCCTCATTTTTTCCGAGCGTCCTGATATCGAACGTGTGTTATCATAGAATTGACCTCGTTTGTCATGAAAACAAGTGCACACACACACACACACACACTCAGCAGTAAAGTTCGGAAAGGTCGTCACTTTCCTTTGAGGATTGTGGTTAAGTCCCTGTTCATCCTATTTGCAGCCGAGCGAGCGATAACTCTCCCTCTAGCTCTCATTAGCAATGGTGTCAGTGTGTGTGTATGTGTATGTGTGTGTGTGTGTGTGTGTGTGTGTTAGTGTGTTTGTTCATTAAAACAAAGGTGAAAACAGTCGATTCTCACCTGCCATCACCACCATTGTTATAAACTCAGAAAAAAAGTTTGGAAATTTGTGTTTGGTGGATTATTTCTCTGTTGTTACAATGCTAATTGGCATTTTTTTACATGGTTGGAAAGCCTGTTTATTTATCTTCACAATGATGTCCAACTTGTAAGGATAATGCATTTGTGGGATGAGCAGCACAGCTGATTATGTGGGTAGCGCCCAAGAAAAATTGTATTGACTCTTGTTTACAGTTGTTTGGTGGATTGGATGATTGAACTCTGAGAATACACTGTTTAGCATTGGCAGAGAATTTTGGCAAATTTCACTTGGGCGCCACCCACATAATCAGCTGTGCTGCTCATCCCACAAATGCATGATGCTTACAAGTTGGACATCATTGTGAAGGTAAATAAACAGGCTTTCCAACGATGTAAAATACAATGCCAATTATCATTGTAATAACAGAGAAATAATCCACCAAACACTAATTTCCAAACTTTTTTTCCGAGTTTTTAATCAAACTCTTACTTTACCTTTTCTACCAGCTCTGATGACTTGTTGTTCTTCCATGTCGGTTTGTTCATGTTTATCGGCTGCTCCAGTTTCCACTGCAGTTTGAATGAGAATAGAGTTACAGAGGTTGGTGATGATACACTTCCATTGTTATTGGATTTGTTTGTCACATTTTCATCAGAGAAAGTCTGTATAATTAACTACAGGTAAAGCCTCTACATCGGTAGATGACCAGTGTATGTCTGTATTTCTCTTGCTGTGTAATGTCTATTAAAGGATCTCACTATGGTCACAGAGTTACCAGCTGGTTGCTGTAACCTCTTTAACTTTATCCTTTCTTGCTTGTTATCTACTAACTCAGGGATCAGCAACCTGCGGCTCCGGAGCCACATGCATCTCTTTAGCTCCTCTCCAGTGGCTCTCTGTGGATTTTAAAAATGGAAATGAATAACTGTTTTTTTGTTTACATTTTTATTTTTATCTATCATTGTTGTAGGTCTATGGTACAACGGAGTATTAGGTCCACATTGAGGAAAAAAAAAAAATCGGAGATTTCAAGAAAAAAGTCATAATATTACGAGAATAAAGTCATAGGGTTAAGAGAATAAAATAATAATCTTATAAACTAGTAATTTTAAGTATTTTCTTTTTTTCTTTTAAACTTATGACTTTTTTCTCGTAATATTACGACTTTATTTTGTAAATCTCAGATGTTTTTTCCCTCGATGTGGCCCTAATACTCCGTAGTACATTAGCTCTTTGGCCCTCACTGCATTAGTCTTATATACTATATACTTAGACTATAAACTGTGTTACCTTCATCACAATGATCAAATGTTTTGAGTCTCCAGACAGATTTTTTATTTATTTTCTTGTGCCTAAAATGGCTCTTTTGATAGTAAAGGTTGCTGACCCCTGTACTAACTCAAGCTTATGACATTGTTGGACTCACTGGAAGATGTTCATTAGATTGGTTAATGTGTAAAATGTGTTTTTACGCCTAGTTCATAATTTATGTATTTACTTAGTTACTCATCTTTTGTAAATTGGAATACTGAGTGTTTTTCACCCCAATGATTAATCTTCAACAAACATGATATATATGGCTTATGTCTGTGTGTGTGTGTGTGTGTGTGTGTGTGTGAATGTGTGAGTGCGCACATCTATAAAATGACTGTTGTCGTTTTACAGCAGATTGCGTATATCAAATCCTGCACAGTGACCTCAGCTGTCACCTGTCACACACACTCACATTATAAATTAATTGGTATATCCAGAGTCTTGTTAGTGTGGCAACCCAAGTAAGCATCGATGTAGTGTATCGTGTGTGTGTGTGTGCGTGTGTGTGTGAAATATATTGGATGTTTAAATATTCATTGGTCTCTCCTTGACGCCTCACAGTTGCGAGGGAACTGGTCACATGTCTGTAGCACATTGGTTGTGTATTCTGACTAACACTGGTAAGCTGTTAAAGTATTAATAGTATAGTAAATTTGTGTGTGTTCAGACACATTCTTATTCCAGCTACTGTTGTGTGTGTGTGTGTGTGCGTGTGTCTGTGTATGTGTTGGAAGTGAGTTATGGGCATATTGGAAGTAATACT
Organism: Sebastes umbrosus; assembly: GCF_015220745.1. Taxonomy (NCBI): domain Eukaryota; kingdom Metazoa; phylum Chordata; class Actinopteri; order Perciformes; family Sebastidae; genus Sebastes; species Sebastes umbrosus. The sequence goes on from NC_051269.1 coordinate 2,020,671, forward strand.
GTGCAAAGATATTTTAAACTTATATGCATGTATACATATGCCACAGGTGCCACTAGAGGGCTGTGACCAGCGTACAATATGTTCTAGGTGGAGACTCACTGATCTTTAACGTGGCGACGTTCATCTTTTAACTAAAGCAAACAATGTCAGTGAGTCACTGGACTCTGATACGCACCGCGTAGAGAAGTTTGTTCCTAATGAATGACAGAGTAACACATTATAGGATGTATATTACCAAAGAATTGTGATCTATATCGATTTTGGAATGCTAACTGTAATGGAAAACATTTGTGTTGAAGAATTACACATAGAAAAGCTTGCAACTTTTAATCTTATTTTTTCAAAAACACTCTAGACTGAACAGAGTTTATTTTCAAAAGTTTAAAAGAATTGTGTCAAATATAGTAATGCGACAAAAGTAATGTGTATCACTCACTCATCTTCAACCTCTTGTCTGGGGTCAGGTCGCGGGGGCAACAGCTCCAGCAGGGGACCCCAAACTTCCCTTTCCAGGGCCACATTAACCAGCTCTGACTGGGGGATCCCGAGGCGTTCCCAGGCCAGTGTGGAGATATAATCTCTCCACCTAGTCCTGGGTCTTCCCCGTGGCCTACTCCCAGCTGGTCGTGCCCTGAACACCTCACTAGGGAGGTGCCCAGGGGGGGCATCCTTACCAGATGCCCGAACCACCTCAGCTGGCTCCTTTCAACGCAAAGGAGTAGCGGCTCTACTCCGAGTCCTTCACGGATGACTGAGCTTCTCACCCTATCTCTAAGGGAGACGCCAGCCACCCTACTGAGGAAACCCATTTCGGCCACTTGTACCCGCGATCTAGTTCTTTGGGTGAGGACCCAGCCCTCATGACCATAGGTGAGAGCAGGGAAGAAGACTGACCTTTCTTCTCGTCACAACGGTGCGGTAAAGCAAATCTGATAGCGGTCCACCTCCCGCACAAGCTCCGTGGTGTTAAGAGAATCCTACTGCTCTTTCACTAGGCCGTGTCACTATGTTAGTGATGCGGGTCTGCCGAGGTGAAACTACAATGTTCTGAAGATGGACTACAAAAGGTGCTGCTTCCCCACTGTGCATTTTAAATAGGTCTTTCAGTGACAGACTGCTTCACCCGGGGTGTTAAACATGAATCCGAATTAGTGTATGAGCGTATGAAGATAATATGCAAGATAAGCATATCCTTTGTTATTATGAACGGCCGAATGGTGCGTTGTTTTAAACGTTGCGACCGCAAGGAATTGTGGGATGTTATTCTCTCTTTTCCTTTGGTAAAGGATGGTCCAGTGTATCCTCTGCTAAAGGATATAATAAAGGAAGCATTGAAGCTCCTTTCCTCAGCATTTAGAGGATTCCAACAGCTCTCATTATGGCTGCTACTGAGGTATTGAGTGGGTAATTTCATTCAGTTAGGAACCTTCCTAACCAAAAAGGACTATTCAAACGCAACCCTGGTTGTTGATGAGCAGCGGTAGTAGCCTTCCCTGGTTTTTACGGAAATCCACGAGTTCCTTAGTTTTGGTGATGTTAAGTTCCAAATTGTTAATGCTGCACCAGTTTGACCAGAGAGGAGACCTTCGCTCCTGTAAGCCGTCTCATCATTACAGGAAATCAGTCCCACCAGAGTTGTATCATCAGCATATCAACGTAATCATTTTTACAGTGTCAAGGGTGTGAAATACAGTCACTGGTGTATAAGGACAATTCAATTCAATTCAATTTATTTGTATATAGCGTCAAATCATAACAGAAGTTATCTTGAGACGCTTTATATATAGAGCAGGTCTAAGACTTAGACCATACTCTATAGTTTAGAGACCCAACAAGAGATCCCACCAAGAGCATTGCAATGCGCTGTGGCCAGGAAAAACTCCCCGTTTAGTGGGTAGAAACCTAGAGCAGAACCGGGCTGTGGGTGGGCGGCCATCTGCCTCGACCGGTTGGGTTGAGAGAGAGAGAGAGAGAGAGAGAGAGAGAGAGAGAAAGAGAGAACAGAGATGGAGAGAGAGAGAGAGAGAGAGAGAAAAGAGACGGGGAGAGAGAGAGAGAGTGAGAGAGAGAGAGAGAGAGAGAGAGAGAGAGAGAGAGAAATGAGATGGGGAGAGAGGGGTAGAGATGTACAGCAACCACAATAATAGCACAGCAGCTGTAATAACTAATGCAAGTAGGACTAATAACACAAATCAATAGCAGTGGATGTAAAAGAGTGATAATACAACTATCGGAATTAATAGCTGTAATAATAACATAAATATAACTAATAATACTAATTATAAAAAGGCTAATAACGATGGTAGTAGTGGGTGACAATAATGATGGTAGTAGTGGCTGTCAACACACCGATCGAAAGGGAGTCGGGTTCAGATCCCCGAATCTGGAGTGGCGGAGATAGGCGCCACGAGGCGTCCAGTGCGGAAATGCAAACGATCCCGGAGAAGCTGGCGGGAGCCCCGGGGAGAGTTCTCTTTTCTTTGTCCGGCAGGACACACCCCTGAGGAGAGCCTGTGCTGATCGTTAATGAGTTTGAACGTTCTTAAGGAGACTTCAGCACTCAGCAATAATTTACTGTATTTCATCTTGTCATATAGATAGACAGGAGTATGTAGATAATATCACCAAATCAGGTCATTCTTTATTACTTGTACTTTTCTTACAAACATTTGTAGTGCTTCACACAATACAATATATGATGATGTGATATATATATAAATAAATGATGGGTTCTATGGGTGCCCACGAGTCTCCCCTTTACAGACATCTGGGGGGGATTTTACCGGTTTCAATCAGTTCATGTGTCATTCTGAAAAACAGGGGTGAAATGGTTTGCCAGAAATGTCTAAAAAAAATCAGAGGGGAAACTATCTGGGCCTGGTGCTTTGTTGGGTGGCATTAGCATGAGTGCTTTATTGAATTCTTCCGGTGTAAATAGGTTATCATATGCGTCAGCTTGGTCTTCTAATGTCGTGTAGGGATTTGGTAGTAACAGGTTTGGTTATTAGCAAATTAATTAATAATATCAATAGAATTATTAGTATTAATAAGAATTATCAATAAACATTAATAATAAACGAGGCACCACCCTTGAATCAGGGACCAATAACCAAAACGTTAATATAGTCTCATTAAATATACTAAACTATCAATTTGGAACTTTGATTAATAATTAAATTAATAACTATAACCAAAATATATAGTAAAAGTTGAAGGATATTGGAGTTCTTGACATAGCAGAGGTTGGCATTATTCACTCTTGTACAACATTAAACAGACCAGCATGTATATTCCACAAACATTTATTTACAAGATAATAAAGGTTTAAAACACAATATTAATCTAACTAAATAACTAAACTAAACAAACCAAACAAAGTGTGTGTGTGTGTAAGTGTGTAAGTGTGTGTGTGCGTGTGAGAGAGAACCCGCCAGAGAGAGAGAGAGAGAGAGAGAGAGAGGGAGAGAGACAAGATGGCTGGCTACTTGTCTCAGGATGTCTGCATGGCCTACAGATAAAATGGCGAGCACTGTAAAACTACAAAGATGGCGGGATCAAAGATGGCCGCCAACATGTCACCACATGGCCTCTTTGTTCTTCAGAACACATGTACACAGGAAGGACAGAGAGGGAGAGGGGGAGTGGGGGGGTTGATGTGGGGTTTAAGATTATCTGAAGCTGTATGTTCATGTTTAAAACTAATTCACAGTTTCTCTATGTGATCTTAATGTGTGTCAGATAATGCAGTGGGTTAGAAAAGATGGTTATTTTGCATGCAAGACTATGTGAAGCATAAACTAAACACATCAGATGTGGCGAAGCCAGCTACCCAAATATCTTAACTACAAATAATATCACAACAGTCAAACTCAATGAATAACATTAAACCAAATCAATACAAGTACATTCTAGAAATCAAAGTTGAACAGTTTTGCTCAGCCATGTGCAATTGCTACTGCTAAGGTAAGCCCAGTACGTTACCAATTCATGGAAGAAAGGTTGGTAATTCCATGGCTGAGGTTGTGGTACCAAGTCAAAGATGTTTTCTTTGCTGTGCTCAAATCCAGTGCAGATTGGAGGAAGCTGATCGCTCCAATACTTTCTTCCCAGCAGCTTGATAGTTTGGTGCTAACTTCCTTGCGGTTATTGCTTGAAGTTAGTAGGTAAAAAGGCAGGCTCTCGCGTCTTCTGCATTAGAAAATCCTTGTGTTCCTATGGCTGTTTCCTAACAGGCCATAGATCAGAGCAGAACTGCTTCTCAGAGCAGCAGTTCACCTCCAGCAGGTCAGCTGGGGTTAGGAGAAGGTGATGAAAGAGCAGAAAGAGGAGGAACAAAGAGATTCCTCTGGTTTTGTCCTGGTTGAATTTCACAAGTAGGTGTGAATGCTACAGTAGCCAATGGCTACTGAGCAGAGTCCATGGGTCAAGGATCATGTTACTGAGTTCATGTGGGTCACTTGCCACCAGTCACATTGGTGGGTCCCAACAGTGGTTTTGTCTATATTCTGGAAAAAAATTATTTATATCATTGCGGTTTGGTTCGTTGTCTGATGTAATTCATGGTAGAATGTTTGAAAAGTGTTTTTTTATGTCTTCCGGTGAGCGAAGGGTCTTCTCCCGCTGAGTTTTTTTTCATAGCGAAAATTGTGTTCTTTTTCATTTTCTATTGGAGTTTATTTGTGAGGAATTTCCCTGATTTATTATTATATTCAACGTGCTTGTATTTCAGTTGCTGGATTAAAAACGGAGTTTTTTATTTTATATCAGACATATCTAATTTACATTTTCTAAGTTATTAAAATTTTCTTCTGTTTTGAGTTTTCGCAAACAGTATTTTTTATTTCTTTGATTTGTAGTTCTAGATTGATTTGATGTGCTGTCTCGGTTTTCTTCTTATAGGATGAGAATGAGATTATTTTCCCCCGTATTAATGTTTTTCTGTTAATCGATTGTCAGCCCAAATACAGTATATATAATTAGTGAGAAGATATGTGTCTTTAGTCAATGTGGTGTGTTTCCCACATGTCCACAGGTAACACAGGTTATAAAGTGGGTCACAGACTCCGGTTTCTATCAGGTATTATCTCATATGACAGCAGTACTGGCTGGTTTTAATGAGCCCAGCTCCACAGAGAGGCTAAATCTGGATCCTGCACTGGAAACCTTAAAGTGCTAATCCTCAGGATCCTTTTTATTTTTTGGAGGGGGCGGGCGATGTGTGTTCTTGATTTCCACTAACGCGTTCTCATCCCAACTCGTCAGACCGTTCAGCTTCACTTTTCGGTAACAGTAAACACAAGCTTAACGTCGTGCGATCCGATATCCTGCCAAAGCTTTTAATAGACCCATCTGACCACCAGGGGACAGTGTGTCAGTGTCACGTTTCGCCTCGCAGAGATGTCAATATTTCTCGTCTGTATGAATGTGCAGTACCAGCAGGAGGCGACAAAACCACTCAGTTACGTTAAGAAAAACATCATGGTTGCTTAAATTAAGTATGTTAACTAAGTAAAAGTGTGTGTGTTTGTGTGTGTCTACATTAGGGCTGTCACAAAATATTTTTTTCTCAATACGATTATCACGGCAAAAAATATCACGATAACGATATTATCGCGATATCATTAAAAAAATTATGCAATCACTTAAAATACTTCTTTAACATTATTTGGTCAAACATTTGTTTGTTTTCTTTCCAAAACAACAGAAACCAGTGTGTTTTACATGGCAGTGAGTGTGTCTTAACTGAATAAACTAATAGAATAGAATAAATAGGCTGAGCTGACCTGCTCCTTTTTCTTTCCCTGATGATTTCTCACGTTTCTTGGATGCTTGGAAGTACCAGCTGGCACTGTCTTGTTGAACAGACCTTAATTAAGTTAGCCAACTTTACTTAGCACATAAATTAGCTAGCTAGCTAACATAGTCAGTCACTATCACGGTTGAAGCCGTTCAGTACCGGCTAGCCGGGACCCGCTGTTGGTGACGGGTGGCTCGGCCGGTTGGACCGGCTGGTGTTGGCCAGCCGGAGCCCGCCAGTGATAGCAAACGACCCAGCCAGCCAAAGCCAAGCAATGCTAGCCGACCGGTTCACTAGCGCTGGCGGGTTTCAGTTGGCTAGCATTGCTTGGCTTCAACTAGCCGAGCCAGCCAGCCAGCACCACCCAGCTATAGCTGGCTGGCTAACGTTAGTCAGCTAGCTCACGTAGTCATTCACTAACTAATATATGCTAACGTTGTACTCATATAACTCAACTGACATGTTTAGTTATGCTAATATTACAACTTACTCGCTCTACGGTGGCAAAATGTTCAGCATGATGATTGTGAAGGTGACTATGCAGCATGTTTGAAGTATTTCCTCCTTTGGCTACTGTAGCCCCACATTCCCTGCACACTGGAGCAGTATCAAGAAGGACTTTGTTTTTCTTGTGCAACCCGAAAAATTCCTACACTGCAGAGTTTACGTTTTTAGCAGGGCGATGAAGTATCTCCTCTTCATTCTCTTCACTGGACCTCTTCAAGATCCAGTGACTTCATTAGGCTCATCATTCCAAAAGTCCGTACTTTTACCTTACCTTTTTTTGTACATAGTGTTTATTAATTTACCTATGCTGTTTTTAGCTATTTTCTCATGTGTTTGTCATACTGTACGGTATCTGTGCTGTTTGGTGTCACTTGTGTGGACTGTGTCTTTATACTCTTGCTACTGCCTCTTGGCCAGGTCATCATTGTAAATGAGAATTGGTTCTCAATTGATTTTACCTGGTTAAATAAAGGTCAAATAAATAAATAAAATAAAAATTCGTCGTCATTTTGACAGAATCACGAAGACAAGACGTGCGCTTGCTTATGGTGTGTTTAGTTTATAGTCTGTTTGTGGCACATGTGTATAACATCATGTCTGCGACAAGCTTTTATTTACTGCATGCGGGAGAATAAAAAGAGAAATAGCTAAACCAAGAGCTAAATTGAATTAAACACGATATATCGTGGCTGGATTATTTACACGATATTACTATTTTCATGTTTTTTAATACTGCAATTACCGCAAAACCGGTATACCGCGACACCCCTAGTCTACATATATATTTTTTATATTTATTTTGATTAAGATTTTGTAACATTCAATATTGTTGCTATTTTATTTATCTACTAACTATCTCCTGTCGGTCTCTCTTAATAGCAAGAAAAAACAGACATACTATGATAAATATTACTTTATATTTACTCACCTACCATCAATTCTACAATTGTCCACTCCACTATCTATTCAATGTCTATTATCTACTTCTGCCAACAACAGGTATCCTTACGATGTCAATTTTTTTTTTTTCTTCTATTTTTTTCCTCTAAATCAATTCACTAATTACACCTGAGAGGTGGCTCCGCTGCGGGGGTCTACCTGGCGCCGCTGCTCCGTGCACACCGGCTTTGACGGCTCCATCCGCCTCCATCCGCCTCACGGCGATTACCTCATGAATGTTATGGTTCCCTTATAGTGTTGGGATTAAACGTGAAATATTACCAAATAGGTGCGTTTGCTTTTCACTTCGACAATAAATCCTCTGCCTCCTGCTCCTGCTACTCTGAGCTGACGGACCAAATGCGTTCACGGTCAGTATGTAGCGTCCGCCGTCTGACTATCCATTGATAACATGCTGCTGATACGCCAAAATGAACAAAATGGGTCAATTATTTGTATTTATTACTTAAAGGCTACAATGCCTCTGTTTTTTGTAATGTTCAAATGTTTTTAATAAAAGCGAACGTGTTGAATTATACGGGATTTATTGTTGTTGTTGTTTTGTATTTTTACCGTGGTATCGAATTGGGTATTCACTGGTATTGGTATCGACTATTAGATTTCTGGTATCGTGACATCCCTAGTTTCTTCCCAAAGAATCCTTGTATTTGCCAAGACATTATTGTCAATATTTCATGTCTTCTTCACTAGTACTGCACATCTTCACCATAAAAACAAAGTCTCAAAGTGAGGGGGGGGGCGTAATGGAGGAACAACTTTAATGAAACCTTTCACCCAACCTGTCACATGTGCTGAGTTCCTCAAAACAATACCTCTCAGCCTTCAGCTGTCCATAACTGACCTCTCGATCCCTGATTCATCCCAACTTCCTCAACACTCATTCATCCCTCCACCTAATTTGCATATATAAGTTGTGTGGTCTTTGTTGGTAACGTCCTACTTTTCATTTAGTGCTGTCAATCCATTAGTGAAAATAGATGTTTTTTAGAACAAAGATCTTCTCTCTGCACTCGTCCTGACCTCCCTCTCTCTCCTTCCTCAAAAATATTGAATCTCACCCCTCTGTCCTCCCCCTCCTCTTCATCTGTCCCTCATCCTCTTCTTGTCGTCTGTTCTTGGGGTGTGGATACAGCGGGAGAAGCCTGGTGCCGATGCTTTATTTAACTTTGGGTGACCGGGATGACATCTAGTTTCCCTTCAGGACCACGACTGTTACTGATCACTGCCTGATGGAGGGATGGAGGAGAGCTGGAGAGAGAGAGAAACAGGGAGTTAGGGAGAGGAACAGAGACTATGGGTGAGCTTTTCATTCTTCTAAAAGGCAGGATGGGATTTTGAAATGAAGATGGGATGAAGGTAAGAAAAAGGGAGGGAAATAAAAAAGTCATGGGAATTTAGATGAAAGAAATACCAAGATTAGGAAAGAAGGGGAGGACAAGTAAGAGCAAAAGGGATGAAAGAGATTAGAATAACAGGGATGACAAGTCTGATAAATGATGAGAGATGGAGAGAAAGACTGAAAAATACAGTCAGAGAAGAGATGGAGGGAAAAGACAGGACAAGACAAAAAACTTGATGCAAAAAGACGGATGAGCAGTAGGGACTCGAGGAGGTGGACAAAAGAGAAAGGTAAATAAAAAGTAAAAATGGAGGGGGGAATGATAAGCTTTCTCTCTCTCTTCTCTCCATCCCTCCATCCAGATGAAGGGAACATGGTGAGCTGTCCCTGTGAGTAGAGTTAGGACGCTGATATTTTGCTGCAATCTGTCACAACATTCATTAATGTCCACATCCAACGCCCCGAGACAGAGAGAGCAATGGAGGGAAGGAGAACAGAGGGAAGGGAGGAGGAAAGGAAAGGGGAGAAAAGAAAGTGAGAAGGGGGGATTGAGAAAGAGGAATGTGAGATGAGGGGAGGAAGAGGAGGTTGGAGTTGAGAAGAAAGGGGGAGTCAGAAACTATCACTTTATCATCGTTCTCTCTCCTGATTCATTCGTTTCTCTCTCTATGTTTTTGCCTTTCTTTATTTGGCTGTGTCCTCTCTTTCTCTCTCTCTCTCTCTCTCTCTCTCTCCTCTTTCTCTTAATTCCTCCTCCTCTTTCTGCATCTCTTTTTGTAACTCCTTATCTTTTCCCTCTTTTAATTCCATCCGTTCCTCTCCCTCCCACCATCCGTACCTCAATATCGGTTTGCTCCTCTTCCTTGCCATCACTTTTCTCCCTCCCATCCAGGGAATGAAATTAGCACCTTTCACCTGCCAGATGCAGGATAAATGTTGGCTGTGGCAGGTAAAAATTTCAGGTCACCTGCCACCATGGTAGACAGGTTTCCCTTATATTAAGAAATATTATTTTAAAATGCAATTCTAAATCCTAAATTAAATATACGGTAACTTCATTTTACAGGTCCGCAAATTTCACTGTAATTAGGTGACGATTAGCAAGTAACCTCTTTGAAATGTCTTTGGAATTACTGACAAATTACCCCAATATTTACCTCAAAATGTATTGAAAATGACTTTGTTATAAACATTATTTAATAATTATATTCCGCTTTTTCCCCAATAGCTGGTAATTTATTTAATACATTTCCCAGGAAAAAGAATACAAAGTTAATTGATCTGCTTCATTTCCATGTCTGCTGATAAATAGATGATAATTAGCAAATAAATTCTTTGAAATTTCTTATTTTTTTTCTTATTAGACAATAAGTCACACAATGGTGAGACTGATCAGAAGAGTCTTCTATTAGTTCACCACCTCCGATGAAGAACAGCCGCTTCTTAAGCCTAAGGGCCTTATTTTAACTATTAAATACTATTTTAGCATACAATCATTAAATAATATTTATACTAAAGTCATTTTCGATACATTTTGAGGTAAATATTGGGGTAATTTGGCAGTAATTACAAAGTAATTTCAAAGAGGTTACTTGCTAATTAACACCTGATTACCATGAAATTTGTGGACCTGTAAAATGAAGTGTTACCGAATATAGTCATGGATTAAGGTTACATGATATATTCCATAATTCTACGGTCTGGTACCACTGACTCAGTGTTTACAATTTTAAAGTGTTCTACCTAGATTTCAGAAGTGGCAGACAAAAAAAATGGAGTGGCCGGTAGAAATGTTCAGTGACCTGCCACAGCGGCACGTGAGGAAAAAGGTTAATTTCAGACCCTGCTCCCATCCTTTCTCTATCTTCGCTTTCTCCCCCCATCCGTCGTCTCATCCATCCGTCTTTTGCTTTCTTTCACCCGCTCTCCATCCAGCCCAGTTAAAACCAGTTTGTGTGTATTCTGACTAAACCGACTGGACTTTGTGTATCAGTCTGAGCTGCAGCTGACTGTGTTGCCATCCACCCGCTGTTCTTTCTCCCAAACACTCAGCAGATGGAAGCGGAGGAAAGTCACGGCTCGGTGTAACAACGCCGCCCCCTGTTGGTGATCCGACCAGCTAGAGACAATGCTGTAATAGTTACCATTGAGGTAAAAATTTAAGTTAACAAATAGCTGGGCTGGTAAATTCTGAGGGATTAAATGTAAATATACAAACACTGTAGGCCAAATGTTATAAACAAAGCATTAGGAAGAAGAAGATAGATGATAAGAAATAAGGAAAGGATTAAACGGAATCATAATACAAAGAAGAAGGGAAGGAACAAATGGTTACTTGTATACTGAGGGTTAAAGAGAGAAACAGACAAGATGGACAAAGAGACACAGATATGTAAAAGGTCAAAAGTTCACACGGGAAGGACAAATAATGATGAGAGAATATGAGAGGGATGTAACTCCTCTTTTTCTTTTCTATGCTTCACTCTTTCCTTAATCTCCTGTTTTCTCCTCCCTTTGCTCTGAAAAGGTCTGTTTTCCTCTCCCCTTTCCTCCCATCTATTATCTACTTATTCTTAGGGATGTCACGATACCAGAAATCTAGTAGTCGAAACCAATACCAGTGAATTTCCACGATTCTCGATACCAATTCAATACCACGGAAAAAACAAAACAACAACAATAAATCCCCTGTACTGTAATTCAACACGTACGCTTTTATTAAAAACATTTGAACATTACAAAAAACAGAGGCATGGTGCCTTTCAGTAATAAATAAAAATAATTGACCCATTTCGTTCATTTTGGCGTATCAGCGTCATGTTATCAATCGATAGTAAGACGACGGACGCTACATACTGACCATGAATGCATCTGGTCCATCAGCTCAGAGTAGCAGGAGCAGGAGGCAGAGGATTTACTGTCGAAGTGAAAAGCAAACGAACCTATTGAGCAATATTTCACGTTTAATCCCAATAAAGGAACCATAACGTTAATGAGGTAATCGCCTCGAGGTGGATGGAGCCGTCACAGCTGGTGTGCACGGAGCAGCGGAGCCCCGCAGCAAAAGCTCTACCGAAGAGGCCAGACACACCACTACCCGACGGTAAAGATCAGAGTCAACGCTCTGCACATGTTGACCGTCATCTTTTCTTGTTAAATGTCCGGTGTAATCGGTAACACCGTTGTTGTCACAAGTGTATTAACCGGTAGGAAATGTTCCTCACTGTCACATCCCTACCAACGACCATTACAGGCATCGTACGGTACCTTCGCTACTGTAGAAAAAGAGTACAATCACTTTTTTCGAATTTTGGCATCGATTTGGTACCGAAGTATCGGTTCTCGTGACATTCCTAGTCCTTCTTCATGAACCCTTTTTCTCTCCTGTCAGTTCATCTGTCCTTTCTTTTTGCTCCTTTAATCTCTCTACATTTCACATTTCCTCCTACGTGTTCTCTCTATCCTCTGGAAGAATTCCTTTCTCCTGTTATTCCATTCCTCCTAAGATGTTTCCCTTCTCTTTATGTTTTTTTATTTATTTACCCTCATCTCATCCCATTTCTTTTCACCTTTCCCTCACACTCTCCCTTCCTCCATTCTTGTTTCCCCCCCCCCTTTCTTCTCTAAAGTTTTATTCTTTCTCTTTACACCAATATCTTCTCTTTTCATCTCAGCTCCTTTTCTTCCCATCTCCTCTCCTTTCAATCTTCCTCTCTTTACTCATCACCTCCGTCCTCTTAACGGCTTCCTCTCTCCCTCCGTTCTCTCCTCTCGTCTACTCTCATCCCACTCCATCCCCTTTCCCTCCTCAGCTTTTCTCCCACAGGAGGCGGCAGTAGCTAATCCAAAAAGCTGTTTTGAAAGGCAGCAGGGAAACAGCGGCCCTTCCTTTCACTCACAAAACTAACACCATCTTTCCCTCGTTTCTCTCATTCCTGTCTGATTGCTGACTTATGTCTCTCGGTGGTTGTTGTGTGCACAACACACACAACTAAAAAAAGCACACCTCCATAAACCACTCTCTCGGCTTCGTATTTATCATCATCATCCTCTCCCCCTGACCGGTCGACCGGAGTCATTGCAGAGCTCCGTGTGTGGATATGATTGTTTGCTGTGGCGGCACTTTGGGGATCACTGCTGTGAGTAGCTGGACGTAGCGAGTGGGCAGAGGAAGCTCACTCAAGCCCGGAGCTGTAATGAGGCCTTACAATAAACAGATAACGCTATTTGATACTGTACTGCTCCTCCATCTCAACTAGCTAAAGCACCCTCTTTTTATTTTTAATTGCACCACCTGACTTGGCAGAACTGCTCATTTCCCTTAAAAAAAAAAAGCAAGCGTCTCCCACGGCAGCACAGAACAAAGCAAAAAACAGGCTCCTAGCTTGCTTTTCATTTCATGTTTTAATAAACTCATAAATATAAATATTTAGAGTCAAACAACAGGGAGATGTATTGCCTCCGAGTGTACGAGAATCTCCTCGGCATGAAATTGTTAAATGTGCTCCTAAATAAGGTGGCAATGAAAAATAAAAATGACTGGCTGGTATTTACGGTGGGTTGGGAAGACTCAGGCAAATTATGGAGGAGATGATAAGGAGAATGGGTTAGGAAAGGAGGAAGAGGAGATGAGAGGGGGATGAGGATGGAGGCAGAAAGGGGGGTAAATTCAAAGGTGTAGTGGAAGAAAGAAGGGAACGAACCATGGGGGGAAGAGGGAGGAATATTGGACGAATAATAAGAGAACAAGGTAAGGCAGAACGACGCCGACTGACGTGGCCAGGCACAATGAAACCGGAACCTCTGATGAGCGCAATGACGCCATGCCATAAGACTCTACGACAAATGGTTCACGAGTTATGAAAGGGGGCACGGCTAACGTCTTGGGGCGGGGCTATGAGTATATATTGACATGAAAAGTATCTCAGGTTTGGACCACCATTATGGCTGAGAAATTTGGAGCAGATTTGACAAAGTATGCTGAAGTTACAACAACTTCCTGCTTCATGGCGAATCACGCGAAATGGCCGCCACGCCGTGGTCAGCTCATTCAGTGAAAACTCACCATTTGAATAACTTTTCATCCTGAAGTTCTTAAGATGGTCCTGACCAAATTTCAAGTCGATCTGATTAAATCTGTAGGAGGAGTTTGTTAAAGTACACGGCCTACAAAAAGGCTAAAAATGGGCAAAAATCGCACATTAAATTAAAAATGGCTGACTTCCTGTTGAATTTTGGGCATACCTCCAAGAGGCTTTTTGTGTGTCTGCCAAATTTCATACATGTAGGTGAAACCGGTGCGAGGGGCTCAATTTTTTCCAACTGTCTAGGGGGCGCTAGCGAGCCATTTGCGACACCCGAGCCCAAGCCCCTTAAAATATAAAATTTTTCACCGCGGTCTGTATAAGTCTGCCCAAGTTAAAAACTTTTTGAGCATGTTAAGGTCCTCAAAAAGGTGATTCATTTGTGAGAAAAAGAAGAAACACTACAGTTTCAATAGGGCCTTTGCTGGCCCGACGTGGTCGGTGCTCGGGCCCTAAAAAAACAACAACTGAGATTTATAATATTGGGGAAAATAAGAAATACAGAGAAAAAGTGGGAAGAGGAAATGGCAGAGTGACAAAAAGCAGGAGGGGGAAATGGATGAGAGGAGAACAGAGAAGCTTGGGGAGAGATGTGATCAGGTAAGAGAGGAACAATGGGGGAGAGCAGGAGAACAGTACAAACAGGATTAGACGGGAGATGAGAGCAAAAAAAGCATAGGAGATTTGGGTGGGAGAGAAGAAGAGACGGGAGGAGGGAAGCAGAGTAACGCTGAGGAAAATGAAGGGTGGGGAGGCAGCGCAACGTGAGGAGGAGAGGCGATATATAGGAGCATCGGAGGAGAGTATATTGCGAACACAACGGATTTGGATGGCAGAGTTAGAGACCTCCAAATCCCCTGAAGAAAACAACACAGTGAGGCAGAGAAAGACAGAGCCCTGCATGAGGGGAGATAGAGGATACACTAGATTCTCAATCGCAGCCAGAACCAGACTACATTTCCTTTACTCTCTATGGCCCCCAAACCAACAATGTTACCCAGCGTTGCTTCCAAAAGCACACCCCATGCAGCGGCTGCGCAATCCAAACTCCAAAAAGCAATGTAATTAGAAGAGTTAAATTGGGAACCGGTCGCGTGTCGTGCGAGGCTGGGGCGCTTATTTAGAAAATGCCAAATCTCCTCATGTTGTAAAGTTGCAAACCAGATTCCATTATTGCTTGTGCTATGACATCTTGGAAGGAAAAAACATGTTAAACTGTATTTCTACTTATAATTCAATGTTATTATGATTTCAAATTTTGTGGATTTATTGATGTGAAATTAATCTCTGGAATCCACCTGTGTAAATGTATCGCTCGTATGACAGAAATGACCACTTAACTCTGAGCTTGCTGTTTTTCTTACCTGGACTGAAAATGTACCCCCAACAAGGTACCGACCTCATCAAAGAAGGCGGGTAGAGTATAGATCATCACTGACAGATTACGTGCTTAAAGCTAGGGATGGTAATCTTAAAATCCTCATTACATCCGACAGAAATCAATAAATCAAATGCTCTCACAAAAAATGAAACAAATATATACATTTGGTATCTGTGACTGTCGTAGGACTGTAATAAACCCGTCCAATCATTTCATTCATGCTCAATTAAATGAGGTTACCTACCTGTCTCCCTACCTACTGTCTGCCTTCCCTACCTGTCTCCTACCTACCTGTCTGCTTCCCTACCTGTCTCCCTACCTATCTGTCTGCTTCCCTACCTGTCTCCCTACCTATCTGTCTGCTTCCCTACCTGTCTTCCTACCTATCTGTCTGCTTCCCTACCTGTCTCCCTACCTATCTTCTCTGCTTCCCTACCTGTCTGCCGTACCTATCTGTCTACCTACCTATCTGTCTGCTGCCTACCTGTCTTCCTACCTACCTGCCCACCTGTCTACCTGCCTGCACTCATTGCTCACGCTGCTAGCTTGACAGCTGTGAGTACTAACAGTAGCCATGTTGGTTGGTTTACATTCATTAAGATAATGTTGGATTAGGTTTAAGGGGATAAAAAACTGCCTTTCAGTACCCTACTGAATTCGATATCTCGGGAACGAAAGGTCGTAGAGACTCAGGAATCCAAGTTCTCCTAGGGGGTTTTCGGGATGCCAGTCTTCATCCCGAGTCTCTATGAGCTTCCGTTCCCGATGTATGCCACTTTTTGACCACTACTGAATTCAGTATCTCGGGAACAGAAGGTCGTAGAGACTCGGGACTGGCGTGTTCAGTGTCCCCCAAAACCATTAGATGGAAGTTGGTTTCAAGACACTCCGACCTTGTGTTCTGGGCTTATAGGTAAAAATGTGTATCACGTGAGTTTCAGTTTTAGGGATTAGGGAATATGGGGGGTTGGATTCTGGCACCATGGAGCGCTGACAGATTCAGTGCACTGTCCATGAAAACTGACCCTGCGCTAGGCACCGAGGCAGCCACCTCCGCACCGACGGCCCTGTTCCACAACAAACAATGTAATACCATCCCTGATTGGGATCAGAGGTTAAAAATGTTTGACTCTATTGTCTTTAAATATTAAGTCTTACCTCTGTTGCAATGTTTCAGAGTTTTTTTTTTCCTTCATCCGGCAAAGGCAGACTGACAGGTCCTGTGTTTTCGACCTTTATAGGCGGTCCTTCTTGAGCCACGCCCACTTTGTACTCTTGTTTAGAGTTGCATTTGTTTTTATTCATTTTTACATGTCCAAATTAAGCTTATTAGTACTCTGTTTGGAGTTAGGGTTAGGGAAAGAGAGGTTTGAATTCAGTCACTGGGAACCAGCAACAAAATGAAAGCACTTGTCCATCCACTGCTCAACACCATGGAAACTCCTATTTTTCCCCCGAGAAACCATTGGGATGTGTAGTGTCTCATTTTTTGTAACCAATTTATTTCAACTTGTTTTCAGAGGATACCGACTATCTTGGATTACTATGGATAACAGCAGTTTGGACTGATTTTCCATCCATGCAATAGGAAGTGTATTTTATCTTTTATTCATGATATTATATCTGTGTTAAATAAATGTACTCAGAATAGAGTTGCCGGTTTTCCCCCATATAAATGTTTTGGCTTTAGCTTGTAATTAGAAAATCTTGGTCTCCCAAAAGCAGCAATGATATTGTAGTTATGACAATAATTACTGGAGAGAATATAGTTACAACTGGGAGTTGAGAGGTAACTGAAATGGGCTTTGTTTGTTTGGAAGTCTTGAAAACCTTTCTAAGGAAAAGACCCAGAGTACCCTCTAGTGGTCAAAGTTTAGAACAACACTTTAATAGCAAGCTTGATATCCACCTGCTGTGTGCACTAAAAAATGCACAGATGGTCATGCTAACGGAGGATTTCAACCTGACAAAAGTGCTGTGGTTGTTCACGAGTGCTCTGGAAATATCTTAGTCTAAAAAGGTACTACCAGTGTTCGACCATTTACGTGCTTGTGAACAGTCAAGTGAATATTGCCATCTGTGGTTTCAAATTGATCGTCTGGTAGGGCTGGGCAGATACTCACAGTGTCAGGTGACGTGTGTGTTCAGAGCCCTGAGGTTTGTGTTGTTACCCCAGACAGGAAACTGGAAAAGTTAATCTCAGGACTGTGATCTCAGCGTCAGGGAATCTCACTCTGGCCATTCTGAATGCCCTCTATAGATGCTTGGCAGCAGTCTGTTGGCCTTTTGACCCCCTTTTAGGTTAGGGTTAAGGGGATAAAAACTCCTTGCAGTATCAGCACTGAATTCAGTAGGTTAGGGGTTAGGTTAATTGGTATCGCTGGAACAGAAGGACAAGTTTGGCTTCAGTAATTTCGGGGTACGCATGAGTACGCCAGTCTTTATCCCGAGTCTCTAGAACCTTCAGTTCCCGAGATATGGCACTTTTTGACACCTACTGAAATTCAGTATCTCGGGAACGGAAGGTCGTAAAGACTCAGGACCAAGACTGGCGTATTCAGCGTCCCCAAAAAACATGTGGACGGAAGTGGTTTTCAATTCGCTCAGACATTGCGTTCCGGAGTTACAGGTAAAAAATGTGTATCCAGTATACTCGATGACTCCCCTGACTGAATTCAGTATCTTGGGAACGGAAGATCGTAGAGACTCGGGGCCGAGTTCTACCAGGGGGGTTTCGGGGTCGCTGAGTACGCCAGTCTTTATCCCGGTCTCTACGACCTTCCGTTCTCGAGATATGGTACTTATAGTTATGTCGTAAAAATTGTGATACGTTGAAAAAGGTTAGGGGGATAGGGCTAGGGTTTAAAGGAGAAGATGGGTCTTTTGTCAGACTCAACTTTACATAGTGTCTTCAAAACCAACATTTGTTTTTACGCAGACTTATACTTTACATTTTGTCTTCAAAACCCAACATCATTGCGTCACATCCCAGGAAAGCCGTATAACCCAGCATTCCAGGCCCAGGATCCAGCTTTACGAGAGTTAAACCCATACTCTCAGTAGGCATCCAGAATGTCACTATGAAACCCTTAATATACTAACCTGGGGCCCCAGGCTTAAGATGCACTTAAAGGGGTCCAAATCACCCCGGGTGGTCCCAGGGGCTTGGGGGATTGACCTCCAGCACCGGTTCGTAGAGTACCAGGGTCACGGAGCCCGATGGATGGCTCTCTGGGGGTGATGAGAGTCTCTTGGGGCGGGTATATAACTATCTATAAACTATAGCACTCCGGAAAGGGGTGAAAAAACGGGAAACATCCAGACCCAGCTAAAAAAAAAACATTTTGGGGGTATATTACCCTTGCAGACCCTAATTAGGGTTAGGGTTAAACGTAGCAATCAATTTTTGATTGCTACGTTTTAACCCTAACGGGCACGGGCACACGGGGACCGATGAATAAAATTCCTCAAAATTGCCTTATTAAAACAACTAAATGTTGTTAAATTACAAAATTAAAAGGGATAAAAAAATTAAAAGGATCCTCTAGCTCAGGGAGGACAATGGAGAGATAGGTAAAAAAGCCATGAGGTTCAACTAAATGTTACGCTAAGACCCTTATAAATGTTAAAGACATGTTAAATAGCAGCTACCGCAGGTAGAAAAATTCAATATTAAAAATAGGTAAAAATAAAAATATCTTTCTCAGGGTATATAGGTACAATAATTAATAATACGTAAAAGCACGATCAACAACACACGCTGCGGGTTAGTGAAATAAATATAAGTGCTGTAAAAGATGTTATAAGTGCTGTAGAGGAATACAAAACGTCAAATCCACAGTTAGTAGTTTAATGTTAAATATATAAATATATAATTATAAGTATATACAACTGCTCAACCTTAAAAGTACCAATGATAAAGTGCATAAGAGAAGAAGGTAAATTTAAAAAAGGCAATAAAAGACACAATATAAAAGAAAGCCATACAAAACATAAGTGTAATTTAATGGAATAAAATAAATAAATAAAACATTTCAAGTGTTAATATAAATAAAGAAAACATTCCATTAGTAATAAATATAAAGTGTTTTAATGTTGCTCAGCGATGTAGACATTGCTGGGACTGTAAAGAAAGGAAAAAGGGAGGGAGGGAAGAGGTTAGGGTTAAAATCTCAGGGGACCTTCTATCTGGTAAGTGTTTACTTTATCTTGTAAGTGTGGTTATAAGAACAATTAAAAAGGCTCAGTATTTTTCATTAAGACCATTCGGTTCAATAGTTTTCAATAAACGGATCCATTTTCTCTCCGCTGTCCGTCTCTGAGCCGTGGACCACTCACAGTTACTTTCCAGGCCCACAGATTGTTGCTTATGTGGGCCGTGTAGTTTAAAATGTAAATATAAAACCGTGTTGCCATTCCCTCTTTTCATGATGTATTTGTGCTGTTTGATCCTAAGAATGATTGTATTTGTGGTTTCGCCGAAATAGAGTTTGTGGCAGGCCCGACATCTGATAGCATAGATAGTATTACTGCTAGTTGGTCTGAGGGCCTGCCCCAAACTCATACTGACTCTGCCATGACTGTTAAAAGATAAGGCAAATTAATCGACTCTATATCTGCCGATTGAAGCGCTTCCTTTTTGGGGTTTGGAGTTAAAAGCCATGTATACTAAAAATTCTTTAAGATTTGTATTCCTCCTGTAAGCGGAGATCAAACGGCACCCTCTTAGCACTTTACTGTTATCTTTAGTGGCTTGAAAATTAGATCTTAAGGTTGTAATTAATGATTTGGTACTGTCGGAATGAGTGATGACGAGGGGAAGAAGAGTGGGGTTAGTTGGTGGTGCCTCTGGTGCGTTATTATGGAGGAGGGCGCCGTTGACCTCCGCTTTAATGCTTCTAAGAAACCGCCTCGAATATCCCCGCGGCCTCAGTGCACCAAAGAGGATTTTTGTACCTTCCTCCACATCTTCCAGGTAGGTACAGATCCTGTTAAAACGTATCAGCTGGGACTTTATTAAACCTCTAAAAGTGTGTTTAGGTTGATAGCTCTGCTTATGTAAAAGTGTCTGCCTGTCCGTAGCTTTAACAAACACCTTCGTTGCTAATCCTTTTGGTTAGGGTTAGGGGGTTAGGGGGTCAGGGGGTTAGGGGTAAACAGGGGTTGGATTCTAATCAATGCATTGTCCATGTAAACTGACTCTGAGCTCGGACTGAGACAGCCACTCACACCTCTGCCTTGTTCTACAATGGACTTCAATTCCGTCCCTGAATTGGGATTGCTGGTTAAAAAAATGAGACTCTCTTTGTCTTTTAAATATTTAGTCTTGCCTCTGTTGCAATGTTTAGGAATTTATTTTCCTTCTTCAGGCAAAGGCAGACTGACTGGTTTTGCATTTCTACTTTTATAGGGCTCCTTTTGGCTCCTCCTGTGGGCCAAGGCCATTCCGCGCTCCGTTTTGAGCTGCATTTTTACTCAGGACTTTACTTTATACTTTGTATTGAGTTATTCCGTGCTCCGTTTTGAGTTGCATTTTGTGCTCAGGACTTTATTTAGTACTACGTATTGAGCTTAAAAATAGTAGTGCTCTTTGTTGAGCTTTACTTGTCCCGATTTAGTCCTGTTTAGAGTCTTATAGTACACAAAAATTAACGTTTGGTCTCCAAACACTGAGATTAGGTTTAGGGAAAGGTCAACGGGGTTAGTGTAGAAAAATTGACGTTTGGCCTCCCCCCACTGATGTTAGGGTTAGGGTTAGGTTGGGTTAAAGAGGCGCACGGGGACCGTATGAATAAAATTCCTCAAATTACCTTATTAAAACAACTAAAATTTTGTTAAAATTACACAATTAAAATTTTAAAAAGGGATTAAAAATTAAAAGGATCCACTAGGTAGAAAAATTAAATATTAAAAATAGGTAAAAATAAAAATAAAGATATTTTTCTCAAGGTATATAGGTACAATAATCAGTAATATGTAAATGCACGATCAACAACACACACTGCAGGTTAGTGAAATAAATAGAAGTGCTGTAAAAGATGTAATAAGTGCTGTAGAAGGAATAAAAAACATCAAATCATGCAGTTAGTAGTTTAATGTTAAATATACAGATATTTAATTATAAGTATATACAAAATCAGTGCTATAATTAGAGAAAGATATCTTTATTGGGTGTTTAAAAGAAGCTATGATAATTTAATGTGGTGTAGAAGTGCGCTGCTATGAAAACATTGTCCAGTAGATGGCCTCCGTGTATAAGGAATTAATCCCTCCGACTTCACCAGATGCCAGGTCCCGTCTGGAGTCGCTGCTCAACCTTAGACATAAGTTATAGTATTTACCCATTCAAAATGTACACTGAGCTTGTCTTAAATACGACTGTATGTCACGGTATGGCACTGTGTCCAGATGCCTTCAGACTTTTTGTAGACCGGACTGAGTTGTTTTCTGTGTTTTGGGTTTTCTGTATTCTGTTTTTCCTCCTGTGTTCCTGTACTGGCTTTGCCTCCTTTGCCCATCTACACACCTCCTCTGAATCAGTCTTGTTAATCCTTTCCTGCTCCCAGAGTTTCAGTTCAATTTGTATTTAAGTCTTGGTTTTCTGTTCAGTCTTGGTTCGATCCTTGATTTTGCCATGAGAGTTTCTGTTCTGCCTTTCCTGCGTTGGAGATTTAATTGAAGTTAATTTCTCCAAGTTCCTGTTGTCTGATCCTGTTGTGATCTCCTGCATATGGGTCCACCCGCTCCTAGTAAAATGAGCTACTGTTAATGCTGACATACTGTATACATACACAACGTAACATAACCTTAATGTACTTAGCTAACGTTACCTTAGCTAACAACAAACCGAGTTACAAGCTGTGAATGCTAAAACAACAACATGTAAGCCAACTAACTATTAGAAGAACAGTTTGCCCATTAAAACAACTGAGAAGAGTTAATTTACTACTTGAAAACATGATCCCCACTTAGGTTTGATAAGTTTGACGTCTTGTTCGCGATGATAGAGGCGCAATAAAACGCCGTAGATCGTGTAATATCTTCTCTATGCTGCTGCTGATGCTGAGAGGTCTGTGGCACTCAAAGGTGAAAACGGGGTCTCCTTACTTGTATGTATTATAGTGGTAAGAACTACCATAGAGAATGAATGGTACAAGTTAAGAGACTTAAGTTCTACTATTCCCGGCTCCCGCGCGCGAAGGGGTCCTCGTCCACACTCTCCTGTGCGTAATGCCCCTGCAGCACCGCTCCACAATCTTCTTTTATTGCTCTTAATAATTCCATTGTTGTAACTTCCTCCTCGCCTTCCACCACCACCATCACTATCAAACTCCTGCTGTATTCCTTGCCTCCTCTCCCCTCTTCGCGTCTCTCCGTCCACCTTTCTTTTCAGCAGCGTCCTGCCGTTGGCAGCCATCGTAGGGAAAAAAAACAAACAAAACAACAATACAATCCTCCCCCAACACCAACAGATGCTAGGGGGGTGCAAACAAATGCCTCCACTAAAAAAGAACAGAAAAAGGACTCAAACTGAGCTAATATGTTCAACTTTAAAGTGGAACTGTTCAGCACTCTGTCTCCTCTTCTCTATCAGCCAAGTTGCACACAACCCTGCTCACACGTGTTCAGGGTGGTATGGCCGTAAGCAACACCGGTACCTACAAAAGGCCCCTTTAAAGATGCCGTAACACCATGTTTTTGTTGTTCTGTCTATACAGGAAGGAGCTGCAGAATTTTCCTTAAACAATCCGAGAGCTTAGTGAACTCCTCTCTCAGCTCCGCTTCAACCATACGGTTTGCCCCTTTGCTGAGGAAGTTGGCCTGTCTGGTGAAGCTGCTTTTTGCAGTGGTCCTCTCCTTCTTGAGCTGTTTAACATTCTTCCCCAGAACATCTTCCGCCATCTTGACCTCACGGACATGCACAGCTTTTTCCTTCCTGCGTGAACAGCTTTTTTCCTGGACGTCTGAAGCCTTTTATCCTTACGTCCACACTGCTCCGCTTGGTTATCAACTGTCGAATTCTTTGGACCTTTCTTGCTCAACATCTGCCTAAACCCGAAAATGGCTTAGAATACCAACGAAGACACATGGGACAACTCACTCCTTTTTTTCCATTTATTAAAATCCATATGCAAACAGTGCATTTCTTTGATGTTGAACTTTGAAGATTGTTAGGAGTTGTTAGGTTGATAACCTTTAAAGAAACAAAAAGACAAAACAAAAGGGAAAGGAAATTATCCAGCAATTTTTGTTCTTAATGACAGTATGGTTTAATTTCTCTCTCTCATTTTATCTGCCTCACGTTTCATCAGCATCATCACATCAACAAACCAAAGTCAACCTAATTTTACCAATAGGTATTATTATTATTAATCACGCTCAAATAAATTAGATTAATTATCAGTACACCTAAGAAATAATAAATCCCGACTACAATATATCCCCTAAAGCATACATGCAATTTATACTGATAATAATCCCCACAAAACACACTATCGTTACCTGACTCCAACATATCAACCATCTGATTAAACACCATAATAATGTCCAATGCAACCAGTAACCAACACCATAAAATGTCCAAAATATTAACACCACACTGCTCAAGCCGAATAAAGTAAATCATTAAATTAAAATATTTATCGGCGCATATACCATACAAGCACGCAGTGCTTCCAAACATTGCTGACTACAAATTATAATTATCATTCTTATATATACCAATAGCATCTTTGTGGTCTTCTATATGCTGTTGCAAGCCCTTTTTCCCTGCAGAAATGTCTACCAAGTTTCACACCAAAGAGACCCAGCAGGTCTGAATCCTGTTTATAGATTCCCACCTCCATCTCCTCAAACAAGTCGGGGTGTGCTCCGCCTACTGTCTTTCCTAATGGGCTCTCCCACAAGACGAGGTCTCTCACAACTTTCACCCTCTGAGGAGCAAGTCTTACCTCTCTGTGACTGACGAGAACTTCAACCTCTTCTGGCCTCTTTAAAGCCTGGAGCACACAACGCGCTTCATGCTCGCGTGACGGCAACGTCGCGTGTTGTTTTTTATTTCGGCGTCCATGTTAACAGGTTAGAGTGGACACACTGCCCGCATGAGACGCGCGTCAGACGCGCGTCAGACGCGCGTCTATTTTATAGAATAGAAGGCTCGCCTATTTTTCACGCTATTTTTTACCTCTCGGCTGCGTCTCCCAGCAGCAACAGACAGTGAAGGTGATCTATTGACAGTATATGAACATCATACCAGCAAGATTACTACAGTTTCCATGTCTAGACATCTGTAGAATATGTCACTGACCATCAATATTTTACACTTCCTATCTAGATTTCAAAATAAAAGGCCTCTAGCGTTTTTAGTGCACAGAATCATTCATTCGTTAACACAATGCTTTTATTCTGAAATACTCTAAATAAAGCAGTGGTCTACTTGCAGGTTTCCATCAAGTTAATATAGTACAGGCTTTTAATTTTGTAAACACTGTAGTAGTCATAGCAGAAACCCTACATATGCTATAAATATAATAGACTGGGTTAATAGGTTATAAGAACATCAGGTGATGGGCAGTATTTTTCTGATGCGCTCTCTCTCTCTTTCTCTCCCCCTCTCTCTCTCTCTCTCTCTCTCTCTCTCTCTCTCAACAAACACCACGTAACTTTATTGTTCTTTTAGAGGTGTTATTTAATTTTTTTAAAGATATTTAATAATAATTTTCGTTTTCTAAAGGTTAACAAATAACGAAACTGTTTATTTTGCTGTGTTTTATAATAATAAAAAAAAACACTTTACTTATATTTATCATTCTGAAATACTTCAGGTGTTTTTCTCCATCAAGGCGCAGTTCAGCAACAAGGTGGTGAAAAGCTCCAAGTTGCCTGAGATGTCGGAACATCAGCATTTATAATGTAAATTGCTGTCCCGCCCCAGATGTAAATGAAGTCGTTTTCGATAAAAGCCGCAACCTGGAATGCTGTAGAACAGGAACCCGAAAAAATGGAAATGTTGTTTAAAACTGTGCCAGTCAAAGTGAAGAGGGATTGCTGTAGGCTCTCTCTTACTACTATGTATTTATTTATTTTTTTGTATTAATATATAGCCCACAGAAATCCCTCTTCACTGTCAATGAAGAGGGATTTATATATATATATATATATATAGCCCATAGAAATCCCTCCTCACTGTCAGTGAAGAGGGATTTATATATATATAAATCCCTCTTCACTGACAGAAAAGAGGGATTTATATGGGCTATATATTAATATTTATGTATGAATTTATTTGCTTGTTTTTAATAATATTTACAAATTACCCTTTTTTGTCTTAAATAAATATAAATCACATTTATTATGAAGTTAAATGGCCATTAAAAGGCAAACTCTATGTAGAAAGAAAGGGCTGTCAGCAACAGCAAAAACACAGCTGACAGGTAGCTCCGAGACGCTCCCGAGACGTGGGTAACTCGCGTCTAGTGTGAACACCCTAGGTGGGCATGACGCGGCCACGACGTGACGCTGCCGTCAGGCGAGCCTGAAGCGCGCTGTGTGGCCCCAGCGTTAGTCCTCAAGCTTGACTTCTAGGAAGAATTTCTGTAACTTCTCAGGTTTGATAACTTTGTGGACTTTGGCGATTTCATCCAGGCCATAGCAGACAAGTTAATGAGCCCTCTCCGTTCCTTTAGGAGTTCTGACTCTGACTCTGACTCTAAGGAGATATCTTTCAGTGGTAGAACACGCCCCGATCTCGGAAGCTAAGCAAGGTAGGGCCTGGTCAGTACTTCGATGGGAGACCGCCTGGGAATACCAGGTGCTGAAAGCTTTTTTCACTACTCTTTACAAACAGCAGAGGGTGCTGCTGATTCTTCAGTGGACACAGACAGGCGCACATGGAAATCAATAGAATGATGTGCACACTGTCAATTACAGAGGTGAGAATGTAACTAAGCTGCTTGAGTGCAAGCTTGAGGTGCATTTTCAATGTTATGCAACTTTATACTTCATTGCACAGGGAAATATTGTACTTTTTACTCCTCTACATGTGTGATTGTTATTGCCACTTTGTACATTCAGATTTTACATTTAAAACGGGATTGTTTCATAAAATATGGCGCAGAATGATACTTGAAATTGCTGCTTACACAGTGATGCATCAGTGACAATAATCCAACAATAGTTTTATAAAATAGCCTGTAAAAATGTAACACTGACAGAGTTTGTTACAAAGACCATTTTGGTCACCATAATGAAAATATTTGTTTGCGTTCCCAACAAACTGCAGCTCCTACCTGTATAGACAGACAACAAAAACATGGTGTTATGGCATCTTTAAAGGGGCCTTTGGTAGGTACCAGTGTTGCTTACGGCCATACCACACTGAACGCGCCTGGTCTCGTCTGATCTCGGAAGCTAAGCAGGGTAGGGCCTGGACAGTACTTGGATGGAAGACCGCCTGGGGATACCAGGTGCTGTAAGTGTTTTTACTACTCTTTACAAACAGCAGAGGGCGCTGCTGATTCTTCAGTGGACACAGACATGCGCACATGGAAATCAATAGAATGATATGCACACTGTCAATTACAGAGGTTATAATGTAACTAAGCTGCTTGAGTGCAGGCTTAAGGTGCATTTTCTTTTTTTTTTTCATTTTGTTTTTTACTTTATTTGGTTTTACTCATTTACATAAACATACTCAATTAGATACAATACGAGGTAAACCAACTTTTCCACTTTTTACAATGAAATTATTGAACACACAAATAGAACATGGGGTGCTTTTCATGTAAAATCAAATCAAATGAATATTAATAAAAAAAATTACATTTAGAAAAAAATAAAAATTAAACAAAAGATGGGCGTTTTGGGGAAATATACTTTTTCCACTCCTTCCAAATGTCCTCAAATTTATTTTCTTGAAGCTTCATTGAGAAAGTAATTATTTCCATTACAAATATGTCATAAATAACATCGTACCAGTCTAATGATGGGGTATCTGGTTTAAGCCACTTCTTAGTGATTGCCTTTCTAGCACCTACACTCAACATTCCAAATAAGTATTTTGTTTTAATATTTGTAGATGTTGAAAGCAAAACACCAAAAAGTAGTTTGTCCCACTTAAAAACTATGTTTGTACCAAATATAATAACTAATTCTGTGTAAATCTTACGCCAAAAAGAATTTACTTTTGGACAGGCCCAAAACAGGTGATAGTGGTTAGCTACCTGGGAGCCACAGTTCCTCCAGCAGCTGGAAGAGCCTGAATGATGAGACTTTTGAACGGGTGTTATAAAAAATCTACTAGCAGTCTTCCAGCCAAACGCTCTCCATAAGGTTGAGCTCGATATCTTCCATTGAAATTCACAATATTTTAACCAAACTTCTTCTGGAATGCAGCTATTAGTTTTGCGTTCCCATTTTTGTTTCATGTAGGTAGTGCTTGCTATTTCAGCCTCCTGAAGTCCTCTATATATTCTTGAAATTATTTTAAGCCCCGAATCTGTTTTATAGGCACTTATAAAAACTTTCAATAGGTTGTTTTCGAATGCCTTGTGACTCTCTAACATAGAACTGTTTATGTGATGGCGTACCTGAAGAAATCTAAAAAAGTTGCTATAATTTATCCCATATAGTCTTTTCAATGTCTGAAAATCAGCCAATGTCCCCTGGTTGAAAAAAGTACAGTATGAGGAAAGGCCGCGATTAGCCCAACCCTTATAGCTTGCATCCAATTTATTTGGGGTGAAATCAAGGTCATGGGAGCACCATTTCAGAATCTTTATCTCTTCAAGTAAGCCACTCTTAGTGATGATATTTAACCATAATTTCAAAGATAAATTAATCCATCTATTACCTGTTTCCATTAAATTTTTAATAAGTCTTTTGTCCCCTAACCGTGCCTGAATTGGGACTGTCCCAGATATATTCCTTTCAATTTCTTTCCATCTAGCTTGGTAATCAGAATTACACCAACAATACAAAGTCCTCAATTGGGCCGATATATAATAATTTTTTAGGCAAGGGAGTGCAAATCCTCCCTTATTCTTTGCCAATTGAAGAGTGTTAAATCTTATCCTTGGTTTTTTCCCTTGCCATATATAACGTGATATCAATTTATCCCATTCATTGAATTGTTTATCAGTTATTACAATTGGAAGAGTTTGAAGCAAATATAGTACCCTAGGCAAGATATTCATTTTTACTGACTCAATTCTTGATTCAAAACTTAATATTGGAATTAGATTCCATCTATTTATGTCTTCCTTTATTTTCTGATTTAACAGATTAAAATTTAAGGCATACAATTTTGTTAGGTCTTTGGGGATGTTTACACCTAGATATTTAATGTGATCCAAATCCCAGTTTAGTTGAAAATTAGAATTTATGGTCTGACTAGGCTTGTATTTGAAACTTAAAATTTGGGTCTTTAAAATATTCAATTTATAACCTGAAATGGAACTAAAAACCTCCAAAAATGACATTAATTTCAAAATTGAGCTCTCTGGGTTCGACAAATTAATTAAAACATCGTCCGCAAATAAAGAGATTTTATGATCTTGGTCTAACAATTTTATACCTGTAATATTTTTATCCTGAGTGATCCCCTGACTTAACGCTTCAATAAACAAAGCAAACAATAAAGGACTTATTGGACAGCCCTGTCTTGTCCCTCTTTCCAGGCCGAATAGATTTGATACGGCTCCATTTAATTTTATTCTTGCCTTTGGGCTATTATATAATGCTTGAATAGTTTTGATAAAGGTCTGATGAAATCCAAATTGCCCCAATACTCTATATAAAAACCTCCAGTTAACTCGATCAAACGCCTTTTCGGCGTCAAGGCTCAATAACACTGCCTCGAGTTTGTTTTCAACAATATGATCAATCACATGTAATGTTCGGCGAATGTTATCTTGAGTCTGCCTTTGCTGAATAAAACCTGTCTGATCTAAACTTATTATTTGGGGAAGGATTTTTCCTAACCTCTTTGCCAAAATGTAGGTAAAGATCTTATAATCTTGGTTCAGTACACTTATCGGTCGACAACTCCCACAATCACGTTTATCTTTACCCTCTTTTGGTATCAAAGAAATCACAGCTTCTCTCCAAGAAGGAGGAGTCATG
Organism: Sebastes umbrosus; assembly: GCF_015220745.1. Lineage (NCBI taxonomy): Eukaryota > Metazoa > Chordata > Actinopteri > Perciformes > Sebastidae > Sebastes > Sebastes umbrosus. The sequence goes on from NC_051269.1 coordinate 2,049,860, forward strand.
CCAGTCCTGAGTACATAGTTAAACGTGTTCTTCATTATGGGGGTCAGCAGATCTCTCATTTCCTTGTACCACTCAGAAGGGAAACCATCTAGTCCTGGTGCTTTATTAGGTTTTAAATTTGATATTGCCCCTTTAATTTCTTTATCCTTAATTTCACTAATTAGACACTCATTTTGTTCATCTGTCACCTTTGGTAGTTTTATCAGGTCAAAAAAGGCTTCCATCTTCGGTTCATCTATTTTAGGCTGTGTATGTACATTTTTATAAAAAGTTTCAAATGATTGTTGTATATCCTCTGCTTTGCAGTGTATGGAATTTGTTGTAGGATCCTTTATTTTATAAAATGTATTTTCTGCTTGTTGCTTTTTTAATTTATAAGCGAGTAATATAGCCGATTTTCCTCCTGCTTCATAATATCTTTGTTTTAAACAAATCAGCTTTCTTTTAACATCATTTGACAAGATTTCATTTATTTCGTTCTTTTTCCTATCTATTTCCATTTTTGTTCTTTGATTCAGTGTCTTTTTATGTAAATTCTCTAATTCTTTTAATTCTTTTTGTAACCGATCCAATTTTTCTTTTCTCTGCTTTTTTAATTTAGAGCAATAGCCTATAATTTTCCCCCTAAGAACAGCCTTGCAAGCATCCCAAAGAATCGGTGGGGAAACTTCCCCGTTGTCATTTTCTTCAAAATAGTCTTTAATATCTTTCCTTATTTGCTGCCTCCTTTGATTTAGAATCCCTGTGTTTAATCTCCAGATAGTGCTCTTCTTTTCAGAACCTAGTAGTAAATCCATAGAGATTGGGGCGTGGTCTGATAAGTCCATGGTCCCAATATTGCAATTTATCACCCGAAATAAATCTCTTGGAAATGTAAGAAAGTAGTCAAGCCTGGAATACACAGAGTGCGGATGAGAGTAAAAGGTATAGTCCCTCTTTGTCGGGTTCAAATCCCTCCATATGTCTGAGAGTCCTAGCTCTCCCATCATTAATTTTACATTTTTTGTAGTTTTCTTTTCTCTTGAATAATAAGATTTCGAAGTATCCAGGGTCATGTGAAGTCTGACATTAAAGTCCCCCCCCGCAAATTAGGATGCCCCGGCCTCAGAGCTTATCAATTCAAAGATTTGTTTATAAAATGTCCATTCAGATCCTGGGGGAGCATAGACATTCAGAAAAGTAACTAAAACACCTTGCAGATACCCCCGGACCAGAACACATCTTCCATCATTATCTTTCTTTTCAAATGTGCATTCAAAGTTTAATTTGCTAGAAATTAAAATCGCTACCCCTCTCTTAGAACCCCTTTTATAGGTGGATGAGTGCTGATTAAACCTCCATCTCTTAAGTTTTTCGTGTTCCAGTTCTGTAAGATGAGTCTCCTGAAGGAGAGCTACTTCTACTCCCTCCCTCTTCAATTTTGCCATAACTTTGCTCCTCTTGATTGGATTTCCCAGACCATTTACATTATAGGTAATTATTTTAAGTGACATTGTGTATCTTTAAGTATACTTTAAGCCCCCTCAAGCCTAGACATGAGTCATATCTTACACCCCTGGTGCTACAAGGAACAGTAGCATAAACAATAACCAATAACACAAAAACAAAACCACAACAGGTAACAACATTGACTTCCAAAATGAAGGCCTCGTTTGCGGCCTCCTGACTCGGTTGGAAAGTGAGTATAGAGGGAAGGTCTCGTCCTCCTAGCAGTGAAAGAGGGCCCTCTTCAGCCTGTAAGCTGATGTATAGGTCCATAATGTCCAGTGAGAGGTGTCCCGACCACATGTCTGACCTCTTTATGCCCTTAATAAAAATAATAAGTTTGAAAATAAAATCTGTCCCATAACATTATTTAAAACATTGTACAAGATTCATAGAATAACTACTGTACCTAAATATAACCCTGTCGTAGCCAAAGTACGTTACTTACCAAGTGTCTTGTCGTCGGAATGCCTGGAGCCGGTCCCTGAATCCCTGCCCGGAGCCTGCATTCTCCCGGTTCCTTCGTTTTCCGCTGACTCGCCAGGTCAGCCGGGTTATCTGGTCAAGAAGCGAGGTTGGCTTTTTCAGAACCGTCACCTGCATCCCTCTCTCTGCCGAGTTGTAAATCTCAGTGCCTTCTTTATAAAACACTCTCAGTCTGGCCGGGAACGGAGTTTGAAATCTTATGTTACTTTCTTTCAACACAGTTTTCGCTTCTGCGTACTCCCTCCGCTTCCACAGCAGCTCCGGTGCGTAGTCGTGATCCGAGTGGATCCGTTTACCTTGAAAATCAAATCCCTTTTTCTGCCAGGCTCTTTTAATCACCTCCTCCTTCATTCTGTAGCTAGAGAACTTGACCACCAGTGACCTTGGAGGGGCTTCGGCCGGAGGTTTTGGAGCTAGCGCTCGGTGAGCCCTCTCGATGTTTTAGCTCTGTAGACGAGGGGAACTCCAAACCTTTCCTTAGCAAGTCTTCCATGAAAGTAATCACTGAAGTCATGTCTTCTTCATCTCCTTCTCTTACCCCATATATTCTCACATTATTGCGCCGTGACCGGCTCTCCAAATCAGTCAGTTTATTCTCCGTTTGTATCTGTAGCTTCACCAGCTCCGACAAAACATCCTCCGATGACTGGATTTGGGCGACCGCCGTGTTGATCCGCTCCTCCGCTTCTTCCACTCTTCTGTCGATTTTATTTATATCTTCTTTTATGCCCTGTAGTTGCCTACCGGAGTCATTCCTGAACTCTCGTAACTCTTTCAGGATTAAGCCCAGGCTGGCATGGGGACTCGGCTCCGCGGCAGTGTCCGGCGTGTCGTCCTCCATGTTGCTAATGCTACCAGCTTGTGACAATTGACCGTCTTCTTCTTCGTCGGGTTTCTTACTTTGCGTGGGATTTTTCTTCCCCTTTTTAGGCATATTCGCTCGCCCGCTGTATTCACACTTGCTGTAAAACGTCTCCTTAAAAATTCGAGTTAAATCGGGCAACTTTTAATTTTACTGTCGGGAGCCTGTCACTCTATGCTGCCATCATGTCGCCAGCTAGACCGGAAGTCCTTGAGGTGCATTTTCAATGTTAGGCAACTTTATACTTCATTGCATAGGAAAATATTGTACTTTTTATTCCACTAAATTTGTGATTGTTATTGCCACTTTATACATTCAGATTTTACATTTAAAACGTGATATTTTCATTAAAAATGGCGCAGAATGATACTTGAAATTGCTGCTTACACAGTGATGTATCAGTGACAATAATCCACTAATAGTTTTATAAAATATACTGTAAAAATGTAACACTGACAGAGTTTGTTAAAAAGGCCATTTTGGTCATCATAATGAAAATATTTGTTTGCGTTCCCGACAATCTGCCGCTCCTACCTGTATAGGCAGACAACAAAAACATGGTGTTACGGCATCTTTAAAGGGGCCTTTGGTAGGTACAATTGTTGCTTACTGCCATACCACCCTGAACACGCCTGGTCTTGTCTGATCTCAGAAGCTAAGCAGGGTCGGGCCTGGTCAGTACTTGGATGGGAGACCGCCTGGGAATACCAGGTGCTGTAAGCTTTTTTCACTACTCTTTACAAACAGCAGAGGGCGATGCTGATTTTTCAGTGGACACAGAGAGGCGCACATGGAAATCAATAGAATGATGTGCACACTGTCAATTACAGAGGTGAGAATGTAACTAAGCTGCTTGAGTGCAGGCTTGAGGTGCATTTTCAATGTTCTTCCATATCCCCAGTTGGAGCCTTGTTGATTTTATGAAAAGCAGTATTGGTTTTGTTATCAGGGGGTGGTATGTCTGCAAACATGAGGTCTAAGAGGTCTCTACAGTCTTTGGATGAAACAGGAACCCTCTATATAGTAGTCTCCACTGGTTGGCCAACTGGTAGGTCCTCCTTGGAATCTAGAGTTGACTGATCTTGTACTTTGTAGGTGGCTGACTGGGAGGACTGAGTACTGCCACTTGGTGTTGTAACTGGGAGACTCCAGCTCTCCTGCCCCTCATCCTCACGGTCCTGTGGAGTTGAAGGGCCTGTATCGCAAGACAGCCCGTTTTGACAGTCCTCAGCGGAGATTGGTGTAGTAGTCTCCTTGTCTCCAGACTCAGTTTGATCCTCTAGACGGGTTGCTCCCTGTTGACTTTCCCTGCCAGATGGTTCTGGGTGGTTCCTGGCCAAAGGTCCTGGCTGCTGCTGGTCTGCTCCTCAGAATCAGAAAGTCTCTCTGCTGGTGGAAACTCAAGATTGGCATTAAACCGCCTAGTTCTGTTGGCATACGATTCAGGGCAAACTCTGAAAGTGGGATTGTTTGAACCACAAAGATTGCATGTCTTTGGTTGGTCGCAGTCTTTTGTAATATGGTCAGACCTCTTGCAGTTTTTGCAGAAGGTGGCTTTACAGTTTGCTGCAAGGTGGGTCGAGGAGCCACACAGTTGCAAAACACAGTTTTTGGCTGCCCAGCATAGAATACATGGCCCCTAATTGGTCCCAGCTGTATGGTGGAAGGCAGATGTTGGAGTAACCCAGAGTCCCTGTCTCTCCTCAGCTGCACATAGAAAACCCTGGCCTCGGTTCTGATGCCATCTTCATCTCTCAGCTCCATGCTCCGTGAAACAGAGAAGTGGAAGGACAACCATGTAAAAATGTTCTCAGTCGTTACTGTTTCAGAGTAAATAATGAAAGTGACTGCTTTTGATTCTCGCTCTGAAAGAGGGATGAGAAGCACTTTCTGAAGTCTTGGGTTATTGTCCTTCTTCTGATTGTAACACTCAAGTCATTGCTCAAAAAGTGTGTAGGAAGTAAAGATTACCACAAAAGTCCCTTTTCCAGGCAGGGCAAAAACGTAGTCAACCTGAGGCGGGCTGAAACCCAGGTCCTTCTGGATGACATTCCGGATGAACTGTAGTCGATCTGTCTGTGGCAGCCAAGTTTCATATAGACGTTTTAGTTCAATAAATAAGCGCAGTCTGTATTTTATGTTGTTGAGATAAATAAGTGATTTCATTGACTAACTTAATTAATAGTAATTAAAAGGTTAAAAGGTTAAAAGTCATTCAATGATCATTTGATTTATTTCATCTTGATGCCATGTCCTCTATGTGTTACTTTGTAAAGGCAACACTATATAAGCTTTCTGTTAGACTGGTAAGTAGGCTACTGTCACTTTAAGAGAAATATGCTTCTTGTGCTCATTAAGGTAAAACAGTGGTTTGTTCAGTTGAGGCTTAAGTGTTTTGATGACATAATCGAATGTTC